>NC_077229.1:249464318-249775210 GCF_027887165.1 Monodelphis domestica
TTCATATGCCATTTTTAAAAATGAAGCTATTCACTGAGATTTTCCTCTTTACCACTATTTCCAACATGTTCCAAATGCCCTTTCTTGTATCTTCACCTTCATCCCTGTTTCACATGACAATGTAACCACTCTCCTTGCTAAGGTACAAACCACTCCACTTACAGAAATTATTCAATTTTATTCAGTATTTTCTAGCCTTTTACCCATTTTATCATCTTTATTATCTTCATTATATTCATTTTCTCTTTATCTACTAGCTGTTTTCCTACTGCCTAAAATTATGATACTGTCTCCCTGGTCCTCACAGTACACTCTCTTAATCCATTCACCATCAATAATTAATATTTCAAATATCTCCTACTTTTTGTGGCTTAACTCCCTCAGAATATTACATAAAATATGTGCTTCCCCTTCCTTTCCTCTCATTCTCATCTTAATTCGCTACATTCTTTTTCTTGATCTCATCATTCAGTCAGGATGCTTTCTCTAAAGATAGTCATATCTTAAATGCCAAATTTAATGGTCTTTTCTAAATCCTCATTCTATTTAACTGCTCTCAATTTATTTTATAGATATGTGTATACATGCATACATAGACATAAACATATATAAATATAAAACCTATTTTAATATTCATTTACAAAATTCTCTCCCTTCATCCAGGCCCTTCCCCTACTATGTAGATGGCAAGCAATATGATATCACTTAAATATGTGGAGTTATGCAAAAAATATGTTTTATGTACCATATTTCCAAAAAAATAAAGTAAATAAAAAAAGGAAATTTACATTCCAATTTTATCTTCTCTCATAGAAAATAGATAACATTTTTATTGTGAGTCCTTTGGAAATGTCTTAGGTCATCATAGTAGAATTTTTAAGTCCTTTTAATTTAATATCACCAAAATATTGCTGTTATTGTGTATCGTTCCTGCTCACTTCACTTTTCATTAGTTTATAGAAGTGTTCTCATTTTATTTTTCTAAAACCATTCTGATCTTCCTTTGTTATGGCACAATAAAATTCCATCACAATCTTGTATAAGAACTCAGATGGCCCTTCCCAAATTGCTGGGCATCTCCTCAATTTTAAATTTTTTCCCACCATAAAAGTAATATTTTTTACTTTTATTTTCTGTAACCTTACATTATCTAATGTGTATAAGTTGGTACCTAAGAGTTTTTATAATTAGTTTGCATTTTTCTAAATATCAGCCATTTAAGGTATTTTTCATATAACTCTTAATATCTTTTTAATTCTCTTAACAATTTACTAGGAATCATGTAACCATGGAAAAATATTCTAAATTAATTAACTAAATAAAATTGTTTTAAGACTAAACAAACAAACAAACAAATGATTTCCTGGTCACATCCTTTGATTATCAATGAGAAAATGATATTTTTTACAAAAAATTTTATTTAGTTTCCTATATATTTGATAAATGAAGACATTATCAAAAAAACTTGCTATAGATATTTTTCTAAATTTCTGACTTTTTTATATTGGCACCATAGGTTTGATTGAGCAAATGCTTTTCAATGTTTCTAATGAAAAATATCCATTTTGTTTCCCATTATGCTCTCTATAAATTTTAAATTTAATTAATTTTTACATGTAAATACAATTTTAATGGCTGTTTTCTGACATTTTGAGATCCATGTTCTTTCCCTCCCTCCCACCTTCCTCAATAAGAAGGAAAGTATTTGATATAGCTTTTACATTTATTATAAATTAATTTATATGTTTTTGTTCTTCGTGTTATAAAATAAGATGCATTACTTATGTTAGAGAAAATTCATGGAAAAAATAAAATTAAGTATAATAAGCTTCAATCTGTACTAAGACTTTTTTCTATTCCTTGTATGGCTGTGAATGTCCCCTTTTCAGGATGAATCCCTTAGAGTTGTCCTGTATCCTTACATTGATGATAATTTTTGTCATTCACAATTTATCTTTACCAGGTTTTTGTGATTTTATTGTTTGTAGACTCTTTATGATTTTATAAATATAGGCAAAATACTTCTATTGTCCATAGATATGACAAATAAGTGTCTTTGTGTTCCCCTAATTTTCTTACATCACATTTTTATTTTTAGATCACGTGCCCATTGATATTCAGTGTAAGATATCAGTCTATATCTAATTTATGCCAAACTTTTAAAATTTTGACAGCAATTTTTGTCAAATAATGAGTTCTTTCCCTAAAAGCAAGAATTTGGAGGTATATCAAACAAAAGATCACTATAGTTATTTACTATTGTATATTGTGTCTAATCTATTCCACTGATATTCCACTCTATTTCTTTTCTAGTGAAAGGTTGCTTTCATGATTAACATTTGAATATAGTTTGAAATCTGGTACTTCAAAGTTGGTTTCCTTTCCTTTTTTCATTGGTTCCTTTGAAATTCTGGACTTTGTTTTTCCAGGCTAATTTTGTTATGTTTTTACATTGGCTCAGTCTACTGTAAACAATTTATATGTTTCTATTTGTTAAGACCTTGGTTGTACAAAGGTTATCATTTGATACCTTTTTCCACATTATTCATTTTTACCCTAGAGTAATCTTTTAAAGCCAAAATCCCAAATCATATACCCATAAAAACAAGTGATAAATGATGTCAAAAGTTTTTCTTTTCAGTTATTACTCCCATAGTTCTTTCAATGTGGGTAACATTCTTTTTTTTTTCCTTTTTAAAGCTTAATTAATTAATTTAGAATATTTGTTCCAGTTCACATGGAATTCCTCCACTTCATTATTCTTTTTAGCACAATAGTATTCCATCACCAACAGATTCCACAGTTTGTTCAGCCATTCCCCAATTGAAGGGCATCCCCTCATTTTCCAATTTTTGGCCACCACAAAGAGTGCAGCTATGTATCTTCTTGTACAAGTCATTTTCCTTATTATCTCTTTGGGGTACAAAACCAGCAGTGGTATGGGTGTACCAAAAGGCATGCATTTTTTTAAAGTCTTTTGGGCATAATTCCAGATTGCCTTCTAGATTGGTTAGAGCAATTCACAACTCCACTAGTAATGATAATATTCTTTCTTCTAAATCCTTCAGGAATGTCCTAGACTATTGTATTTTTCTTAATAGCAAAGCCCATTACATTGAATAGTTCCACTATGTTTCACTTTCAGTGTACAACGTTCTCTTGGTTCTGTTCATTTCATTCTGAATCAGTTCTGGGAGGTCTTTCCCATTCAAATAGGAATGCTTCACTTCATTACTCCTTATAGCAAAATAGTATTCCATCACCATAACAAAATTTGTTCAGCTAATCCCCAATCGAGGGACACCCCCTCATTTTCTATTTGTTGTTTTTTTTGCCACAAAGATTTTTTGTCACAAAGTGCAGCTATGAACATTTTTGTATAAATATTTTTCCTTATTATCTTTTTGTAGTATAAACCCAGTAGTAGTGTTGCTGGATCCAAGTGTATGCACTTTTTTCCACTTTAAACATTATTTTATTTGGTCATTTCCAAACATTATTCATTGGAAACAAAGATCAATTTCTTTTCCTCCTCCCCCCCCCCACTTCCAACCACCTCTCCCATAGCCAACACACAATTCCACTGGGTATGTGTTCTTGGTTCAAACCCATTTCCATGTTGTTGGTATTTGCATTAGAGTGTTCATTTAGAGTCTCTCCTCAGTCGTATCCCCTTCCCCCCTGTAGTCAAGCAGTTGCTTTTCCTTGGTGTTTTTACTCCCATAGTTTATCCTCTGCTTGTGAGTAGTGTTTTTTAGATCCCTGCATATTGTTCAGGGACATTGCATTGACACTAATGGAGAAGTCCATTAACTTCGATTGTACCACAGTGTATCAGTCTCTGTGTATAATGTTTTCCTGGTTCTGCTTCTTTCTTTCTGCATTCACTTATTGGAGGTTGTTCCAGTCTCCATGGAATTCCTCTACTTTATTATTCCTTTTAGCACTATAGTATTCCATCACCAACATATACCACAATTTGTTCAGCCATTCCCCAATTGAAGGGCATCCCATCATTTTCCAATTTTTGGCCACCACAAAGAGTGCAGCTATGAATATTCTTGAACAAGTCTTTTTACTTATTGTCTCTTTGGGGTACAAACCAAGCAGTGCTATGGCTGGATCAAAGGGCAGACATTCTTTTATCACGCTTTGGGCATAGTTCCAAATTGCCCTAGAGAATGGCTGGATCAATTCACAACTCCACCAGCAATGAATTAATGTCCCTACTTTGCCACATCCCCTCCAGTATTCATTACTTTCCATAGCTGTCATGTCAGCCAATCTTCTAGGTGTGAGGTGATACCTCAGGGTTGTTTTGATTTGCATCTCTCTGATTATAAGAGATGTAGAACACTTTTTCATGTGCTTATTAATAGTTTTGATTCCTTTGGCTGAGAACTGCCTGTTCATGTTCCTTGCCCATTTATGAATTGGAGAATAGCTTGATTTTTTGTATAATTGATGTAGCTCTTTGTAAATTTGAGTAATTAAACCTTTGTCAGAAGTTTTTATGAAGATTGTTTCCCAATTTGTTGCTTCCCTTCTGATTTTAGTTACATTGGTTTTGTTTGTACAAAAACTTTTTAATTTGATATATTCCAGATATTTATTTTGCATTTTGTAACTCTTTCTAAGTCTTGCTTGGATTTGAAGCCTCTTCTTTCCCAAAGCTCTGACATGTATACTATTCTGTGTTCACCTAAATTTCTTATAGTTTCCTTCTTTATGTTCAAGTCATTCACCCATTTTGAATTTATCTTGGTGTAGGGTGTGAGGTGTTGATCTAAACCTAATCTTTCCCACACTGTCCTCCAATTTTCCCAGCAGTATTATTGAAATAGTGGATGTTTGTCCCAAAAGCTGGGATCTTTGGGTTTGTCATATACTGTCTTGCTGAGGTCACTTACCCTGAGTCTAGTCCACTGATCCTCCTTTCTGTCTCTTAGCCAGTACCAAATTGTTTTGATGACAACTGCATTATAATATAGTCTGAGATCTGGGACTGCAAGGCCCCCTTCCTTTGTATTTTTTTTCATTATTTCCCTGCATATCCTTGATCCTTTGTTCTTCCACATGAACTTTGTTATGGTTTTTGTAGATCAGTAAAAAAAAAATTTTGGAAGTTCCATGGGTATGGCACTAAATAGATAGATGAGTTTGGGTAGGATGATCATTTTTATTATATTGGCTCATCCTACCCATGAGCAGTTAATGTTTTTCCAATTGTTCAAGTCTAGTTTTAGTTGTGTGGAGAGTGTTTTGTAGTTGTGTTCATAAAGATCCTGTGTTTGTCTCGGGAGATAGATTCCTAAGTATTTTATTTTGTCTAAGGTAATTTTGAATGGGATTTCTCTTTCTAGTTCTTGCTGCTGAGCTGTGTTGGAAATATATAGAAATGCTGATGACTTATGTGTGTTTATTTTGCATCCTGCAACTTTACTAAAGTTGTTGATTATTTTGATTAGCTTTTTGGTTGAATCTCTAGGATTCTTTAAGTAGACCATTATGTCATCTGCAAAGAGTGATAACTTGGTCTCCTCATTGCCAATTTTAATGCCTTCAATTTCTTTTTCTTCTCTAATTGCTACTGCTAGTGTTTCTAGCACAATGTCAATTAGTAGAGGTGATAATGGGCATCCTTGTTTCACTCCTGATCTTAATGGGAATGGATTTAGTTTATCCCCATTGCAGATGATATTAGCTGATGGTTTTAGATATATACTGTTTATTATTTTTAGGAATGACCCTTCTATTCCTATGCTTTCTAGTGTTTTTAGTAGGAATGGGTGTTGTATTTTATCAAAGGCTTTTTCTGCATCTATTGGAATAATCATGTGCTTTTTGTTGGTTTGCTTATCGATGTGGTCAATTATGTGGATGGTTTTCCTAATATTGAACCAGCCCTGCATCCCTGGTATAAATCCTACTTGATCATGGTGAATGATTCTTCTGATCACTTGCTGGGGTCTTTTTGCTAGTATCCTATTTAAGATTTTTGCATCTATATTCATTAGGGAGATTGGTCTATAATTTTCTTTCTCTGTTTTTGGCCTGCATGGCTTTGGAATTAGTACCATGTTTGTGTCATAAAAGGAGTTTAGTAGAACTCCCTCTTTGCTTATTATGTCAAATAGTTTGTATAGTAGAAGGGTTAGTTGTTCTTTGAATGTTTGATAGAATTCACTGGTGAATCCATCAGGCCCTGGGAATTTTTTCTTAGGAATTTCTTTGATGGCCTGTTGGATTTCTGTTTCCGATATGGGATTTTTTAAGAAATCTATTTCTTCTTCTGTTAGTCTAGGCAATTTATATTTTTGTAGATATTCATCCATATCATCTAGGTTGGTATATTTATTGCCATATAGTTGGGCAAAGTAGTTTTTAATGATTACCTTAATTTCCTATTCGTTGGAGGTGAGGTCCCCTTTTCATCCTTGATGCTGTTAATTTGTCTTTCTTCTTTCCTTTTTTAAATTAGATTGACCAGTACTTTGTCAATTTTGTCTGTTTTTTCTAAGTACCAGCTTCTAGTCTTCTTTATTAGTGCAATAGTTTTATTACTTTTGATTTTATTAATTTCTTCCTTAATTTTTAGGATCTCTAGTTTGGTTTTCTTCTGGGGTTTTTTAATTTGTTTGTTTTCAAGTTTTTTGATTTGCATTTCCAATTCGTTGATCTCTGCCCTCCCTAATTTGTTAATATATGCACTCATGGATATGAATTTTCCTCTAAGTACTGCCTTGGCTGCATCCCGTAAGGTTTGAAAGGATGTCTCACCATTGTTATTTTCCTCAATGAAATTATTATTTGTTTCTATGATTTCTTCTCTAACTAACCAATTTTGGAGTATCATATTGTTTAATTTCCAATTAATTTTTGAATTGGCTCTCCATGTACCCTTACTGATCAATATTTTTATTGCCTTGTGATCTGAAAAGGCTGCATTTATTATTTCTGCTTTTCTGCATTTGTGTGCCATGTTTCTGTGACCTAATGTATGATTTCTTTTTGTGAATGTGCCATGTGGTGCTGAGAAGAAGGTGTATTCCTTTTTGTCCCTATTTATTTTTCTCCATATCTCTATTAACTCTAATTTTTCTAAGATTTCATTCACCTTATTTACCTCTTTCTTCTTTATTTTCTGGTTTGATTTATCTAAATTTGATAATGGTTGCTTCAAGTCTCCCACTAATATGGTTTTACTGTCTATTTCCTCCTTCAATTCTCCTAGTTTCTCCATTAAAAATTTGGATGCTATACCATTTGGTGCATACATGTTGATTAGTGATATTTCCTAATTGTCTATAGTCCCTTTTAACAGAATATATTTACCTTCCCTATCCCTTTTGATCAGGTATATTTTTGCTTTGGCTTTGTCAGATATCATGATTGCAACTCCTGCCTTCTTTCTATCAGTTGAGGCCCAAAAGGTCTTACCTTTAATTCTAACCTTGTGAGTATCAACCCACCTCATATGTGTTTCTTGAAGACAACAAATGGTAGGGTTTTGGGTTCTAATCCAATCTGCTATTTGTCTATGTTTTATGGGTGAGTTCATCCCATTCACATTCAAAGTTATGATTGTCATTTGTGGATTTGCTGGCATTTTGATATCTTCCCCTAGTTCTGATCTTTCTTCTTTATCTATCTCCTTTTGAACCAGTGATTTACTTTAGGTCAGTCCCCCTAGTCCCCTCCCTTGATATGCTTCCCTTTCTAGCCCCTCCCTTTTTATGCTCCCTTCCCCTCTCCCCTCTCCATCCCTCCCTTTTTATACTTTCTCTCCCCTCCCCCTCCTTGGTTTTCCTTTCTTTCTTACCCTGTTTGATAAGATAGAATTCAGGATCCCACTGGATCTAGATGTTCTTCTCTCTCTGATTTGATTTCACTGAGAGTAAGGTTTAAGTAATACCACTTCATGCTCTCTTCCTCTCCTTCTCATATGAGAGTTCTTCCCCTCCCCTACCTATGTGTACTTTGTATGGGAAAGATTATTCTATTTAGTCCCCCCATTTCTTGAAGTAAATGTTAATATTATCGATGATTCCCCCCTCCGTTTTTCTTTCTTTGCACCCCCTTTCACCAAATCTTCTTGATGCCCCAATATTTCCCTATGCATGATTCTTCTAACTACTCTTATGATGCATACAATTTTTGAGAGTTAAACAATACATTTTCCCCACATATTAAAATATATAATTTGATATAAATGTAGTCCTTATGGAAGAGAGTTTGACTTTAAGAAAAAGATAAGATTTTTCTCCTTTTCCCTTTCTTTCATATTCACCTTTTCATGTTTCTCTTCCTTTCTGTGATTGGATGTCAAATTTTCCACTAAGTTCTGGTCTTTTCTTAGAAAATGCTTGGAAATCTTCTATTTTGTTGAATGCCCATACTTTCCCCTGGAAGTATATAGTCAGTTTTGCTGGGTAGTTGATTCTTGGTTGGAGACCCAGCTCTCTTGCCTTTCTAAATATCGTGTTCCATGCTTTGAGGTCTCTTAGTGTGTCAGCCGCTAAGTTATATATGATTCTTATGGGAGCCCCCCTATATCTGAAGCTCCTCTTCTTGGCTTCTTGTAGGATTTTCTCATTTACTTGGAAGCTCTTGAATTTGGCGATTACATTCCTAGGGGGTTGTCTTTTGGGGATTTAGTATAGAGGGTGTTCTATGAACCCTTTCTATTTCTATTTTGCCCCCTTGCTCCAGAACATGTGGGTAATTTTCTTCTATAATCTCCTGTAGAATAGCATCGAGGTTTTTTTTTTTTTTTAACAAGCCAACTGGTCAAAATTTATTGCATTAAAATTCCCTCTGAAGAGCAGAAACATTAATTTTTCTCCGTAACCATGGAGTACAGGAAAGATGGTAAAATGCTTGGCTGTGTTACAGTTTTAAACCTTAAACCACATGTGAAAAAAGTTTTCCTTTACTTTTTTTTTTAATTTTGAATATACAAAATTTTAAAATATTTGCACAAACAAAATCAATGCAGCTTACATTAGAAGAAAAGGTATGAACCCCAAAATAAAATTAGAAGAGAAATAGAGAAGATACTTTTCATAGCTATGGTTAGGGAAAGAATTCTTTTTTTTATTTTATTTTTTTTTAAATATATTTTATTTGATCATTTCCAAGCATTATTCGTTAAAGACATAGATCATTTTCTTTTCCTCCCACCCACCCCCCATAGCCGATGGGTAAGTCCACTGGGCATTAGATGTTTTCTTGATTTGAACCCATTGCTTTGTTGATAGTATTTGCATTAGAGTGTTCATTTAGAGTCTATCCTCTGTCATGTCCCCTCAACCTCTGTATTCAGGCAGTTGCTTTTTCTAGGTGTTTCCACTCCCATAGTTTATCCTTTGCTTATGAATGGTGTTTTTTTTTCTCCTGGATCCCTGCAAGTTGTTCAGGGACATTACACCGCCACTAATGGAGAAGTCCATTACGTTCGATTATACCACAGTGTATTAGTCTCTGTATACAATGTTCTCCTGGTTCTGCTCCTCTCGCTCTGCATCACTTCCTGGAGGTTGTTCCAGTCTCTATGGAACTCCTCCACTTTATTATTCCTTTTAGCACAATAGTATTCCATCACCAACATATACCACAGTTTGTTCAGCCATTCCCCAATTGATGGGCATCCCCTCGTTTTCCAATTTTGGGCCACCACAAAGAGCGCAGCTATGAATATTTTTGTACAAGTCTTTGTGTCCATTATCTCTTTGGGGTACAGACCCAGCAGTGCTATGGCTGGATCAAAGGGTAGATATTCTTTTGTCGCCCTTTGGGCATAGTTCCAAATTGCCCTCCAGAATGGTTGGATCAGTTCACAGCTCCACTAGCAATGAATTAATGTCCCTACTTTGCCACATCCCCTCCAGCATTCATTACTTTCCTTTGCTGTTATGTTAGCCAATCTGCTAGGTGTGAGGTGATACCTCAGAGTTGTTTTGATTTGCATCTCTCTGATTATAAGAGATGTAGAACACTTCTTCATGTGCTTGTTAATAGTTTTGATTTCTTTATCTGAGAACTGCCTATCCATTTCCCTTGCCCATTTATCAATTGGAGAATGGCTTGATTTTTTGTACAATTGATTTAGCTCTTTACAAATATGAGTAATTAAACCTTTGTCAGAGTTTTCTATGAAGATTTTTTTCCCAATTTGTTGTTTCCCTTCTGATTTTAGTTATATTGGTTTTGTTTGTACAAAAGCTTTTTAGTTTGATGTAGTCAAAATTATTTATTTTACATTTTGTGATTCTTTCTATATCTTGCTTGGTTTTAAAGCCTTTCCCCTCCCAAAGGTCTGACATGTATACTATTCTGTGTTTACCCAATTTACTTATGGTTTCCTTCTTTATGTTTAAGTCACTCACCCATTTTGAATTTATCTTGGTGTAGGGTGTGAGGTGTTGATCTATTCCTAGTCTCTCCCACACTGTCTTATCATCGAGGTTTTTGTTTATCTCTGGTTTTTCTGGGAGACCAATACTTCTGAGGTTGTCTCTTCTTCCTCTGTTTTCCAAGTCTGTGACCTTTTCAGTGAGATATTTCATGTTTTCTTCTAATTCATTATTTTTTTGTCTTTGCTTTATTGATTCTTGCTGTTTTGTAATCTCGCTTTCTTCCATTTGTTTAATTCTGGTCGTTAGGGACTGGTTTTGCTTTTCTGTTTTGTCTGCCCTTCTATTAGATGCTTCCAGCTCTTTCTTCAATTGTGAAGTCTTGTCTATCAGACTGCTGATCTCTTTCTCCCATTTTTCTTTCCAAAAGGTTTCCATCTTTTGGGCATGCTCACTGTTTTCTAGTTGCTTAATTCTGGTCATTAGGGACTGGTTTTTCTTTTCAGGTTTGTCTGCCCTTCTATTAGATGCTTCTAGCTCCTTCTCCAATTGTGAAGTCTTGTCTATCAGACTGCTGATCTCTTTCTCCCATTTTTTCCCCAAAGCTTTCCATCTTTTGGGTAAGCTCCAGTTTGAGAACTTCCAGAGCTTGTGGATAGTTTCCATTATGGGAGGCATGTTTTGATTTTGTTTGGATTCCATCCTCATTCTCTTCTTTTCCTTGGGTACTCCCTCCATAAAAGTTTTCAATAGTCACTCCCCCCCCCCTTTCTTCTTGGAGGCTTGATTTTGGGACATATGAGCCATCTATTTGGTGGTTTTATTCGACTTTCTTTTTTTTGGTCTAGAGTCTGGGTGATGTGGGTGGATTTTCTGTGAATTTAGGTTGCCTCAGACTAGTTCCCAGCCTCCAAGGTTTCTTAGAGTGCAGGCTGCTTTTCTCAGTGTGCCAACCCCTTTGTTCAGCGCAGCCTCTCAGCGCAGTTGCCCCTTTTCTCAGCACAGCCTCTCAGCAGGGCCACCCCTTTGCTCAGCGCAGGATTTTCCAGTGAAACCGCCCTGAGAGGTCTTTTCCTTGCAGTCTTTAGATTCCAAGGACCCTGGTGTGCCCCCCCCCCCAGACAGAGACACTCCTCACTCACTGGCTGTCCCAGTGAGAGCTCTGATGGCTTACTCTGGTTTGTTGGGGGGGGGGGGGGATGGAGGGACAGCACAGTTCAAGTTTTTGTGCAAGTTTTCCTCCTTATAGTGTGGAAATGTTCAAACCCCATGTACCTTCATTTCTGTGGGATACTGGGGAGTCCCTCCATTCTTCCAAAGGTGATTTTTATGCTGTTTTTAGGTAGTCTATTTTGTTTGGTGCCGGGGAGGGGAAGAGAGTCCTCTCTAGATTGTAGACATGTTTACCCGGAAGTCGGGTATGCATTTTTTAAAGCCTTGTGCATAATTACAAATTGGCTTCCAGAATGGTTGGATTAATTCACACTTCCACCAGGAATGCATTAGTTTTCCAATTTTGTCACAAACCCTCCAACATTTATTATTTTCCTTTATTGTCATATTGGTCAATGTGTTAGGTCTGAGGTGGTACCTCAGCATTATTTTAATTTGCATTTCTTTAATCAGGAGAAATTTAGAACACTTTTTCATGTGCTTTTTGATAGTTTTGATTTCTTCATGTGAAAACTGCCTGTTTATATCCTTTGATCATTTGTCAATTGGGAAATGGCTTGATTTTTTTTTTTTGTAAAATTGACCAAGCTCTTTATAAATTTAAGAAATTAGAACTTTGCCCAAGTTTTTTGTTATAATATTTCCCCAATTTTGTTGCTTGTCTTCTAATTTTGGTTGCATTGGTTTTAATTGTACATAAAGTTTTTAATTTAATATAATTAAAATTATTCATTTTGCATTTCATAATGTTCTCTATCTCTTGCTTGTTCTTAAATTCCTTCCTTTCCCACAGATCTGACAGGTATATTATTCTATGCTCACATAATTTACTTATAATTTCCCTCTCTATATTTAAGTCATTTACCCATTTTGAATTTATCTTATTATAGGGTGTGAGATGTTGATCTCAAGCTAATCTTTCCCATACTGTTTTCCAATTCTTCCAGAATTTTTTTTTCAAATAGTGGGTTCTTGTCCCCAAAGCAGGGATATTTGGATTTATTGAACACTATCTTGCTTCTACCATTTACCCTGTCTATTCCATTGATGGAGCCTTCTGTCTCTTAGCCAGTTTTGATGATCACTGCTGTATAGTACATAATTGGAGATCTGGTAATGCTAAGTCTCCATTCTTCACATTTTTTAATTACTTCCCTTGATATTCTTTTTTTTAATTTATTTAGAATATTTTTTCATAGTTATATGTTTAATGATTTTTCCCACCCCTATTCCATCCTCCCACCCAGAGTAGAAAAGTAATTCCACTGCTTTATATATGTATCATTGTTCAAAACCCATTTCTATGTTACTCACATCTGAAATAGAGTGATATTTTAACATCAAAATCCCAACAATATCCCTATCAAACCAAGTGATCGATCGTATATTTTTCTTCTGTGTTCCGTTCCCACAATTCTTTCTCTGCATGTGGATAGTGTTCTTTCTCATAAGTTCCTCTGCATTGTCCTGCATAATTGTATTTCTGCCAGTATAAAAGTCCATTATACCACAATATATCAGTCTCTGTGCACAATGTTCTCATTCTGCTCCTGTGCCTCTGCGTCAGTTCCTGGAGGTCTTTCCAGTTCACATAGAAATTCTCCACTTCTTTATTCCTGTCAGCACAATAGTATTCCATCACCATCAGATACCACAAATTGTTCAGCCATTCCCCAATCAATGGACACACCCTCATTTTCCAAATTTTTGCCAGCACAGAAAGCAAAGCTATGAATTTTTTTGTACAAGTTTTTTTTTTTTTCATTAATATCTCTTTGGGATACAAATACAGCAATTGTATGGCTGGATCAAAGGGTACACAGTCTTTTAAAACTCTTTCAGCAAAGTTCCAAAATGGTTGAATCAATTCACAGCTCCACCAGCAGTGCATTAGTGTCCCAATTTTGCCACATCCCCTCAAACATTTATTATTTTCCTTTGCTGTCATATTTGCCAATCTGCTAGGTGTGAGGTGGTACCTCAGAGTTGTTTTGATGAGCATTTCTCTAATTATGATAAATTTTGAACACTTTTTTCATGAGTGTATTAATAAATTTGATTTCTTTTTCTGAAAACTGCCTATTCCTGTCCCTTTTCCATTTATCAATTTGGGAATTGCTTGATTTTTTTTGGTACAATTGATTTAGCTCCTTATAAATTTGACAAATTAGACCTTTTTCAGACATTTTAGTTATATTTTTCACAGTTTGTTAATTCCCTTCTAATTTTGATTGCATTTGTTTCATTTGTACAAAAAAACTTTTTAATTTAATGTAATAAAAATGATTAATTTTAAATTTTGTAATATTCTTTATCTCTTGCTTATTCTTAAATTCTTTCTTTTCCCATAGATCTGACAGGTATACTATTCCATGTTCACCTAATTTACTTATAGTTTCCTTCTTTATATTTAAGTTATTAAGACACTCTGAATTTATCTTGGTGTAGGGTGTGAAATGTTGATCTAAACTTAATTTTTCCCATACTATTTTCTAATCTCTCCAGCAGTTTTTGTCAAATAGAGGGTTTTTGTCACAAAAACTGGGATCTTTGGATTTATCATACACTATCATGCTGGGGACATTTACCCAAAGTCTATTTCAATGTTCCTCCCTTCTGTCTCTTAGCCAGTACCATATTGTTTTTATGATCACTGCTTTATAGTATAGTTTAAGGTACTGCTATGCCTCCAACCTTCACATTGTAAAAATGCAGACTTGAACTCTGGACTCCAAATCTCAGGAGTTCTTGCTAGCTCCCAGAATGCTCTCTAATCTCACTGAGATTTCCACCTGTGCAAGGTCAAGAATTTCTATTTAACCTAACTGTAAAGGCTATTGGGTCTCTTTCCTACTTCCACTTCCGAGCAGACGCATCTCTTTCATGATGTAGGTGAGGTTGTCTAGGCCTCTCTGGGCCTAGATGTGCTTTTCTTATTCTGTATTTTCTTTAATCCTTAATCTTCAATAAATCTCTAAAAAATATAATACTCCTTGCTGAGAGAAACTAATTTCTAACTTGCTTAGGTTTCCTCCCAACTTTTAACTCTTACAACATGTTTTTCATTAGTTCCATTGATATTCTTAATCTTTTGTTCTTCCAAATGAACTTTGTTATATTTTTTTCTAATTCAATAAAGAAGTTTCTTGGTAGTTTGATAGGTATGGCACTAACTTAGTAAATTAATTTGGGTAGGATTGTCATTTTATTATATTAAGTCATCCTATCCGTGAACAATTAATGTTTTTCCAATTAGTTAGATCTACTTTTAATGGGTGGAAAGTGTTTTGTAATTATACTCCTAGAATCCCTGTGTTTCTCTTGGCAAATAGAATCCTAGGGTGATCTTAAAAGGAATTTCTCTTTCTAATTCTTGCTGTTGAGTTGTATTTGAAATATATAGAAATGTTGGTGATTGATGTAAATTTACTTTGTTTCCTGTGTGAAGATTAAATTTAATTTTCCCCTGATTATAACAATGAAAATACTTAACTCTCCCCTGATTGTGAAGATAAAATTGTAACCCCTGTTTATTTTTAGAACACAGTATGTAAAAGTTAAGTGTGGATATCTACCCATTTTTAAATTTAACTACCAAAGGTGCAAACACATCATTTTACACATTGAGTGAGGAAGGAATATGACCCACATGTGTGATAGTCAATGATGAATCAGATTCCACTGACTGCCTTCTTGGCAGTTCTAAAACAAAGTGTCAACTGTGATTGGGAGATGTAAAATTAGGGGAAGACACAGGAAGTGACGAAAAAGAGCTGTCTTGAAAAGGAGCTGTTATTTCCTCTGAGATTCAGTTCTCAATCTTTTGGAAGTGGTGACTGGAGGAATTCTTCATTCTTTGAATTTGCTGACTGGACTGACATGAGATTAGTGAAAATCTAACTCTTAACTGTTGGTTTTTCTCTAACGAGAACAGCCTCAGGAAAAAAAGATCTACTCTTGAGAGAGGCTTCCCCAGGTCCTTGGCTTTGCTGAGGCCAGCTGAAACTAACTCTCCCTGACTGGGGGTGGGGGTCGAGGAGGTTGGGGAGGGAGAGTAGAGATAAATTACTTAGTGCTGAGGCTAGATATCTTACCTTATCCTCTCTCTGATTTCTTGCTTCACTCTTTCTACATTTTATAATGAAATTGTAGATAAAATCAATTGGATATTAATTTAATTTCTGATGACCACACTCTCAAAATTTAAAATCCAACCCTTTGCTGATGTTGTTGATTATTTCTACTGGCTTTTTAGTTGATTCTCTAGGATTCTTTAAATAGACCATAATGTCTTCTGCAAAGAATGATAGTCTCCTCATTGTCTACTTTAATCCCTTCAATTTCTTTTTCTTCTCTAATTGACACTGATAGCATTTCTAGTACAATATTGAAAAAAAGAGGTGACAATGGGCATCATTGCTTCACTCCTGATCTTTTTGGGAAGGCTTCTAACTTATCCCCATTGCATATGATTCTTGCTGATGGTTTTAAATATATACTGTTTGTTATTTTAGTAAAGGTCCATCTATTATTATACTTTCTATCGTTTTCAATAGAAATGAGTGTTGTATTTTGTCAATGGCTTTTTCTACATCTACCGAGATAATAATGTGATTTTTATTTACTTGGCTGTTGATATGGTCATTTATATTTGTAGTTATCCTAATTTTAAACCATTCTTACATTCCTGGAATAAATCTCTCCTAATCATAGTGAATCATAGTGACAAAAAGGAAGCATCTTGAAAATGAGCTGTTACTTCCTTTGAGATTCAGTATGAACCCTTTATAATTTGCTTGAATCTTTTTGGTAGTATCCTATTTAAGATCTTTGCATCTATTTTAATTAAGGAGATTTTTAATCTGCCTGGCTTTTGAATCACTATCATATTTTTATCATAAAAGTAAATTTGGTAAATCTTCTTCTTTGCTTATTTTGTCAAATAGTTTGTATTGTACAGGGATTAGTCGTTCTTTAAATGTTTGATCAAATTAACTTGTGAATCCATCTGACCCTGTAGATTTATTTGTAGAGAGGTTCCTGGTGGCTTATTCAATTTGTTTTTCTGAGATAGGATTATTTTAGTATTCAATTTCCTCTTTTTTTAATCTAAGCAATTTATATTTTTCTTGACAGTCACTCATTTCACCTAAATTGCCATATTAATTGACATATATTTGGGCAAAATTATTCTTAATAATTACCTTAATTTCCTCTTCATTATAACTGAGGCCTCTCTTTTCAAAATCTTTGATACTGTTAATTTGATTTTCTTCTTTCTTTTTTTAAAATTAGATTAACAAGTACTTTGTCTATTTTATTTGTTTTTTTTTAAAGTATCAGCTCCTAATCTTATTTATGAGTTCAATTGTTCTTTTACTTTCAATTTTATTAATTTCACCTTTGATTTTTATGATTTTAATTCAGTTTTTATATGGGGATTTTTAATTTATTCTCTTTCTCGTTTTTTAAATTTGCATACCCAATTCATTGACCTCTTCCCTCTCTGATTTGTTGATGTATGCCCTCAGAGCGATGAATTTTCCCCCTGAGTACTGCTTTGGCTGCATCCCATTGATTTTGATAAATAGTTTTCTCTTTGTCGTTCTCTTCAATGAAATTGGCAATTGCTACTTTGATTTGCTTTTTTTGACTCACCATTAAATTATTTGATTATTGAATCATTAGATTGTTTAGTTTCCAATTAATTTTAAACTGCTTTTCCACCAGCCCTCATTGTTTGATTTTTATTGCATTATAGTCTGAAAAAAATTACATTTATTATTTTTACATTCCTGTTTGCAATGTGTTAACCCCTAGTACATGGTCAATCTATGTATATGTGCCACATGCTGATAAAAATAAATATATTCCTTTTTATACCTATTTATTTTACTCCACATTTCTATTAACTGTAATTTTTCTAACATTTCATTCACTTCCTTTACTTCTTTCTTATTTATCTTTTGGTTCAATTATCTATTTCTGATAGAGGAATGTTGAATTCTCCTGCTGTTTTGGTTTTAGTATCTATTTCTTCCTTAAGTTCTATTAGTTTCTCCTTTAGGAATCTGAATGCTATAGCATTTGGCGTATATATAATAAGGACTGATATTTCTTCATTATTTATACTGCCTTTCATCAAGATGTAATTATCTTTCTTATATCTTTTAATAAAATATATTTTTGCTTTAGTTTGTCTGAGATCAGAATTGCTACTCCTGTCTTCTTTGTCTCAGTTGGAGCACACTAAATTCTCTTCTATACTCTTAACTTTATCCTGTGTATGTTTCTTATAGACAGCATATGGAAAGATTCTTGCTTTTTAATCCATTCTGCTATCACCTTTTTTATTAGTGAGTTCATCCCATTCACATTCATAGTTTTGATTACAGTCTGTGTATTCCCCTCCATTTTGAATTCCTCCTTATATGCTGCCTTTTCTCTTATCATTCTTACCCTCCCCTCCAACTTTTCCCTAATACTGCCCACCTTCCCACCACCTCCCGTTTATAGACTCACCTCTTAGAATAGTGCCTTTTAAACTACCCCCAATCCTCTCTCTTTATTGTATTGCTTCCCTCCCCACCAGTCATTTATTACCTTTCTACTTCTCTATAGGGAATGATACAATTCTCTATCCCAATAAATCTGATTGTTTGTCCCTCTTTGAGTCAATTTCAATACATGTAAGAATGAAGTATTACCTGTCTCCAACCTCTTTCACCCTTCCATCATACTGGTCTCCTCCACCACCACCACCACCCCTGAACTTCTTTATGAAATAAAAATTTACCCCATTTAACTCTTTTCTCATTTATCTCAGAATTATATGCTTTTTATCCCTAGGTTTTTATATATTTTTTGACATTTCATTCTATACTGTTTGTCACAGTTCCCTGTAAGTATAATTCTGCTAGGTACTCTGATGATGATAATAACAATTTTTAAAAGTTACCAATATCATCTTTTCTAATAGGAATACAAATTATTTGAATTTATTGGGTCTCTTAAAAAAGCTTGGGGTTTTTTCCCTTAATTATTTTTTTGTGATTCTCTTGAGTTCTGTGTTTGGGCATCAAATTTTCTGTTTAAGTCAGTTCTTTTCTTTAGGAAACCTTGGGAGTCTTTTATTTTATTAAATGACCATACTTTATCCTGCAAGAATATTGTCAGTTTTTCTGAGAAGTTGATTCTTGGTTGTAGACCCATTTCCCTTGCTTTCTGAAACTTCATATTCAATGCCTTTAGGTCCTTCATTGTGGATGCCATTACATCCTGTGTTATCCTAACTTTGACTCCATAATATCTGAATGGTTTCTTTTTAGCATCTTATAGTAACTTTTCTTTGGTCTGAAAATTCTTGAATTTGGCTTTAACATTCATGGGACTTGTCAATCTGGGATTAAATGCAGAAGGTTATCTGTGGATTCTTTCAATCTCCACTTTACCCTTTTGTTCAAGAATGTCAGGGCAGTTTTCTTGGATAATTTCCTGTAGAATGATTTCCAGGCTTTTTCTTTGGTCATGATTTTCTGGTAGTCCAGTAGATCTTAAATTGTCTCTACTGGATCTATTTTCCAGATCTGTTGATATATCAGTGAGGTATTTCATGTTTTCCTCTGTAAGGGGTAGAAATGTAAGGGTTTTTTATAAGAGGTTGGACTGGATTATTTAAGAATAGGATCACCAGGAATCTTGTTAATTCCAAAGAGATTTATTTTAACAAATTATTTATAAAATATAGAAAGAGTGAAAGTAAGAAAAATCAGAGAGAGAATAGGGTAGATATCTAGCCTACACAATAAATATTTTGCTTTGGCCCTGGGTTCAACCCAGGCAGTGCTAATTAGTCCTTAGCTGGAGGGTCCTTGGCCTTGAGCTGAGGACATGGGGATTCAGGGAGCTTCTGTCAAGAGGGTAGGTCTCTCCTGAGGTTAGCCCCTTTAGAAAATCCAGGAAAGGAGTCAGCCTTTTTCACTCACCTAAGTGGTAGTTTAAGGAAAGTAGAAGCAGTATGAGATCCTTAGTCAGAGCTCCTCAAAGTCAAGTCAAAGACAAAAGACCAAGGAGAGCCTCTTGACAGGAAGTTCTTGGCACTTTTAAAGATCATTCCTTTTCATCACTTCCTGTGGCTTTCTTTCACTTTACATGTACCAATTACAGCTAAAGCTTTGCTTAGGATTCCCAGGGGGGGGTCAGTCAATTCTGATTCATCACCCACTATCTCACACGTGGCTCACAGATCTTCTCCACTTAAATGTAAGTGTGGTGTATATGCTTTTGGTAATTAAATCTAAAAATGGGCAGGGGAGAATTAATTTAATCTTCACAATCAGGGGAGAGTTAATTAATTTAATCTTTATACCTCTATTGTTTCATTCTTTTGATTTTGTTTTATAGACTCTTGCTGCCATGTGAAGTCATTTGCTTCTAGTTGTTAGATTTGAATTTTTAAAGACTGAATTTTATCCAGGACATTTTGGTCATTTTTCTCCTTCTGGTCTGATTTTCTTTGTAGGTCATCTTTCACTTTCTTTGCCTTGGTTTCAAGCTGGTCAAAGGTGGTTTTCATAATACTGTTTTCTTGTTTTAGTTCATGTGCCTCTGTTACCAGATGATTTATTTTGCTTTTTATGTTCTTTTCCAATTTTCTTCAGCCTCTCTTAATTATTTTTTGAATTGTGTTTTGAGTTCTTCCAAAACCTGTGTCCAAATACTAGAGTTTCTGTGTTTTTTTCTTGGTGTTCCTTGGTGTTCCTCTCTTCCATTTGTTGTTGGCTTTTATATATTTTTTTTATATTTCTATTGTTTACTCATATTTTTCCTCCCCCCCTTTCAATGGTTGTAATCTTGCTCCTCTGTTTATTTGCTGGCTCTTTGGGTTTTGGGCTATTCTTTCCTCAAGGGCCTTCTTCTCTGATCAGGTGATAGTCTTGATTAGGCTGATGGGAAGGACTCAAGAGAAGACTACCCTGGGTGTAGCAAGTGGGAAGAGAGAAAGAAAGAATAGTGATCATAAAGGTTCAATCACTGATGAAGTCATCAAGAATAGATGATATTAGACAAATATTATTAACTGATTTTTGAAAGAGTTAGCTAACCAATAAATTAGAAAAAAAAGTTTATCTAGGATTTATCAGTCTCTTATCTACAGTAAGAAATTATCAATGTGGGCCAACTGAGAGTAGAAATAAATATTTGTTTACTATTTTTTTGTTTTTAATTAGTTGGATGGAAAGTCCCAAAGAACTGTTCAATAACTTAGCCCAAAGTAGACATTCTATTATTTAGTTTACTAATACCATTTTTGTTCCACCACATATTTAATAACTAAATTTCCCCTACCTTAGAAGATAGTTTCATGAATATTTTTGGCCTGAAAAAATTAATCACCTTCTTGCTAACATTTTTATGATAACTGTATCTAAAATTTGTGGCCATTAGCCTTATTTTATGATTATATGGACATGGGTTCCCAAATATCAAGAAATTAATTCAACCAAAAGGAATTCCATGAATTATTCTTTTACCTAGGAAAGTAATTTTCTTTTATAGATTAAGATGTATTCTTTTAGTGAACAAACTTGATGATGGTGATATGTGTTGATAAGAATATGAGATGCTAAGTACTTTGATTGGGAAACCATTGATTTAATATCCTAATGTCATTATTAAAAAAATAAGTTCTGTGGTTGCTCTGAAGAGGCAGTATGACTGAGGCAGACTAGGAAGCAAGAAAATCTATTTTCAAATCCCACCTCTGTCATATACTAACAGTGTAAGCCTAGAAGAGTTAATCACAGCTCCCTTCTCTTGAAATTGTAATTTCGGATATTTATTTCATAGTAAAAACACGAGTTAGAGATTTTTCTCTTGACCAGATTTCACTGTAGAATGTCTTTGATGCTTTAACATAATTCTGAATTTAAGAAAAATTGTTTGCATCTTTTATATCAAGTGATGACTATTCAAATTCCATTTTTCTAATCCCTTGAACAGCTAATGAACTAAAATGACTTCAATTTTGGGAGTTCTATTCCAAGGAGTTATATTTACATAGGACTTTAAGGTATGCAAAGCAGCTTTCAGCTTTCTGAAAATATTCACTTATCAGAGGTAAAAGGTACTTCAGTGTCAACCTAGTCTTGTGTAAACCTGAGTTTGAATCCTCTCTACAAGTAATCATTCAATTTTTCTTTGAAAACTTCCAGTTAATAGTCAAATACACCATGGGGCAGCTGATTTTTGTTTTATATAACTGAAACACTGGCAATTTCTCTCCTTTTATTAAGTGTAAATTTACTTTTTGGAACTTTCATCTATTATTCCTACTTTTCCCAACATGTGCAAAGTGAAACAAGCTTAAAAATCTCTTTGCATCCCTTACCCATTTGATGACAGCTGTCATGACCCTACTATCTTCTCTTTTCCAGGTTAGATATTTTCAGTACTTTTACTAGAAATCATAGTTCATACTTGTATTCCTTCACTGAGTTTGTTTATCTTCTTTCAGATACTCTCCTGCTTATCAATATCTTTGCTAATTTGTAACTCCCAGACCACTACATAACAGTCCAAATATGATAGAGCCAGGATACAGTATAATAGATCAATCCCCACCTTATTCCTGAATGGAGCCCAAAACTGCATGTACTTGTTTATCAGCAATAATTGCACTATTAACTTATATTGAGCTCTCAGGCCAATATTATTCCCAGATATTCTTTTTTATGATACTGTCTAAACCTGCCTCCTCTATCCTATAATATGGGGTTAATTTTTTAAATCCCCCTCAAAGTAAATATTTACCACTGAATGTAAACATTGATATAGTATAGCATTACTTATTCGTTCCACTATATTTTTTCTGCATTTCATTGGTAAAAAGGGTGAAGAAAGGGTAGTTATCTGTAGCCACAGTGCCAGTTACTCCTGCTCCAATACAGTTTTCTCACCGTCAGTGTTAGATGACTCACAGCAGAAAATGGGGCTTTTCAGAATTGCAAAGGGCATTGTTGACAGGTAAAAGCAGTATTCTCATGCTTAAGTAGTCTAGAGCAGTAGTATTTTCATTTTAAGCTGCTAAAGATCAGTTGTCTATAGTGTTCAAATCATAACTAACCACACAGACTTCTCAGAGAGGCAACTATGATTTCAATAAGCACCATTCTTGTTTCTTTTCTATGATTAAAAAAAATAAGATTCCATCTTGCCTTGTAAATTTTTAATGCTATATGAATTTTCATAGTCTGTACTATAAATAATTTCAAGCTAAAATTTCAATCTGCACCTTAAGATAGAAACTCCAGAGTAGTAGCAACAGCAGGAGCAATACTAATAGTGGTGTCATTGTGTTAATTGAAGTGATTTCAGTCTCACCCAACTCTTAGTGACTCCATTTGAATCTTCTTTGCAAAGATACTGGAGTGGTATGCTATTTCATTCTCCAGCTCATTTCACAGATGAAGGAACTAAGGAAAACAGAGTTAAGTGACTTCCTTAGGATCACACAGCTATTAAGCATCTCAGGCCGATTTTAAACTCAGGAAGATGAGTTATCCTGACCCCAGGCCCCCGACAAGCCTGTATTAACAGGAGTGGTACCTAGCTTTTATAGAGTACTCTAAGATTTGCTGAACACCTTGTATATGTTTTCTCATTTACTCACCACAGCTGTGTAAAGTAGGAAGGTAGGTATTACTATTAACCTTATTTTACAAATGAGAAAAATGAAACATAAAGTGTTCAATTAACTTACTTAGAGCTATATAATTAGTTAGGAAAATTGTTCACTGATGTCTTTCTTGACTCCAGTTCCAATACTCTCTCCACTATGGTAAAACATAAATCTCAAAACCTGTGTACCTTTCATGCTAACATGCTTTTAAGCAAAAGCATAAAGAATGACAAATTTGTTATGGCAACTTCCTATGCTTTTATTTTAATTCTATCTGGCCATATACTTCCCATTCATAATAATAGCCATGTCAGGACTTACTACAATGCTTTAATAAGTTATCCCAGACCCCAGTGAATCATGCTACACAAATAATTTTATGGATTCTTCACTAACTTGTGAAACTCATACCCAAATAGTCAAAAGTCCTAGAGACAGTCCACTTGGTTCCACCCTCTGTAATTGGTGTTGAGGTCTTACATGAAATCAAAGAGCTTCTTCTTCATATGATACCTTCACTTCCTAACCTTAAAACTTCTAAGTTTTATTTCACCCTGCAAAGGTGGAACTGCTATGCCTACAAAGGTGAAATTTAGCTAAATGAATAATATACTAGTGAAGTAATAAACCAAGACCAGAGAGAAAAAATAATCATTGTCCATTCTTCCCCTTTGAGGCGATATAGTTATAATTTTAAGAGAAGACCCTTGAGATAATGCTTTTGCCTTTGCAGCCTAACCATAAGGTATGCCTCTTATAGTGAAAAAGGAGGCAGCAAGGAAGGGAGGAAAGCACTGTGTTGGTTGTCAAAAAGAGGAAAACCTTTCCTGCAACTCCATTCATATCACAAAAAAGAAATTCTTACCCTACATACTTTATAGAACTAGTGTCACTTCCATATCACAGAAACAACACAAAAATTAGCAGTTAAATCTGACTACAAGCAAATATAGTTTTAATAACTACATTTATAAAATATTAAAATTATTGTGTGAGATAATTACTGTTTTAAAAATAAAACATTAGGAGACTAACACCTTCGGAGTGAGAGTCTCTCTCTTGTGAAAACTGGCTAGAAGCGGAGATGTTTTTGTTCTACTTAAAATATCAGGTCATTCCTATTTTGTTAATATAGTCATAGTCATCTCTTGCTTTAATGTAGTTTCAAAAATACATGAGTATTTAGAAAAGTGATCAATATTGAGGACACATGGAATTGTACAAAGGTATGTAATTTATTCCCCAGGTACCTATTATCCACTTTTTTTTTTCAAAACTGACCCTGGAAAAGTTTATTTGTACTGAAAGCTTTTCTGGATCTGCAAAGCTTCTCCCACTGTCATATGGCAGTTTCTTTTCTCTGAGTAAATAACAGTTTGTCTCACCAAATGTGAATACATAAACATCCCCAATGTTGAGAGTTGACAGGGTAGAGGGTCCCTAAAATGTTTCAAATGTTGACTTTTCAAAATTGTAGATTATTTATTTCCTGTCATACAGGGATTACCAAAATAAAAAAATGCTACAACAGTAGGAAAAATGTTTTCTGTTTATATATATATATATACATATATGTGTGTGTGTGTGTGTGTTTTAGAGAGATAAAGAAAGATCTAGAGAGAAGAAAACAAAAGAGTAAGGATAAGAAGTCCATCCAGAAATTGTGAAGCCATTATCAATAATATTAAAAAAAAGATAGAGAATCAAAAAAGTTGCAGGTGTGAAATAAGATATTTTCAGAAACAACCAAAGTAGAAATTTGTTATTAACTATGCATATTTATTACATGTGTTTTATTTTTCCCTTTTCCTTTAAATATGTGAGGTAGATGGATGAGAAAGGAGTATTAAGGATAAAGTACCCCTAAAAAGACTCAAAGAGCGTCATTTAGTGACCTTCATTTCCATTAGTATACCTAATCTAAGAATTTGTTGAGACTTAAAATTGTAGTTTGTTTTCATTTTAATAAAGCATTTGTTAAAAGATTTACTTTTTCTACAGAAGAAATTAATATATATGTATAATGTTACAGTATAGTGGAATAATATGATATATTATATAAAAGTATGAGTAGGTGTATTTAGAACTTATTAACTGTATACAAATAAATTATTAATAGGTGAATGTCAATTTCAAATGGGGATTCCAGTGGTTGACCTAAGTCATCTGTGGTTGACACTACATTGCTTACTGTTTCTATTAATGATATGGATAAAATATATATATAAGACTCTTAAAGAATTTAGAGATAAGAAAAATCTCAAAGACATAATTAAGAGGCAAGATAACAACCAGAATCTGAAATGACCTAGGTAACTCAGAATGTTGGATCAAATGTAAGAGGAAATATAATGCAAAATCTTACATATAGTTCAAAATAGCAACTTTATAAACTATTATTAGACAGTAATTCATGTTAGTTTTTTAAATGACTGAGGAATTTTAGTGAATTATAACTGTAGAGTATGATATGAAAGCAATCGTGGGTGGCAATGGAATATAATAGTTTCCACAAATTCAGAAGCAATGGTCCCACTGTATTCTATTTTGATCTGACCACATTGTGAGTGCTTTGGGTCTGGGCTTCAAATAACATTGAGTATTACTCTAGATTGTGCAGAGAAGGAAGGATAACTGTGAGAAGCCATGATATTCAATGATCCATTGAATGAACTGGTAATTTTTAGGCTGGCCAAGGAAAAATTTTTTGGAGGACAGGGGTGGACAGTGAGGACACCTCATCCTAGGGGTGAAGATAAAACTTCTTTAAAAGCATTTGAAGTTTTATCTTTTATAAAACAAAGTAAAATTATAATAGGTCAGTTTTGACTAAGAATTAGGAAATATGGAGGTAGACATAAAGGAGACAAATTCTTTCTTGATGCCAAGAGGGAAAAAATTTCTAGGAATCAGAGTTATCCAAATGTTGAATAGACTTCCTTGTGGTTTTGTAGATTCTTTTACATTAACATACTTCATGAAAAGTCTGAAAGACCATACCTGACAGAGTGAAGATTATTTGCAATGAGGCAGATGTTATGGGCTTTGGTAGGAATAAATAGTATCTAACTCATCTGTAACTTTGAAATTCTATAATTCTGTTATATTAAGTTCTTTGTTTCTGTGCTTTTAACAAATAACTTCCTATTGTCTACAGTTCTTGAAAGCCATTAAAAAGGAATTTAACAAAGACAAGTGAAGATCTCATGTAATGTCATAAAAGTCCTTAAATTTAGCAGTTAACTTAGCTATGATATCTTGTTTTCGGAATATTAAATTTTCCCATTTTCTACAAAACCTTCAATTGATCAAGCAGTCCCTTGCCAAATCTTTTAACCATGCCTGAGTATTGGGCCAACACTATCTATATAAGGAAATAAATTTCCATACCAATGCTATTCTTCCTCAACTGGTCAGATTTATTGCACAATAGTCCTCTGAATTCTAACAGCAAAAATTTTAAAAAAAATAGATTAAGGCTTTGACCTAGAAAACACGGTTGTACTTTGTCAAAAATTGAAAGGCAAGAAGAAGAAACAAGAAATAATAAATGAGCTACCTGAAATATCAGCTCAAGAAAAGCCTTTATTCAGTTTTTTTGTTATGATGAGAGCCAAGAGCTTAGTTGCAAATGTTCTGACCATCTTCTGTGATTCAGAAATATTTGATTTGATGCTTTGATTCCTCTAACAATCTCAAACCTTGTCTTTATGAAATGTTGTTGATGGTTTATTTTTTCCTTCAGACTGCCCTTAGGACACCTAGATAAGCTACAGAAGCATCCAAAGCATTGAAAACAAATCCTCAGCTGTGATTTTAGTCCAAAATATTTATTCTACTTTTTAAGTTAAAGTGTGGCAAATAAATTTTAAGTGATGGACAGGCATATATGTAAATATGCATTCAGAAAGCATAGCATAGACGTGGGTAAGGAACAAGTATTACCTCAATAGTATGAAACAAGAGGGGAGAAAAACCCAAAACTCTGAGTGTTTTACTTTCTTATCCCATAAAATTTATTATCCATGTTTGTACAAGGAAGTCTCTTCTCCTAGTGTATTTCCATGCTCCATCATACAATTAAAAACAAAACAAAATTTGAAAAATCCCAAGCGGTCTTTCTTCTGCACTCTGGCCTAACTACATGCTTTCTAAAATATATGTATCAGAGTCTGAGATTAGCCAACTGATCAGAGTTGAGATTCCAGTTGAAGCTGTGCTCCTGATTAAGAAGTCTCTTAGGAGGACATCAAAATTCAGTTCTTAGAGGAAAAAAGAGGAAATGTGATTACCTCCACCCTCTTAACATGGAAGTTTTGTTTCAGCTAACACCTAGAAAATCTGTAGGAAGATGTCAACAAATTTTGGAAATGGGAGAGAACAAAGGACTGCAAACAGAAAGTGAATTACGGAGCCAAACAAAATATATTAGTATTATAGCTGTGAATTGCCCTAGCCATTCTATAATTCAATACATAACTATTTAGAGTCTTTAAATTGGGCCTACCATTCTACTAAGTGATGGGATGCTTATGAGATTAAAAAAAAGAAAGGATTCATATGCACAAAAATGTTTATAGCAGCTACTTTGTGGCAGAAAAACTTGGAAACAAAGGGAGTGACCATCACATTACAAGGGGAAAAATTATGGTATATAAAAATAATTGAATTTTATTATGCTGTATAAATGATAGAAGAGATGGATTTAGAGAAAACTAGGAAGCTTTTTGTGAACTAAGTGAAGTAAGTACAAAGAAGAGGAGAAAAATTTACAGTGACTAAAATATTATAAAGCAATTATAAAATAATATAAAAATCATTGTAGTGTTTGTGACTCCAAAAGAGTGATGATAAATTATGGTTATAATTTTTTAGGTTAGAGGTGATACATTAGAGATTTAGAATGAGGCATATTCTCAGATACAGACAATATGTGAATTTGTTGATTATATTTCTTTATTACTTGGGGAAGATTTTGTTTTCTTTGGGAGGAAATTATGGAGTAATTAAAATTCTATAAAGAATTATAAAAGATTACAGAGAAAATATTAAAAACATTTAAAATCAACAAAAAGAGTAGAAAGAGGAGCAGAGTAACATAGAATAAAGGATGATATTAAAACTCTGCTGTTAAACTTAATAGATATTTAATAAAATAATTGTCTATTTCAGTACTTCCTCTCCAATTCATCCTGATCTTTGAAATATCCCTAAAAATAATTTTAATGATCAGATGATTCTTCTCATGTAGTTTATCTTCACTAAGAGAAATGAATTCAACAAGAAGTATAACCTCATCCAATCATAATACCACTGGGTTTGTACTCCAAAGAGATAATAAGGAAAATACTTGTACAAAAATATTAATAGCTATGCTCTTTGTGTTGGCCAAAAAATTGGAAAATGAGGGGGTGTCCCATAGACTGGGGAATGGCTGAACAAATTGTGGTATCTGATGATGATAGAATACTGTTGTGCTGAAAGGAATGATGAACTGGATGATTTCTATTTGAATTTCAAAGACTCCCAGCAACTGATGCAGAGCAAAATGAGCAGAACCAGAATATTGTACACAGAAACTGAAACATTGAGGCACAATCAAATGTAACAGACATTTCTACTAATAGTAATGCAGTGATCCAGGACAACACTGAGGAACTTATAAGAAAGAACATTATCCTCATCCAGAGAAAATAACTGTGGGAATAAAAACACAGAAGAAAAACATGTGATCAATCATGTGGTTCGATGGGGATATGATTTAAAGGACAGGAAAAATCAAGAATCATAGAAACATGGAAAAATCTTCTAAATAAATAAATAATTTTTAAAAAGAAGTATAACCTCATGTTTATTTTCTCCATATCACTCAATTGTTTCCCTACTCCTTTCGATTACAAAAGTCAATCTTCCAGTAGAAAGAAAAAAATAAATTAAAATGAGTACTCATGTCTTCTCTTTGCTGTAGTTAACATTATATCATACAACATCATGCTCTTTTTTTCCTGAATGCTGCATGTACTCTTTATTCTAATCTCCCTCATCTCCTCCATGAGAGTGGCCTTCAATCATTTCCCTTTTATCCTAATTTTTAACCACATCCTATATACTGATTTTTCCTACTGATTAAAAAGTGCCCATCTTTAAAAAAGACTTCCTTTGATCTAAATATACATGGTAGCTATGATCATGCAATTAACCATATCAACTAAACTACTGTGGAAGTGAGAAATTGGAATGGTTTGCAACAGGAGCTGGATTAGCTGGGACTGATGATCTGTCATTCAAATGAAAGCATTGTGTTTGGAATGTTACCAGGAGAAACTGTTGGAAGAAAGGGATCAGATCAACTGAAGTCTAAAGTCTTTGGCTTTGAAGACAGAAAAGTCAGGACGCTCTTGGCTTTGTAGACAGAAAGAAGTCTGTTGTCTCTTTAGCCTTGAAGACAGAAAGGAGAAGGGTCTCTTGGCTTGGAGACAGAAAGAAGAAAGAACAAAAGTCCAGCTCTCTCTAATTTCTCTGTTGTGATACAGTGACTGAACTTCTAGACCTGTCAGCCCATTTTCTCAAATTGAAATATAATCCACCATACTCCAACCCAAGACTTATTCTAGTATTAGGGGAACCTCAAGCCCTCTTTCCTTCCATTTCTTATCTTTCCTTTCTTGCCAATAATGCCCTTATTTAATTTAGAGAAGAGAAAGAGTATTTTTATTTGAGACATCATGAGGAAGAGGAGGGAAGAAGGGAGGAAGGAAGAAGATGAATAGCCCTGATCTTTAGTTATCATTTAACATTCAAATAATCCCTTATTACACTACATGGAAAAATAATCACCTCTATTTGTTGCTTACATTTCTCTCATTTTCTTCTCCTCTACTGGTATTGGTCTTAATCATTTAATTGAAACTTTTTGCCAAAAATAATATGTGATTTCCTAGTAGCTAAAGAAAATAGTTACTTATTCCACATGTTTGTTTTCTCTCTTCAACATTTGATATTCCCTGTCATTTCTCTTTGTCAATATTCTTCTCTCTCTTGGTCCTCATGACTGTGTCTCTTCTTCTCCTACCCATTTTATTTTTATTGCTTAGTCTCCTTTGCTGGATCTTCATCTAAAACTCATGCTTTAACTTTAAATGTCCCCTAAGCACTGTTTTCTGGATCATCTACCCTTTTTTTCTCTATACTCAACTATGACCTGTTGCTTCAATAACCTACAACATGTGCAGGGGCCACACTAAGGAAAACTGTCTCATAGACAAGCTAAACTATTTAAACGTAACTTACAGGCTTCAAACGCTTCAGTAAGTAAGGGCAATGTGTACTTCAAGGTAGATGAGAACAATTTGATCAATCTAAAGTAGGTCATTATGGAACACTTAGAGCTTGGTCAGATATCAACAATGCCAAGGTTAACTACAGCGTCCTGGACCATTGTAAGTCATCCTGGCTTTTGACTTGCCATTGGACTTTGAATGTCTCTGGAAGAGAGAGTAAGGTTGATGCATTTGTATAATCCTCGCTTATTTAAATCCTATTCATGTGATAATTAAGTAATAATTCTGTAATATCATTGGTTTACTTAAAAAATGAAGGACTATTAACAACAGCAATCTCACTTGACCTTATCACCCAGGAATGCAATTATTATTTCTATCCAAGTGATTCTGAAATTGATATACCTATTTGGTCCCTCTCCAAAAATCTAGCACCACAACACTAATCGCCCATTAGACAACTCATAATGTATGTATCATCAACATCTCAATCTCAACATTTCCAAAACAGAACCCATGATCCTCACTCGCAAATCTCATTATTTAGATATTACTATTACATCAGTAATGTAAAAATAGACTCGAATCCAGGACTGCAATCCCCAGAATCCTTTTCTCCACTTCCCCAGAGTGCTTTGTAATCACACTGAATTATCGCCTGGGTGAGAACACAAATGATTATTTAAAGGAGTTCTCTGCCTACTGAGGCCTTTTTGGACTTCTGTTTTGGAGCAGACACGTCTCTTTCATGATGTGAGGTTATTTTTCTTATTCTGTATTTTCTTTAATCCTTAACCTTTAATAAACCTCTAAAAATATAATACTCCTTGCAGAGAGAAACTAATTTCTACCTGCCTCAGTCTCCCCCTCAATTTTAACTGTTACAGTTATAGAATATGACCATCTACCCAATCATTCAAATTTACAAATGTACCTTCATTTTGAAGATCACAGACTTATTTACCTAATTAACATACAAGTTACCAAATCTTGCAATTTCTTCACAATATTTCTCATATATATCCCCTTCTCTACTGTCATAAAATGATATTCTATTTGTGGCTCTCATTATCTTTCACCTGAAATATTGCAATAAGTCTTTCTTATTGTCCTCCTTTCTTAAACTCTCTTCCTCCTATACATCCCAATATCTATAGAACTGCTAGAATGATTTTCCTAAATATAGTTCTGACCATGTAATATCACTACTGAATAAATTCCAGTGGTTTGCAATGGTCCAAATAATTGCAATTTATATTTCTTCAAATTTACAAACTTTCTATGCTTTACTTCTTTCTATACAGTCTGTTCTCACTCAGTATTCTAGTAACATCTCTCTAAGCTTTTACTATTTTTCACCTGTCTTTGGAATATTCTCCCTCTTCACTTTCATCTCTTAGAATTCCTTACTTTCTTCAATCTATTTTTTTCAAATTCTATCTTCTCAGATTCATACAACATCTATAGCCTTCTCTTCAATGGTTCCTTTCCATCCACCATGTGTCATGTAACTGTCTATATATTTGCATGCAAACTCACTCCTTAGAATGTTGTTCTATAAGAAAAAAAAAAAAAAAACCTTATGCCTCTGACCCTATATACAATGCTTATGCTGAAACATAGTGAACATGTAATAAATGCTAGTTTTCCTCTCTAGTTTCAGCTTATGCTTCTTTTGAGTGCCCATGGAACTATCTTATAGGATTGTGGAATGTTTTTGAATTCATGAAGAGGAAATAAGTCTTTCTGAAGTCATTAAATTCAGGTTCAAATCTGACATGTGAAACTTAAATGTATCACCTTGGGAAAGTTTCTTAACCTTTCTGGGCCACAATTTCTCATCTGCAACTTGAGGACCTCTGTGATTCCTTCCAACTATATGACTATGATTCCATATTCTTGAAATTTTAACATTAATTAATAGTATAAAGGAGTTTATAAAATATCAGTTTTAAATCACAATAATAAAAATTTTCCTAAAAAGGAAATAGCTAGTATCTTGATTCTTGTTGAGACTCAATCAATTAGCCTTTGCTATTTTATAATTTCAAGGTGAAGTTAAGATTTATAAGGATAATAATAGTGTTAGTTTTTGTTTAGGTAGTATAAATTTGGGTTACAGGGAGGATTAGTGTAGCCTGTGAAACACAGGAAAAGTGATTCCTTGTGGAACCTGGGAGTTTATTTGGGTGGATTTAGAATCCCTTAGAATTAGAAATCATGGAATTTCTCTTTCTAATTCTTGCTGCTGAACTGGATTGGAGATATATAGAAATGCTGATGAGTTATGCGGGTTTATTTTGTATCCTTCAGCTTTGCTAAAGCTGTTGATTATTTTGACTAGCTTTTTGGTTGATTCTCTAAGATTCTTTAAGTAGACCATCATATCATTGGCAAAGAGTGACAGCTTGGTCTCCTCATTGCCAATGTTAAAACCTTCAATTTCTTTTTCTTCTCTAATTGCTACTGCTAGTGTTTCTAGTAAAATATTAAATAATAAAGGTGATAACGGGCATCCTTCTTTTACTCCTGATCTTATTGGGAAGGCTTTGAGTTTATCCCCATTGCAGATGATGTTTGCTGATGGTTTTAGATATCTACTGTATTATTTTTAGGAAAGGCCCTTCTATTCCTATACTTTCTAGTGTTTTCAATAGGAATGGGTGTTGTATTTTATCAAAGGCTTTTTCTGCATCTATTGAGATAATCATGTGATTTTTGTCGGTTTGCTTGTTAATATGGTCAATTATGTGGATGGTTTTCCTAATATTGAAACATCGTTGAATTCCTGGTATGAATCCTACCTGATCATAGTGGATAACACTTTTGATGACTTGCTGGAGTCTTTTTCCTAGTATCCTATTTAAGATTTTTGCATCTATATTCATTAGGGATATTGGCCTATAGTTTTCTTTCTCTCTTTTTAATCTGCCTGGCTTTGGGATCAGTACAATGTTTGTGTCGTAAAGAGTTTGGTAGAACCCCTTCTTGGCTTATTCTGTCAAATAGTTAGTATAATATTGGGATTAGTTGATCTTTGAATGTTTGATAGAATTCATTTGTGAATCCATCTGGACCTGGGGATTTTTTCTTAGGGAGGTCTTTGATGGCTTGTTCAATTTCTTTTTATGATATGAGCTTGTTTAGGTAATATTATTCTTACTCTTTTAGTCTAGGCAATTTATATTTTTAAGTATTCATCCATATCACCTAGATTGCCATATTTGTTGCTATATAAATGGGCGTAGTAGTTTTTAATGATTGCCTTAATTTCCTCCTCATTAGAGGTGAGGTCTCCTTTTTCATCTTGGATACTGTCAATTCAGTTTTTTTCCTTTCCTTTTTTAATTATACTGACTAGTGCTTTATCTATTTTATTTGTTTTTTCAAAGTACCAGCTTCTAGTCTTATTTATTAAATCAATAGTTCTTTGACTTTCAATTTTATTGATTTCTCCTTTGATTTTTAGGATCTCTAATTTAGTCTTCATCTGAGGATTTTTAATTTGTTCACTTTCTAGTTTTTTTTTTAATTTCCATGCCCAATTCATTGACTTCTGCCCTTCTTAATTTATTAATATATGAACTCAAGGATATAAATTTTCCCCTGAGTACTGCTTTGGCTGCATCCCATAGGTTTTGAAAGGAAGTCACCTGATACAATATAAAATACTTAGGAATCTATCTGCCAGGACAAACACAGGAACTATATGAACACAACTACAAAACACTCTCCACACAATTAAAACTAGCTCTAAATAATTGGAAAAACATTGATTGCTCATGGGTGGGACAAGCTAACATAATAAAAATGACCTTCCTACCCAAACTTATCAATCTCCTTAGTGCCATACCCATTGAATTTCCAAAAAAAATTTTTACTGAATTAGAGAAAATCATAACAAAGTTCATTTGAAAGAACAAAGGATCAAGGATATCCAGGGAAATAATGAAAAAAAAATTCAAAGGAAGGTGGCCTTGCAGTCCCAGATCTCAAACTATATTACAAAGCAGCAGTCATCAAAACAATTTGGTACTGGCTGAGAGACAGAAAGGAGGATCAGTGGAATGGACTTGGGGTAAATGACCTCAGCTAGACAGTCTATGACAAACCCAAAGACCCCAGCTTTGGGGACAAAAATCCAGTTTTTGATAAAAATTGCTGGGAAAATTGGAAGACAGTGTGGGAGAGCTTAGTTTTGGATCAACACCTCACACTCTACACCAAGATAAACTCAGAATGGGTGAATGACCTGAACATGAAGGAAACTATAAGTAAATTAGGTGAACACAGAATAGTAAACATGTCAGATCTTTGGGAAGGGAAACATTTTAAAATCAAGCAAGACTCAGAAAGAGTCACAAAATGTAAAATAAATAATTTTGACTACATCAAATTAAAAAGTTTTTGTACAAATAAAACCAATGAAACTAAAATTAGAAGGGAGGCAACAAATTGGGAAACAATCTTCATAACAAAAACCTCTGACAAAGGTCTAATTACTCACATTTATAAAGAGTTAAACCAGTTTTACAAAAAAATCAAGCCATTCTCCAATTGATAAATGGGCAAGGGACATGAATAGGCAGTTTTCAGTTAAAGAAATCAAAACTGTTAATAAGCACATGAAAAATTGTTCTAAATCTCTTATAATCAGAGAGATGCAAATCAAAACAACTCTAAGGTATCACCTCACACCTAGCAGATTGGCCAACATGACAGCAAAGGAAAGTAATGAATGCTGGAGGGGATATGGCAAAGTGGGAACACTAATTCATTGCTGGTGGAGTTGTGAATTGATCCAACCATTCTGGAGGGTAATCTGGAACTGAGCCGAAAGGACAATAAAAAACTGTCTGCCCTTTGATCCAGCCATAGCACTGCTGGTTTTGTACTCCAAAGAGATAATAAGGAAAAAGACATGTACAAGAATATTCATAGCTGCGCTCTTTGTGGTGGCCAAAAATTGGAAAATGAGGGGATGCACTTCAATTGGGGAATGGCCGAACAAACTATGGTATATGTTGGTGATGGAATACTATTGTGCTAAAAGGAATAATAAAGTGGAGGAATTCCATGGGGACTGGAACAACCTCCAGGAAGTGATGCAGAGGGAAAGGTGCAGACCAAGGAGAACATTGTACACAGAGATGGATACACTGTGGTTCAATCGATTGTAATGGACTTCTCCATTAATGGCAATACAATGTCCCTGACCAATCTTTAGGGATCTATGAGAAAAAACACTATCCTCAAGCAGAGGACAAACTATGGGAGTAAAAACACCAAGGAAAAGCAACTGTTTGACTACAGGGGTTGTGAACCTTAAAAATTCCCAGACCCTACTTCATAAGATTGGATTAAGACCATTCCCCATTTGGGCAGTGAACTCTACTTAGATCAGGAATGTGAGAACTCTACTTCACCTACTTAAGTCTGCCCTAGGGGAAGATAAAGTTGTAAACTCTTTTCTGAACAATGAAAAGTACTTAAACCCATACTTATAATAAGGCCAAAAGTTCTTAAGATAAGTACCTATAAAGGTCAAGCAACTTGTGTATTTACAAGGAACAAAGAGCTGAGAAACTTACTCAGAGTTTTCCTGGTGTGAATTACTCAAAAATTTACACCTTCTTAGGTGTGGACTAAGAATGGTCTGTCCTTTGAAAAAAGTCTACTGTGATTGGTAGATGGAAGAACTTAGGGGAGGTGACATAGGAGAAAATTCCCTATATAAGGAGATGACAGGCTCCTAAATAAAACAGTCTTGAAGGAGGCTGTTGGGAGAGAGCTCTGGAAACAGGCTCTTGGGATAGTCTCTGGCTGGAACTCCCTTTGAGGAGGACTCTGGCTGTAACTCCCTCTGAGGAGACTCTGTCTCTCTAGGGGCTCTCTCGGGACAGTCAGCTGGGAAATCTGAATTGCAGCTGGTGCCTCTCTGATCTCTAGAATCTTTGCTTGGACAGATATTGTGGTGAGTGATTAAGGACTGACTGATCTCTCTCTTAAGACTCAGGTCTAGGCCATGTTGGCTTAAGGCCCTTCATACTTATTCCTTTCTTACTCTTTCTCTCTTTCTTTAATTCCTCATTGTATGAATTAAAAATCTCTATAAAACCCAGTTAACTTGGGTATATTTCATAATTGGGAATATTTCCCTGGCAACCACCTTATATATTTGATTTGAAACAAGACACTGTAGTGAAAACATATTTTCTGCAGTCACAATTTACTCATCCACTCATATCTATCACAATTTATAGTCTTTCACTATTTTAATCACTACAGTGAAAGGCCTCCACTATTTTAACTCTTACAGTTTATGACTACAACTATTTTAATTATAACAGGGTGGAGGGAATATGATTGAGGAGAGAAGCTAAATGAGCACCCTAATGCAAATACCAACAATAAGGAAATGGTTTGGGAGCAAGGACATATGTGAAACCCAGTGGAATTGCGTGTTGGCTAGGGAAGGCATGGCGGGAGGAGGAGGGGTGGAAGAAAATGATCTCTGTTTCCAATGAATAATGTATGAAAATAACAAAATAAAATAATGTTTAAAAAAGAATTAGAAATCATTTATTTATCCTTATATGTTTCAATAAATATTGTATGTTTATAACAAGAGTCACTTTAGTGTCTTTGTGCCTGACACTGAAGAGAAGTTCACATTTAAGCTTTACTTCATCACTGAGGATATTTTTGATTACCTCTATCAAAAGTATCCAAAAGTATCTGAAGAGTTTGAACCTGATTGGCAAGTTAAAGAGTTTTGAAAATTTAGAACCTGTATTGGAACAGTTTTTCCATCTAATATTTTATTTTTACAACTACCAAATTTATTTTTACAGTGTATATTTATACATGTGTATATTTACATCTATGTATATGTATTACAGGAGAAAAGACTGAAAGATATCAGAACTTTGATTAACATGCTAAGAAACAAAAATTCCAAAAGATTAAAGATGAAGTATGACATTCACCTCCTGACAGAGAATATTTAAATTATAATGCAGAAAGTGACATATTTGCAGACTTTTGAATTTGGGAATTTGTTTTGCTACTCCACAAAGGTATGTATTGATGGCTTTTTTTTCCAGGGTTTTTGAGAGATAGGGCAAAGCAACTGGGGATGGTGGTAGCAGTAGTGACAAATTATTTTTAAGAAAAAAAAGAGAATCCCAAACAAAATATATATGTAAATATATACATATATATATTTAAATTTAGAATATCTTTCCATGGTTAAATGATTCATGATTCATGCACACACACTTCACAACCCCCTCAAGCTGACAAGCAATTCCACTTATTTATACATGTATTATTGTTCAAATCCTATTTGCATGTTATTAATATTTACAGTAATCTTTTAATGCCCAAACCCTAATCATATCCCCATCCCACCATGTAATCAATCCTATATTTTCTTCTGTTTTCTGCTCCCACAGTTCTTTCTCTAAATGCGGTTAGCATTTTTCATAAGTTTCTCTGGAATGTCCTGGGTCGTTGCATTGCTGGTAGTAGAGAAGTCCATTACATTCAATTGTGCCATAATGTATCAATCTCTGTGTACAATGTTCACCTGGTTCAGTTCCTTTAGCTGTGAATCAATTTCTGGAGGACTTATCAGTTCACATGGTATTCCTCCAAGTTCATTATTCCTTTCAGCACAAGAGTAATCCGTGTGGCTATGTGAATTTTAAAAGTCTCCATCTTGGTCTAGCACCCAAAAATTGTGCACACCCACCTACACGGGCATGCGCTAGTCAATGACTAATCAGAAATAATTAACTGCCCACCTGGGCTGTCCTAAGCCAAGCTAGAGCCAACCATTGGATTTGTGAGACACAGGAAGTGAGGTAGGGAACAGCCTCTGGAATTCGCGGAACTTCCTGTGGAGAGAGCTAGAGGGGAGTTGGTGTTAGGAGCTTGGAGAGAGAGGACGCCCGCAGACAGCTTTCCTTCAGATCGGTCACGTGAGTTAAGGACTGGTTCTTTCCACCTGGGCCTTTAGGCCTAAACTCCCTCTGCCTTGGTCAGAGGTTGAGTAGCCCCTTTTCCTTTTTCTCTTCTCTCCTTCTCTCCCTCTCCTTTTCCCTACTCCCGTTGTGATTAAACCTCCATAAACTCCATTCTGACTTGAGTGTTCATTTTAGGAATTTCATGAGTAAATTCCTTGGCGGCCATTGTTCAATATTACATAAATCCTGTAGCCACATTTTAGCCATTACAATATTATAACCCTCTCCCAGAGACCTAAATTTATTCATTACAGTTTGGCAACCACTACGGGAAAAAGAACTTTCAGTCTTCTGATTTCTTTTCTGATCTTAAATTCAGTTTTAATAGCTAGTACCTAGAAATTTTTTTTTTGAGCCATATCTCTCTTGGCCAAGGTTTTCTACCCTCGCAAAGCTGCTACAGGCTCCGGACCTGCTGCCCACCCCACCTGGCTCGGCCCCGCCGCTTCCTGCCTGCAGCCTGCAGCCCTGATCATCCTCACCTGGTACCTGGTCCCGGCCTTGCCCACCCCCGCAGCCGCTCCAGCTCCTGAACCTTATCAGTCTTCTGATCTCCTTACTATCACCTGGGAGAAATCCCACCCCGGCTACCCCCTCTGGCTCTTGGCCCTGCCTTAGTGCTTGGAAGGTTTCTAGAACCTCAATAAATTTCCTGAATTTTCTTGCCTTTTCAACCCACTTATTGCTCACTCCGTCAGCCCTGTTACCAAATACCTTGGCTTAAAGACACAGCTGCCAGAACAGGTGAGTATAAAACACCTTTTCTCTTTTCCCTTTACCCCTTAAGTTAAATTGGGGTCAACAGGATTTTTTTTTCCTTCTCCTCTTTGTCTCTCATTTCCGTCTCCTTTTACTTTAAGGAGGTGGCTCAGTAGAGAGAGGCAGGCCAGGCTTACCTAATCAACTAAGCAACGAGGAACCTCAGGAGAAGGAGCTCTTAGGAGCTCCTAGCCCGCAAAAAACAGCTGAATACAGCTAAGGAGCTAACTTAAAACCCATTTTTTTTTCTGTTTCCTGGCCTTTCTAGTCTTAAAAATTTAAGTGGGCTTTGCTCAAGGAAGATAGCACATGGTCCTAGAGGCTTTAGCCTGAGGGCCAAAGAAGATTGCTGGGACCCACCCACATACACTTTGTAAAGAAGGAGAATTTACAATACAATAGGCCCTTAGCCTGTATCTCAGAGCCACCTACTGTAAAAAGAAAAAGCCTGTGGAAAGTTTGCTGCTTTGCCCTGCTCCCCACTTGCTTTGTGAAATTACAAAATATACATATAAAAATGACTACTATATTCTTTGAAAATTATACGGCAGCTGAAGGAGGGGCATTGAGGAATGAAGGATACCTCCAAATTTTTATATTAATAGGTACTGTCATTTTTGTAATCCTCAATACTATATTTAGAGATGAAAAAATAAAAAAAATTGAGGATAAAATGCAAGCCCAATTAGAAGATCTAAAAAGTCTCTTACAAGATCAAGTGGAAAACACCCACTCTACCAGAAACAGACCTGTTTCTGAACCTTTGAATGAGGAAATTTCCTTCCCTGAAATAGAGATGGAAAGCACCCTCCCTATAGCGCAGTTAACAGACTGCTTCTCTCGTGCAGTGCAAATCTTGTCTGAATTTAATCCCCAAAACCCTCCCCCTGCAATCCCAGCTTCTCATGTTCCTTCTCCTACAGAAAACCAAATTCCAATGCAAGAGAAATCTTGTCCTCCTAGAGAAACCCGTTCTTGTCAAACTGACCCACAGGTGCAAAATTCAACTAGAGGCCTGTTTCCTCTAAGAGAAGTACCTGAAATAGGACGAAATGGGGATGTGGTGACTTTAAGACATAGGATACCGTTTACTCCCCAAGAAATAAATGAATTTACACGAAATATCCCCACATATGAACAAGATCCTTTTCTAGTAACAAAAAAAGATGGGAGACATATTTTTTCAGTATAATCCGTCTTACAAGGACGTTGAGAGCTTACTACAGGCTTTTTTAAGTGAACGTGAAAAAAATAAAATAATTGCTCATGTCAACAAAACCAGGGGGCGTAATGCAGCACATTGGCCATCTCAGGATCCCGAATGGGACTATAACAATCCTGATGATTATCTACAACTATACCGTTGTAGAGAGGCCATCCTCACGTCCATGAAGGAATGTGCAGACAATACAGATAAGTGGATGGAACTGGAAAAAATTAAGCAAAAGGCCGAAGAAACCCCCTCCAGATTTATGGACAGAATTATCGAGTTTGGGGACAGATACTTAGATTGGGACTTAACTAAAGAGAGTAGTATAAGACAAGTTAGAAGAATCTTTGTAAACAATTCTTGCAAAGCAATTAAAAATTACTTCAAAACACAATGCCCAAGATGGTCAGATATGGACCTTGAAGAATTGCGAAAAACAGCTATATATGTTTTAAAGGGAAACGAAGAAAAGGAGATAGAAAATAATGATGACATGGAGGAAATGAAGAAAAAAATGAAATATTTAATAGATAGGATAACTAAATTAGAAAGTGGGCATGATAATGAACCAACGACAATTGCCCCTCTCCAGAAATCCAATTATCAATCCATTACTTGCCACTTCTGTGAGAAGAAGGGCCACAAAATGATGGAATGTAGAACCTTTCTTAAGATGTTTGGAAGAAATACACAGTTTAATAATAGTTTTAGAAATAATAACTATAATGAATATAGAAATAAGAACTTTAGAAACCAGAATTATAGAAATAGGAATTGGGAAATTAATGACAATGCTCAAATTGAAGAAAATTTTAATGATAATACTCAACAATATATGAGAAATGGCGCTCGTCCAAAAACTACTCGAGGTACTAATGACCCTCAGAGAGGTGCCCTTCAGGGGGGTGCCCAAGGAATATCCCAAAAACAATGATGGTGCCCGGGGGGGGGCTGGGGCACAGGAATCAGAGGATATAACCTTTGATTTCCCGGACCCTGATGTCCTACTACCCGTTGTCCCTATCCACTGCCCTCCCCATACTAATGAACCCCATGTTACCTTAAAGGTGGGTAACACCTATTATGATTGTCTATTAGACACCGGAGCTTCCTGGTCTGTATTAAAGAGAAAACCTGATTTACAATGTTATTCTATTGGCTCAGAGAATGTAATGGGAGTATCAGGAATAACCCAAAGAGTTAAAAGACTTCCTCCTAGAATGGTGTCTGTAGGACCCCTAGAGGTACAACACTCTTTCCTTTTGATGCCTGACTCCCCTTTAAATTTGCTGGGGAGGGACCTTCTATGCAAACTCAGAGCCACAATAACCTGCTCCCCAGATGGCTCATTATCATTAGAAGTACCAGAGGAATCTTTAAAATTACTCCCTGTACTTCTCTCGGAAAACCAGGACGCAAAAGAGCCTTCCATTTTCGAAATACCTAAAGATATACCTGAGTCTCTTTGGGCCACATCTTCTTCTGATGTAGGATTACTTAAATCTGCTGTTCCTGTGCAGATAAAAACTAAATCTAGCCCACCTCCTTCTATCCCTCAGTATCCCCTCTCAAAGGAGGCAATTGAGGGTATTACACCAGTTATTAACTCATTAATAGAACAGGGAATAATAATCCCTTGCAAATCTGAATACAACACGCCCATCCTACCAATTAAAAAACCAAAAAAAGGGCCCGATGGCAAGCACATCTATAGATTTATACAGGATCTAAGGGCAGTAAATAATCACGTTATAAAAAGACACTCCGTAGTTTCTAACATACATACTATTATTTCATCTATTCCTAGCACAGCTACATACTTTACAGTAGTAGACTTGTGTTCAGCCTTTTTTTCCATACCAATACATGAAAACTCCAGACATATTTTTGCTTTCACCTGGAAGGGCTCACAATATACCTGGTGTTGGCTGCCACAGGGTTATGTCGAAAGTCCGAGCTTATTTGAGCAAATTTTGAGCCAAGACACAGACAATATAACATTTAAAAATAGCAAATTAATCAAATATGTAGATGATCTACTCTTGGCTTCAACAGATGCAAAAACATGTCAAGAAGATAGCAAACACCTTCTTTTGGAATTGCACAAAAGAGGTCATAAGATCTCGAAGGACAAAGTCCAGTGGTGTCTCCCCAAAGTAGAATATTTGGGGTTCATTCTGACAGCTGGTGCCCGCTCTATTTCTCCCAAGCGAATTGAGAATATTCAAAAATTGAGTGCTCCTACTACTAAAAAACAGTTAAGAGCAATTCTGGGAGCAACAGGGTTTTGCAGACAATGGATTCCTTGTTATGGGGAAATTACTAAACCTCTTATAGCACTAACAAGGGATGCAGTCCCTGAACCCCTCAAATTAGAGCCTGAACACCTGTCAGCTCTATCAGAGCTAAAAAAGGCTATCTTATCTGCCCCTGCTCTAGGCATCCCAGATTACAACAAGCCATTTACCTTGTATGTACATGAACGAAGAGGAGTAGCCTCTGGTGTTTTAACTCAGACTTTGGGACCTTCTCAGCGCCCAATTGCTTATTATTCTGCCCAACTAGACCCAGTAGCAGCAGGAGCACCACCATGCCTTAGAGGAGTAGCTGCTACAGCCTTACTAGTAACAAAAACCATTGATTTAGTATTGGGATGTCCATTAACAATAATGTGCCCACATGAGATTGAAGCATTATTGGTAAAACATAGAACACAGGCATTCTCGGATCAGAGAATTACAAGGTATGAAATAACCTTATTAAATAGTGAAAATATTACCTTGAAACGTTGTTCAACTCTTAACCCTGCCACCTTGCTTCCAGATTTACCTACTTCAGGAGAACCATTACATAACTGTGAAACATTAGTGTCCATGGCAGAAAAGCCTCGAGATAATCTCTTGGACACTCCCTTAGACAATGCAGATCTGATCTTATTTACCGATGGTTCCTCTTTTATGAGGGATGGCATACGTTACACTGGAGCTGCCGTAGTCTCAGAATTTGCCACTGAATGGTCAGCTTCACTGCCCTCTAACATTAGCGCTCAAGGAGCAGAGCTCATAGCTCTGAAACATGCCTGTATAATTGCCAAGGATAAAAAGGCAACAATTTATACAGATTCTAGATATGCTTTTGGCATTTGTCACTCAGTCGGGATGCTATGGCTCCAAAGAGGATTTTTAACCTCAGCTGGAAAATCCATAGCTAATGCAGAAATTATTAATGAAGTTCTTTCTGCTCTCAAACTGCCTAAAGCCTTAGCTGTAGTTCATTGCTCTGCCCATACAGGTGGCTCTGACCCTGTCTCTAGAGGAAATGACCGAGCAGATGCCGCTGCAAAACTAGCAGCCATAGAAGGACCTGGATTAATTTTAACATTAACAACCACTGATAATTTAAATTTATCACTCTCCTATAATGAAAAGGAAGTGGAAAAATGGAAACAAAAATTTAAAGCAAAACAGATTAATGGAGTATGGGTGTCATCTGAAGGAAAACCCCTGCTCCCTAGAAGTTTCTATCACCAAATTTGCCAATCTGTTCATAATAATGGTCATTTTGGCACCCAGGGCATCGTGGACTCTGTTAAGAGAGTATGGATAGCCCCTGGTATAACTACCATAGCCTCTAAAGTGTGTTCATCCTGCCCTACCTGCCAGGCATATAACCAACATGCCTTTCGTGGTAAAGCCTTTGGTGGACGTCCTCTGGCTTACACACCTTTTGAGCACCTGCAGATAGATTTTATAACGATGCCAAAGGCTGGACAATATAAATTTTGTTTGGTCATAGTAGACCAACTGACCAGATGGCCAGAAGCATTTCCTACAGCCCGAGCCACAGCAGCTTTTGTTGCTAAGGTGCTTTTAAAAGAAATTATTCCTCGCTTTGGCCTACCAGCACGTATTGACTCCAATAGAGGGAGTCATTTTACCGATTCTGTTTTAAATCAAATATATTCTTGCTTGGGAATAACTCCCAAATTCCATGTTCCATATCACCCCCAGAGTTCAGGCCAAGTTGAGAGGATGAACAAAGAACTTAAGACTATGATTGGTAAATTATGCACTGAGACCCATTTAAAATGGCCTGAAATTCTCCCTCTGGCCCTATTTTATCTTAGAAGCAGGCCTAGAGGAGACTTACATATTTCACCATTTGAGATGCTTTTTGGACATCCGCCTATACAGGCTAAGCCTTTCTCCCCGGCTTATACATCGCTATTAGGGGGAGATACTACTATTGCTTCCTATATACAGGAATTACAGCACAAACTGCGTGAGCTACATGAATCCGGAGCTGCAGTACAAGCTGGACCACTAGACTTCTCACTTCACGACCTGAACCCAGGAGACAACGTGTATATAAAGAATTTCAAGCGTACTGGAGCAACTGAACCTTCCTGGGAAGGACCATTCCAAATATTGTTAACTACTCCAACATCTATAAAGGTTGGAGAAAAGGACTCTTGGATTCACTGTTCTCATGTAAAGAGAGCATCTTCTGTTGAGACTGATTGACTGTATCCTATACATGCATTGGAGATAACTACCCATTGACAAGTGGAAATGTTTTATTCTGCTTTTGACACATTGAATTCCTAAATTTAATTTTTTTCCTTTTTTCCTTTTTTTCTCTTTTCCTTATTTTATTATTATTATTATTTTTACATTATTTTATTTTTTCCCTTTTTCTCATTTCTATGTACTTAAGGTACATATGATCAATATTAATTTTTATTCTACAATATTAGTTTAAATATATATACTTGCTGTTATTATTAATACGCACCCAAACAGCTTTAGACTATGGGAACCTGCCAGTTATTGATAATTGTTGTGGGACTATGATTAATGTTTGTGTCTGATTCTAGGAATGAGATCAAACAAGGAGCACAGAGATAACCTGGATAATGCCAAAAGAGCTCACAGGTCTAAAAATCAAAAGACCAATCCAGGTAGGATTAATGCATTTCTAAGCCAATACTAAGGACTTGAACCTAGTGTGAGACTCGGGGTTGCGACACTTGACAGACGTTAAGATGTAGGCCTTCCCTGTATCCACACTCTTCGTGAAAGTACCTACAGACAAGTACCTAAGGTTGGCTACCGTCCTGGCTCCATCCATCCCTGAGAACGAAGGTAAAATCAGACGAGGGAATGACACTTCCCTAGATACTAAAAAAAAAAAAAAAATCTGGTCCTCTTTTTTCTCTCCTATAGTATGGCAACTTCCTGTAGCCTTGGCTGCAAATGGGGAAGTAAAATATGCTACATTCTGTCCTACAGACTTGTGGGATTAGAAATTACTTAACTGGACCCTAATACAGGGGCCTGTGGAAAAATTTAAAAAAAAAAAAATTTTTTTTATTCTTGCTTTCTCAAATTTTGTATACATAGATTTTTTTTTGAATTTTGATACTGAATTTGAATTCTTCTTTAATATAAATATGCATATAAAAAGGGTTTATATATTTTTCCCTTAATTTTTTCCCTTTTTCTTCTTTTGATTTTGATTTTTGATTTTATTTTCATATTTTTTTTGTTTTTCTTTTGAATTAACTCACACACCCCCACAACTAAAACTTGAATCCTCAGCTGGACTCAGTTTTTTTTTCAACACTTTCTTCAGGGGGGATTGTATTTCATCAAATCCAAGATTTAAATTTTGTTCGAGATAAATCTTCAGAGAAGAAGCTTGCTAACTAACTGAATCCAGAGAATGAACTGTTTGCAGAAAGATATCTAAACCTTTTCACTACAGGAAGATCCAGAATGAACCTTGGGGTGTGGTTGATTGAACATTTTTTTGAATGTACACTCTTATGCCAAAGGGGACTGCCCCCTAATTGGCTTTTGTCAATGCGCCCAGCAAAACATTGGTTTTTGCTGTCTTTCTCTCTCCTCTATTTCCCCATATTTACAACTATTATAATTGTCCTCTTAGTGGAAAAAATTTGTATACACTTATAGTTAGAAATTTTTGGGGTGCAGTATGCTTATGTTTAGTGATCAATTGGGGAGACTAGTCTCCCAATCATCATCAGGGGGGATTGTGAATTTTAAAAGTCTCCATCTTGGTCTAGCACCCAAAAATTGTGCACACCCACCTACACGGGCATGCGCTAGTCAATGACTAATCAGAAATAATTAACTGCCCACCTGGGCTGTCCTAAGCCAAGCTAGAGCCAACCATTGGATTTGTGAGACACAGGAAGTGAGGTAGGGAACAGCCTCTGGAATTCGCGGAACTTCCTGTGGAGAGAGCTAGAGGGGAGTTGGTGTTAGGAGCTTGGAGAGAGAGGACGCCCGCAGACAGCTTTCCTTCAGATCGGTCACGTGAGTTAAGGACTGGTTCTTTCCACCTGGGCCTTTAGGCCTAAACTCCCTCTGCCTTGGTCAGAGGTTGAGTAGCCCCTTTTCCTTTTTCTCTTCTCTCCTTCTCTCCCTCTCCTTTTCCCTACTCCCGTTGTGATTAAACCTCCATAAACTCCATTCTGACTTGAGTGTTCATTTTAGGAATTTCATGAGTAAATTCCTTGGCGGCCATTGTTCAATATTACATAAATCCTGTAGCCACATTTTAGCCATTACAATATTATAACCCTCTCCCAGAGACCTAAATTTATTCATTACAGTTATGAATATTTTTTTGTGCAAGTCTTTATTCTTATTATCTCTTTGAGGTACAAACCCAGCAGTGTTATGGCTAGGTCAAGGGGTAGGCATTCCTTTCAAGTCCTTTGTGCGTAGTTCCAAATTGCCCTACAGAGTGATTGGAACAATGAACAACTACACCAGCAGTGTACTAGAGTCTCAATTTTGACTCATTCCCCCCCCCAACATTTATCACTTTCCTTTTCTGCTGTATTGGCGTCTTCTAGGTGTAAGGTAATACCTCAGAGATGTTTTAATTTGCATTTCTCTAATAATAAGATATTTAGAATATTTTTCATATGCTTATTGATAGTTTTGATTACCATATGAGAAAAATTGCCTATTTATTTCCCTTTCCCATATATCAATTGGGGAATGGCTTGATGTTTTTTGTAAAATTGATTTAGCTCCTTATAAATTTGAGAAATTAGAATTTTGTCAGATATTTTTGTTATAAAGATTCTTTTCCCCAATTTGTTGCTTCCCTTCTAATTTTGGATGCATTGGTTTTATTTGTACAAAACCTTTTTAATTTAATATAATCAAAGTTATTCATTTTATATTTTGTAATATTCTCTATATCTTGATTGTTCTTAAATTCTTTCCTTTCCCATAGATATGACAGATATACTATTCTATGTTCATCCATTTTACTTGTAGTTTCCTTCATTATATTTAAATCTTTAACACATTCTGAATTAATCTTGGTGTAGGTTATGAGATATTGATCTAAACCTAATCTCTCCCATACTGTTCTCCAATTTCCCCAGCAATTTTTTTTTTAAGTACCGGGTTTTTTGTCCCCAAAGCTGACATCTTTGGGTTTATCATACACTATCTTGCTGAGGACATTTACCCCAAGTCTATTCCATTAACTCTCCCTTTTGTCTCTTAGCCAGTACCATATTATGTTGATAACCACTATTTTATAGTAAAGTTTAAGATCTGGTACTGCTAGGGCCCAATCCGTCACATTTCTTCATTAGCTCCCTTGATATTATTGATATTTTGTTCTTCCAAATGAACTTTATAATTTTCTCTAATTCAATAACAAGTTTCTTGGTAGTTTGATAAGTATGGAAATAAATAAGTAAATTAATTTGGATACTATTTTCATTTTTATTATATTAGCTCATCCTAACCATGAGCAATTAGTGTTTTTTCAATTATTTAGATCTAGTTTTAATTGTGTGGAGTGTTTTTTAGTTGTGTTCATATAATTCCTCTGTTTATCTTGGTAAATAGATTCCTAAAGATTTTATATTGTCTAAGGTGATTTTAATTGGAATATATCTTTCTAACTATTGCTGCTGAGTTGTGTTGGAAATATGCAGAAATGCTGATGGTTTATATGGGTTTATTTTATATCCTGCAACTTTGCTAAAGTTGTTGATTATTTCCATTGGCTTTTTCGTTGATTCTCTAGGATTCTTTAAGTAAACTGTATATTCCATGCTTACAGGTCCTTCTTCCTCCACTGTCTTTGGCTATAATCTAGCTCCTCTGTTTATTTGCTGATTCTGTGGGTTTGGGCTATTATGTCCTGAAGAGGCATCTCTGCTCTGCTAATTGACTAGATTAGATTGATTATTAAAGAGCCTTGAGGTCTGATCTTTCCAGTTGGCAGGAGAAGTTGAAGGTGTAGGTGAAGGTATGGATGCTGAAGGGAGCTGTGCTTCCTGCCCTGTTATCAAGATATTCTGTTGCACTTGCTGCTTTTGCCCTGGGATCTGAATCAACAGGGCTCTCGGGGCAGTAAGTGGGGGAGATTAGAGATTGATCTTCTCTGCCTTCTGAAGGATTCTTATTTGCTCTATTGATAAGATTAAGACAGGGAGAAGCTTATCTGTATAGCTGGATGTGCCCTGAGACCACCACCTAGAGAAAGGGGGAGGCAAGAGCTGCCTCCATGCCAGCTGTGATAACACCCCTGAGCATGGCATAATGGTGGCAGAAAGGCACTCTCTCTAGGCTGAAGCCCTCACCTGAGATTCCAGGGACCCCTGAAAATGTTGCACAGTAGGTGGGATGGGGTCCTGGGACCTTCCTTCTTCCTTTTCCTAAAATCCCAGAATTCAGGCTTCTTTGTATTCCTTTTAAGTCAAATCAGTAAGAGGGTCCCTAGGAACTATCCTGTTGTTAGATTTTGTTTTCTGTTCCCTTGAAACACTTTGTTTTTGATTAGTGTGGAAGGGTTTTCACAGAGGTCAGAATTTTTGCTGCATCTAAATTGTCATCTTGACTCTGTCTCCCCTTTTGTCTAGGGTATAAGATATTGATGTAAACCTAATTTTCCCTATTCTGTTTTCCACTTTTCCTTGCATTTTCTGTCAGTTCTTGCCCAAAAAGCTGAGATCTTTGGATTGACAATATATATTTTTATTATGATCTATCATATTTGCTTTCACTTAATTGCAGTTCAGTTTTGAATTAAATTTATTTGAATTAAATTGTAATTTAAATTAAAATTAACCTATTGAACCATATGGCTAAAGATGAATTAAAATTACCCTGTTGAACCATACGGCTAAAAATGAATGGTGAAAATATGTAACATAATCTTGTTAATCAGAAAAATGTTTTCTCTGTCTTATTGATATTACTGGTATTGGGAATGAATTAGGAGAATACAAAAAAAACAATGCATTAAGTGAATAGGATTTAAAGTCTATTTTGAAAATTATATGCTTTTCTTTAAATCATTATATGACTACACATATGCTGCGTATATATATATATATATATATATATAAAGTAAATTCACAAGTCCATACAAAGTACACTTTATATGTTGATCGTCTCAAAAAGTTACCATGGTTAAAGAAAATTAACTTTTTTCTTCCTTACAATCAATAAATATTCTTCAAATTTCTAGTTTATGACATGCTAGGTGTTGAGAAGGGTACAAAATAATTTAAATACATTCTTCCATGTCCCCACATTATCTGGTCAAGATAAAACAACTCATAACCATAAAATAATTAGAGAATATTTGAGTGTGAAATCATGTGAATATGAATGCAATAGTCATTTTCATTCTAGTCATTTATTACTCTGTTCAGTATCTTCAATGGCTCTCAAAAATATTGATTCTATTGACTACCAAGAAAACTAAATTAAATATTAATATTACATTAAATATAATATAATATGATATATCCTATTAAACTAGATTTTATAAAAATTATATATTCCTAATATGCAAATAATTATGCTAAACACCAAGGAGAGAAAGAACATACTAAAGTTAAAGGTGACCCAGATTACGAAGTTTGGATAAGAAAAAGCATAAAAATATAAAGGAAATAAAATTAGACTCTTGGAGAAGTTGTAGAAGTATATGAAAATGAGGACAAATACCAAGACTCCCATAATTTGGAAACACTAAACCTTTTTAGCCTTATTTCTCACTAGTATAGTCTATATAACCTAAATTCCAGTAGTATTATATCCCATCCAGGATTTCTAGGTTTTAAATATTTTTTCATGCCCAGAAAGTTTTCCATTTCCAACTGTTATGGGCATGGAAGGATACCCTTTGGGGTTAGGGAAGGATGCCTTTTGCAAGCATGCAATGACTCCAAAATTTAGCTTAAAAACAAAAGAGATTTATTGATTTAGAAAGTAATGTTGAGAGTGGCCAGGAGGATAGCAAGGTAGGACAGCAAGATGGGGAGCAGTTCCCTGGGAGGACAGCATGAAAAGAAAGGCTGTTCCCCCCCCCCCCATGACATCGGTTCTGGGGATTTTATACATTCTTCACAACAGTTAGTCACTCAGACATGAGGTGGAGTGATCGTACTGGGGTCTGCCTGGGGACATAAAGATTCCTTAGTTCTAGGGGACAAACAGATGTCCAATAGGATTGAGGTGTGGTCTGAAGGTGCATCTTTCTGACCATGTAGAGGACGATCAAAGGAAGATAGTCATCCTAGGTGAAGTCATTGGGTGTTTTTAGGCTCAGAGTCAGGAAAACAACAAGGGAGTTCCCTTGACAATAGTTTGCCTGGGTTTCTGGGGTACAGTGCCCATGTCACAACTTCATATTTCAAACTGCTTCTCATTTAAAGTCCATTTCAAATTCAATTTCTAGCATGTCTTTCCTGAATATTCCTATTATTAATGACTTTCTTCTTAGAGATCATATAGAACTTAGTTTCGCATTATCACATATTGCACTTTTCATTATTTTTCATATCCTCCATAAAGATTATAGCTATATCTTCCTTAGACTCCATATGTACCTTATCACCAACATAGAGTTCTAAAGAGATTTGATACACAATAAATACAGATTTGATCAAATTATAATTTCAAATACACTATCAATATAAATGAGTTAACTACTGTTTTTTTTTCCTCTTTCATGTTTAATTGACAAGATTTTAATGCATTAATTCTTACTGTCAAAATTTCTGGGTTTTTTTTCAACTGAAATATAGGGTCATTTCTACTCCTTTTTGACTTCTAGAAAATGGAATTACAGTGTTCTCCTAAACTGCAATGAATCTCTACAAATACTGAGCCTCAGGTGGTATTAAAGTTGATTCTTTCCATCAGGAGAGAGATGATCAGCCAATTCAGAGACTAAAGCACCTGTGACTACAACTACATGCCTTTTCACAAATGTCCAAAATTATATCTCTGAAACTCAACCACTAGGTTGTTTTTTCTTTTTAATTTACTTTTGTCTAGAGGGTAAAAGCAAAGCATTAAAAATTTTTCCACTTGAAAAGGTCAGCTAGTAAATTTGAAAACAATTCTCCTGGGTCCTGAATTTTGGGTTGAATTTGATGTCTATGTGATTAAACAATTTATAATGTGAAGCATTTGTTTTTATCCACTCCTGTGAAATGCAGATATCATGTTGACTAAAACAGAGAACATATTGGCTCATATTCATATTATATGGAATTTTCAGAAGGTTTGATGAGTTTGGAGTCTGGCCTTAGAACACATGGGAACTGCTTTGACTAATGTGTATAAAAAACATGCAAATGTGGTGACAGTACTGATTCAGATAACCAGGTTAATGGAAATCCAATCAAAAGATATTGTAATATGGTAAGCCAAAAGAGACAGAATGGGACCCTGAAAAAGTGCAACAGGAGTGTATTATAATGATTCCTACCCAATTGCCTTCTTCCTCAAATTCCCTATATGTCTACTCTTGAAAAACAGAGGGGAATAAGGTTGGGTCTGTGCTAATAGATTTGACATTCCTCTTTTCTCTTTCCTTTGCCCATGAACCTTATCTGAGAGATTTGTAATATGTCTATGAAAATGTATTCATAAGCAGGGTTATATTACGAATTTTGGAATACCTGATGGATTAAAGGAAAGTCCCCTTTTTCTTTCATAGCACAAAACAAGTTAGGATCATCAACCATGCTGAGTGGATGGCAGTAAACAAGTTTATTAAATAGATCAAAAAGAAATTTCACAATATGTTCAGGCCTTAATTACTATAAAATTTAAATCCTAGGCTTATTGAAAGTCTCAGGTGCTCTAGTCAAAATCTGTATTAAAATGCAAATGGGTCATTAAATAATTGAAGTTATTTAAATAATATGTATTCTCTATACTCAGGACTGCCTGAGGACAGATTGCTAAAACTGAGATTATTTTTTCCTAGAAAAGTTATAGCACTCGATTAGGGCATTCAAGCTTATTAAAGAATATGAAGAAAGTGATTAGTCCATCTTATTCACCTTGTCCTGTTATAAGAACAAGGGCATCCTGCAAAATTAAAAAATAATGCTTCCAGAATTTAACGAAAGGAAATTGTTTGCTGAGAAATGTTATTCTCTCTCTCTCTCCCTCTCTGCCTCTCTGTCTCTCTCTCTCTCCAACTCTTTATCTCTCTCTCATTCTTTCCTCCTATTCAAGTTTCCAAGTATTTAGTAATACTTTATTTTAATTTTCCTCCTTAAAAACATCTATACCTAGTAAAACAAACAAACAAAAAAGTACAGGATATTGGAACTAACATGATAAATTCATTCAAAAATCAAATCATAGTAATTTAAAAACTATTCTAATAAACCATGTCAAAGATCATGTATTATGAGATTAGAAAAGTACAGTGTTTTCAAATATTTTTTATTAACATAAGTGTGACTTTCCTCAAACTTTATAATTCTTTCACATGGCAATACACTCCTCTTCAGTATTTACAATTGCCAACTCAAAGTTGTAGTGTATGAAATGTAGTACTATTCAGAGCAATGAAACATCTCTTTCTCTAGGAAAGGGATATATTTTACTGAATTAATATATTATCCAACTTCATTATAAGAGAGTATATGTATAAAAACACAAGATGTTTATGCATTTCTTGAAAAAGAAAACAGGGATAATGGAATTTTATTTCCTATAATATTTTTGATATTATTTTTCCCAAAATATTTCCAAGTCAGAAAAAGGACTGTGAAAATCATCAAAGAATTCCATTATGTCATTATATATTCAGCAACAATGAGAATTCATTTTCCCCAGAATTTTGGGACTATGATAAACCACAAGAACTGCTTAATAATTATCTTTTTCTTCCAAAAGTTAGTGAGAACCAGATTTTTCCTTTTAATTTGCCTGCTCAGGAAAGTGAGTTATACATTCTTTTTATTCATCCATGAACCAGGGGATAAGAATAGCACCACAGGTGTCAGTCACACCTACAACACTGTAAGATTAGTCTTGGAAGGACACATGTTCAGTGTTGTGACCTAGGGAACAGCTTTCTGCATTTGCTTAACATTAATGAAAAAAAAAGAGAATCAGGTATCAAAAATCTTGATCATCAATTTGATCATTCATCTCAGAAGCATAGCTAAGAGAAAAATTCATGGGAGCAAAACTTTTTTTTTGTTTGTTTCAACTGTGTGTCTCAAAAATAATTTTCTTTTCAACTGTGGATAGTGTTAAGAGGCAGAAATGGAAAAAAGAGGATCAAGTTTAGTTCCCTACCTTCCCACTGAAGAGTTCCTTATATTTTTTTCTTCTGGCAAGATAATAGAATCTTATATAGGAAGAAGTAATTCTCGTTACCACATAAATCCATAAAACTATCCCTTGAGTGCATTTATAGATTTAAATAAATTGCAACAAAATATTCTCTCAGAGAAAGCACACTATTTCTTGGAAAGCTAGTGTGACTTGAGACCCATTGAATACAATTTTGAATTAAGATTAGTAAGAATTACCTCTATTAAATCAGAATAAACCCTCAAAGGATGTGAACACCCTTCATTCCAGTAGGAAAATAGGGTTCTTTAGTATTTAACAAAATTCCAATGTAGTTTTCAGAACAAGTTCTTAACAAAACTCAGTAGAAATAATCTTTCTAATGCAACTGTAGGTGTAGATGATAAATATGGATGCATGAACTTAGGTTAATACATTGAATTCCACTTTTTAATATAGGTATGCAAAAGTTAATGCTAAGGGATGGAAGACAACAATTATATATCTATCTGTATTGGAAGTTTATCTGTGTAAAGAGAAGAGCAAGAAGGAGGGAAAGGGGAATAAGCATTTATACAGTGACTTTATGTTTCAGCCACTAAACTAAGCACTTTACAAATATTAACTAATTTTATCCTCACAACAAACCTTCATATTACGTGCTATTTTTATTCTAATTTTACTAATGAGGAAGGAAAAGAGGTAAAAGGACTTTCCCAGAGTCATACAACTAGTGTCTGAAAGAAGGATATGTAAATTTCAAGACCAATACGTTATCTAACATGCCACATAACTCCCTTAGTGCTACTAGCTTTGCAATCAGAAAATGTCAGGAAGTACACCTCTCTTCAAGCCTCTGAACAATTATGATGTGGTAGAAGGATTTGAATCATTCTGTTTTATCTGAACAACAAAAACAAGTAGTATTGAGTGGAAATTACAAAAAAGCAAATGTTTCATTAGGTAGTAACATAAATGTTTTCTACTAATTGATGACATCCAAAAAGTAATGGGGATCTCAAAAGAAGATGGAAACCTTGCTTGCTAATTATGTCAGAATAGTAATTCCTTTTTATTGATTGAACTAAATAGCCCCTGAATTTGTTTAAAATTGGTTTTGTCCTTTTTCTAGGTAGAGAAATATTAATTCACTTTTTACATGTAAAGGAAATATATTACATTTCACTCCTGCACCATCTACATGAAAATTGAAGTTACTGGTAATCTTAAGAAATAATTAAATATCTAGTTTCCAGGACTTGATTTGCTTTCATTATTCAAACTTGCTCATTTTAAAAATAGAATCTAAAATATTAGATGAGTTACCAAAGCAAAAAACAACAACAACAACAACAACAAAACAAGTTAGGCAGCTAAAATCATGGCAGTACACAAAGGTTCTCAAATCTGAGTTTTCCTTCTTATACTTTCTTAAGTCACTATATTGACTTCTCCCTATGGATTAAGAAAGAATATTCAAGTGTTATTCAAGTACAAATGGAAAAAATCAGTTCTGTGGATAAATTTATTTATTTTGTCTTTCTAGGAATACACACATAGATAATGAGGTTGACACATTTGTCGCCAGAGCTAGATCAGTGTTCAGAGACTCAAAAGGAAAAGGGTAGAAGCAAAAGGTATTAGACTTCCTAGCACACTGAAGATCTACATAGTCATTGTGCTTAATCTGGACAGTATACCAGTTCCAAGCTGGGAAATTGAATTGCTTCCCTTTGAATTGCCTTAGGTAGATCCTGAAAATAACCTGACAAACTAAGGAACTGAACACTGGAGTCTTTCCTTGAGCTGAATCACCAGACATACAGATTCTACTAGAGGGAGTACAACTTTGATGGCCTAGTCACATTGTATGAATTTCAACCTGTCTTCCTAAAAGACTACTTTACAGAGGATTCACACAAGACAAATGCTAACATCCAGGTCATAAGAAGTGATACAAGAACACTCTCAATGTCTCTCTGAAGAATCTTGGTATTAATTGTGAGATATGGAAGATATTGACCCAAGACCATGCAGCCTGTCACATCTGCATCAAAAAAGTTACTGTATTCTATAAGCAAAGAATAATTATATTAGAAGAAAAGAAATGTCAGATGCACTTATGTAGGGAAATTGACCAATAGTAAATAATTTTATGATAACTCCCAAAGGAAGAAATAATTGTATAATAATTGAGACCCATGATTTTACCATTTGTCCACATTATATGATGTTTCTAGTTTTAAAACAACTTTCCTCGGGGACTTTGTGTTCATGGAGAATCTTTGATGTGGACAAATGGTAAAATACTTGATGTCACCTTGTTGATTGATATTGGGGCAGAATCCTAGATGAGTATGTGTAACATAATTAGAACTTCTTCCAAAGGGATATCCCTAGAATCCTGAGAAAAAAGTAACTACCTTCCTTTGAGGACACAATCTCCTTGGTACCACCAAAGTTGACAGATCAGAAGCCATCATCAGGGTCATTTAATGCCTTTATTCAAAGAATAAGAGATTGGTCTAATCACTTAGACCATCACCTTCTACCTCCTCTTTGTTTTACAAAGCATTCCAGAATGCTATATTGCCCACTCTTACCTAAAACATAAAACTGACTGAGGGAGATAATGTTTCTGCTTTCAGTCACATGGCTAGATATATAATGATCAAGAGGAAAACTTTTCCTTCCTTTAAATGGCTGGGAAGAAAAGTGAGAGAATTTATTTTTCATATACTGTACTAAATCTTATAACAGAACTCTAGAGTAGAAAGGTCCCAATCAATTCCTTTGTGTTAGGAATAATTACTGTGTATTTCTGTCTTTCAAAGATTCCATCCAGTCTGCTGGGTTTGTTTGTTTGTTTATTTTTTTCATTTTTGCTGTCCTTAAGAATCTCAAATAATTTCTTCCTGTTTTTTAAACAGAATTTCATTAATAAATGAAAGGGACAAGGGTTATTTTTCTGTGTTCCTTACAAACCTCTCATCTATCCTTCATTGGGATAGGAGGATAGATGGTTTTATAGACTACCTCTTAATCAGTTATCCATTAATTAGATAGATGTGTTTTGCAATGTTGAAGGGAGGAGCTGAATAATGAGCTCCTTTAAACAATTTATTAAGGTACCTGACTCAACTTCTGGGTCCCTGGTCATTCAAGAGGGCCACAGAGACTTTATAGGTTATGATGCTGGCCTAAACAATAAACTTGATATCACCAATAAATTGATATCCTTACACAAAATTCAGTGTTTCAAGTAATTTTAATTTTAACATAAGACCTTGATTTCCTAGGGAATGAATAGAAAATTTCTTCAATTCAGAGTGGGGCTATAGGCAGAAGTTAAGATGTCATATAAAGCAGTTAGACTTATGCTCAAAGTACATCAAAAAAACTTATAAAAATGAGAAAAGAGAGAAGTTCCTCTGTGTGATCACCAAGGTGTTACATAGCCAATGATACCCTTGATATGAAGGGGAGAAGCACTCCACATTGTTCAAATATATGAACTTATATTTCATTGACATTTAGTAGAAAGGGTGTCCTAAGAGAGCACCCAAATAAAATTGAGAGTAATTTCATCTCTTTTTCAATGAATAAATTTAAGGAACAATTTGTTTCAATGAAAGATGTTTAGGATCTGACACCAAACTGACAAATTATGAAACAGGACACGAGTAATCTTTTACCTCTGCATATAAGTGGCAATAGTTCTGTCTGGTCCTGTTAAGTGATGATGCTGACCAACTAAAAGTAATTTAGAGATATCTGGATAGGCAGGACTTAATTCACATAGCTACACACAAAATACATGAAAGTTCTCAAGATTTTAAGTGTGAAATTGTTTCCATATCTTCATGAAAATCAAGCCTTTCTTGTTTCACTGGTATCTGGACTTACTGAATTTTTAGTCTTTGAAAACTGAGGTGCACTAGTCATGAGCAGGGTTTTTTTAATTATTACATGATCATAAAGCTCTTTGATTCATTATTATGTTCTTCACCACCACCACCATCATTATATAAATCATATACATTGCTTCTGGGCCAACAGATAAACAACCAAGATATCTGGTACTCTGGAAACATCACCTTTCTCATTCTAGAAGGACTTTCTATCTGTACATTTTCCCTGATTCACAGCTGGAGAAACTTTAGTTTACATCTAGTAGTTCCCTGGGCCCATACTAATCTGTGGCAGACTCTACTCATTGACAAACCAGAAAGAAACAGGCCAGACCCTTTTTAAATCCACAGAGCTCTTTGTCTTTCTGCATCTCTTGGCGCTGCCCAGAATTCCAGTATAACATGAAGTAGCAGTACATTAATTACATCACTCATTAAAAATTATGAAGCAGTCCCATTTGATAAGGATGGGGATAGCTCAAAACATCAAATGACCACATTTTAATTGAGCATTAATGAGACTGTCCAGATAGACCGGGGGGAGGGGGAGTATGAAAAAGTAAGCAGAAATGTTTAGAGTGTCTGAGTGTTTGAGCTCAGTACCTAAAAGCAAAGATATTTTGGAATGGAAATATATATCTTTATGTAGAGTACTCAGGATAGAGGAATTCTTGACCAAGATTAGTGCTTCAGAAAAACATTACAACTCTCTCCTATTCTATTCAGCTAAAAACTGTTACTTCTTATCATGGAGGCCATTTGGACCTAGTCAATAATCTTGGATAAGGTTTGTTGTGCTAGAATTATCATTTACATAATTGTTTTCTATCAAAGACAGAGCAACAGAGAAACTGAATGGACAGTGAAATTCATGTGCTTTATATTTGTCTCCTTGGTAGACCAGGAAGTCATTTGTATTATATCAAAATGCCATATAAGTAGACGTTAGGCCTGTTGAGCTAGTTTTCTTTTCCTTTGGATAAACTGGGATAAGTAAAATTATTAAACCACTTGCCTTCTTTTTTTTTTAAAGGAACTACTCTTTAAGGAAGTTTCTTAAGGAAATGGGCCTGAAAGGTAGGGGTTAAATAAATTTGGAGTTAATAAATTTGTGTGATTAAAAAAGAGAGAAAAATAAATTGATGATAGATAAACTTTCAATATAAGAATTCTCCATTGTATCCCTATGTATTTTATATAATTTTTGAAAATATTATTCTGAGAAATGATAAATAAGCTTCATCAGAGTGCCAATGAAGTGCATGTTACAAAAAAAGACTAAGAATGTTTGTGTAAAAAAATAATATTAACAACTTCAGCTACCATCTTCAGGCACAAAAGCTATGCTGCTGATTGGAGTTCATTCTAGCTATAGTAGCACCATCACATCCAGTCAGTAAAGTAATACCAACATAATTAATTAATGCCATTTCAAAGAGGCAAAATTAAACTTGTTTTCAATATCCTCTTCTTAAGCAGCAATTATTGGATTTGTTGACTCATGTGTCAGAAAATGTGTTGTGTAGGCACTTAAAGCAATGACTTCATATTCTTTTCTCAGTCTGCTGTAGATAATCAATATGATCTAATAAGAATTTACCAAATCATACTCATAAGGTAAAATGTAAGCTGTCTTTCCTCCTTCCTTTCTGTATTGAAAAACATTAGGGTGAAGCATGTTCTGGCCTCACAATTGGCAACACTGACAAGTTGTTTATTGTTAATTTCAAATGATATGGATCACTTAGCTGCCAACCCCTTATGGAAATATCTACAGCCAAGAGAGCATGTTGACCTTCAGTCTAATATATTTTATTATTAGGTTTGTTTTATCTTTTCATACACTAATGATTAGAGAAAAGGGGGAAAAAACCCTTTCCTCATTATCTAGGGAAACAAAGTAAAAAGAAAAATATTTTATTCATCAACATTGCTCATGTGTTAAAAATAAAATCTCTTCTCTTATTCCCCAGTGAGTAACCCACAAGAGTAACCTTTTCTCTGATGGTTCCATCATTTTCTCTTTTGCATCTAATTCAATTGCTGTTTACATGTGATAAGAGGCTGATTCTTCTTCTATTATTCCTCCTTCCACTGAGTAAGCACTCAGCTATATCTTCTATCTATCTTACCACAAACAGAAGGAAATCATCAGCTTACAGAAATTGGATTCTAGTACCATCAGAAATAATTAATATTTCCAGAAGTGTGATTTCAGGAAAAGATCTGATGAACTAACATTAGATATTGAAGACGGGGAGAAGTGATGTGTGATCTTTACCTCCCAAAGTGGACTGCATATCCATGATTTTTTAAAAAATGTAAGACCTGAATAACCTCTTATTAGAAAGAAGTGGGCTGTTACTTTAATATATCATTCCTTAGACATACATATGTCTGGATCTTAGATAAACCAAGAAAGAGTGTATAAAAGCAAATGTCACCTTAAGTATTAAAAAACTTTGATTTGAAAACTTGGAATGTTTTCCCTACTCATTTGTACTATGTAGAACATCTAGATCCAATTAGGCTACAGGGACAAATGCTCTACAAGATATTTTTTAATTTGCTCAATTGTTATTTCTGCCCAGCCAACTCCTCCAAAAATTATTTTCTATATACCACTAATATTTAATGCTTATTTTTTTTCAATTAACAAACATTCATCTTCTCTCTGCTCTACCTCATATACATCTGTGGGAAAGGGAGAAGGAAGAAAGACAAAACATCATTACATATGTGGATGATCAAGTAAAACAAATTCATGCATTGACCATGTCAGAAATATGACTCAATCTACATCTTGAGCCCATTACTTCTCTCTCAAGCGGTGGACAGGATGTTTTAATCATTAGTCCTCTGGAATTGTGTTTGGCCATTCTGCCTTGATCAAAGTTCTTAAGTCTTTCATCGGACTTTTTGTTACAATATTTTTTACATGTTGGTGTTTTCCCTTTAATTTTTAAAATCATATTGTAGGAACAACTTTTGATAATTGTTTTCTGACATGTTATGTTTCTATTTCTCTTCCTCTCTCACTCCCCACTCTCCCTGAGGTGGTAAATAGTCTAATATAGGTTGTAGCAGTTAAAATTAGTTTCTCTGCTAAAAGTATTATATTTTTAGAGGTTTATTAAAGATTAAGGAATAAAGAAAATACAAAATAAGAAAGCATGTGCAACCTATATTTGGATGGCTAGGTAGAGAGCTGCCTGTTCCTAGAAGCAGAAGCCAAGAGAATGAGAAGAAGGCGGAGTCAGTTTAAAAGCCCCTCTCTCCTCACAGCCCAGTTGAAAACCTCACCTGGGATCATGGGGAACTCTGAGAGCTACCAAGGACTCCTGGGAATTTAAGTCCGGGGTTCAAATCTCCTTTTTTACAAGGTTAAATCGGTGGTGTCATTCAATGCATATTTCCATATTCTTTGTGCCCTGAAAGAAGACACAAATCACACATACAATAAAAATCTCATGAATGAAATAAAGTAAAAAATGATATAGTTTAAAAAGCAATCAGACTTTGACAATTCTTTATTTGGCTGTAGATAGCATTTTTATTATGAGTCATTTGAGGTTATTTTGGAACCTTGCTTTGCTGATAATAGTTTAGTCCTTCACAGCTGATAATCATGTAATATTTCTGTTAATATATTTATATACATATATATTTCTCCTGATTCTTCTCATTTCACTTTGCATCAGTTAACATAGGTGGTTTTTCATAATTCATTCTGTTCATCAATTCTTATATTACAATAGTATTCCATTACAACCATATACCACAATTTGTTCAGTCATTCCTCAACTGATGGACATCCCCTCATTTTTCAATTATTTAACACTACAAAGAGAGATGCTACAAACATTTTTGGACAAGTAGTTCCTTTTCCTTCACCTCTGTTCTCTTTGGAATACAGACCTAATAATGGTATTTCTAGATTAAAAGGTATTCACAGTATTATGGCTCTATTGTTACTATTTTAGATTGGTCTCCAGAAGAGTTGTATTAATTCACAACTCCACCAACAGCCTATTAGCATCATCACAATTTTACCATGTTCTATGCAATATTAATCATTTTTCTTTTTGGTCATATTAGATAGTCTGATAGGTATGAGGTGATATTTCAAAGTTGTTTTTTTTTTTAATTTCTACTTCTCTAATAGTGATTTGAAGTGTTTTGTCAGATGCTGTAGTTAGTTTTAATTTCTTTATATGAGACTGTCTATTCATATCCTTTGACTATTTGTCAACTGCGGAATGTTCTATATTCTTATATATTTGACTCAGTCCTTTGTCAATAGTACTTGCTAGAAAATTATTTATCAACTTGTTTTCTTTCTATTCTCAGTTGCATTCTTTTTACTTATATAAAACATTTATATTTAATGTAATCAACATTTATTCATTTCATTTTCAATAATGTTATTGACCTACTGTTTGGTCATAAATTGTTTCCTTGTCAATAAGTCTGACATGTAAACTATTTCATTTTACCATAATTTTTATGTATCATCTTTTATTTCTAGATCAAGGATCTATTTGGGCTCTATCTTGGCAAATTGCGTGAGATGTTGGTATATAGTATCTTCCAGTTTCCCCCAGCAGTTTTTGTCAAATAGTGAGTCCTTTCCACCAAAAGCTTGGATCTTTGGATTTACAATGATGCTTTCCTCCTTTTTTAAAGTCTATTACAATATAAACTGTTCTTGTTCTCCATAGTTCATGAAGGTCTTTCCATGTCTCTCTGATCCCTTTCATCAGTTCTGTAAACAATAATATTTTATTACATTTAGAGGTCATAATTTGCTAGGTCATTTACCAAAAGGTGTGGAACCCTTAGTTTCTAATATATTATTATTACAAAATAGTTTTTATAAAGGTACTTTGCAAATATATTCTCTTTATTTAACTGTATATCTACATGTCATTTTTCCCAACAGAGCATAAGTTGCTACAGGAGAAAAGTAATAAAATTTCCCTATTTCTACTATCTAATAGAGTTTCTGGCACAAATTTCACTTGCTGAAGTAAATACTATTGGATATTTTTCCAAGTAGAAAAAAAATCTATTTTAATTGCAATTGTTGGTTTTTCACATATTTAGAACCCCTACATATGTTATTGCTTTCTTCTACCAAAAATAGGGGAAAAAAAGAAAGAAGGCAACAAAGACTAGGAAAGAAGATCTTAAGGAACATTCAGATGGAGATTTCTTGTTCCTACCATATCTTCTTTTTTCAGGCCTACTTGCCACCAACCATCAGCTCTGCTACTTTAACATTAGAAATATATATCACTTCTGATTAAACATGGCAAAAGTGTAGAGCCAGGGTTCTTCCTCTCCTTACCACTGATATAGAGTACCTCAAAGGGACAAAACAACCAAATTCATGTGAATGAAGGGACGCTACAGTAGGTCACAGCATTGAAGGTATGTGGGAGTTGGGCATTTCCACACTATAAAGGGATGAAATAGCTTCCACCAAAACACAAGCTGATCAATCCTCACCCACCCCACCTATGGAGCCAGAGTCAGAGCCAGTGGGCTAGAATCAATGAGTGAGTAAGGGTCATCTCTAGACAGAGTGGGGGACCTTCTAGATCCTTGGAAGCTGACTAAGACAACAAAGACCTACCCCTGAGAGTACCCTAGACCTGAGATCCCAGCAGGCTGAAGAGCACAGACCTTGGGTGGCTGTGCAGAGATAGCTCAGAGAAGGGCAATAAACACTAGAAGTTGCAGAGACTGCTTGAGAGGTGGCCTCAAGAAAAAACTACACTCCTTAGTTCCATTCACAGAGAGCCTGCCCTCCTTACCAGGCTTCTGACTGGAAAGGGAAGGAAGAGCCACCAAAGTGATGACAAACAACACCCAAGAAAAACAACTTCCCAACACCAAGAAAAACAAGAAGGCATTGATGCTGGATAATTTTTCTGGAGGAAAAACCAGACTACAGAGAAAATAGCAGAAGAGGAAATACAAATAAAGGCACCCAAACCTTCCAAAAAATGGAAATTGGCCACAAACTCTTGAAGAATTTAAATAGGGGATTATCAAAAAGATGGAAGGATTTTGGCAAGAAATGTGGCAAATAGTTCAAAAAGAAAATAACAGTTTAAAGGAAAGGAAATCCTAATTGGAGAAAGAGCAAGGAACCACAAAAAGCATGATAGACCAAACCAAAAAAGAAAACCAAAAGATTATAGCAGAAAACCAGTCCTTAAAGACCAAAATTATGCAACTGGGAGCCAATGATCTTGAAAAACAGCAAGAACTAATAAAGCAAAATCAAAAGACTGACAAAATAGAAAACATAAAATATCTCACTGACAAGATGATGGATCAGGAAAACCAGTCTTGAAGAGACAATTTGAGAATCATTAGTCTACCTAAAAACCCAGAAATAAACAGAAATCCTGACATCATAAAACAAGAAATTATCTAAGAAATCTGCTCTGATGTTCTTGAACAAGGGGACAAAATAGACATTGAAAGAGTTTATAGAACACCCTCTACACTAAATTATCAAAAACAACCCCCAGGAATGTAATTGCCAAATTCAAGAGCTTCCAAGCTGAGGAGAAATTTTCATAAGAAGGCAAAAGAGACAATTCATATATCAAGGAGTACCAATCAGGATTACACAAGATCTGGCAGTTTCCACACTAAAGGAACTCAAGGCTTATAATATGATATTCAGAAAGGCAATAGAATTGGGTCCTCTACCAAGGATCACCTACCCATCAAAACTGACTGTATACTTCCAGGGGAAAAGTATGGGCATTCAAAATAGAAGATTTCCAAGTATTTGTAAAGAAAAGACCAGAACTAAATGGAAAGTTTGCTATCCAAATATACTAGGGATTACAATTCAATCTTCCCAATAAAGGAAGATCTAAGTACCTTCATTATTACAATCAGGGTATAGTCAAATCAAATATTCACAAAACAAAAAATCAAGATAAATAAGAAAGAGAGGAGAAAGGGAAAATGATTTTTATTTAAATTTTCTACTTTAGGGACTTCAATAGGGTCAAATTGGATGCCCTCCAATTGGGGAATGGTTGAACAAATTGTGGTATATGTTGATGATGGAATACTATTGTGCTCAAAGGAATAATGAACTGGAGGAATTCCATGTTATCTGGAATGACCTCCAGGAATTGATGCAGAGTGAAAGGAGCAGAACCATGAGAACATTGTACACAGAGACTGATACACTGTGGTACAATATAATGTAATGGACTTCTCTAGTAGTAGCAATGAAATGATCCAGAACAATTCAGAGGGATTTATGAGAAAGAACACTATCCACATCCAAAGAAAGAACTGTGGGAACCAAAAAACAGAAGAAAAACAACTGCTTAATCACATGGATTGCTGGGGATATGATTGGGGATATAGACTCTAAATGATCACCCTAATACAATCATCAACAATATGGAAATAGGTTTTGATCAAAGACATGTAAATGAAGTAGAATTGTGTGTCAGCTACAGGAAGGCTGGGGGAGGATAAGAATATGACTCTTGAAACTAAGGAAAAATATTCTAAATTGACTAATTAAATAAAATTTTTACAAAATGAATAATGCCTCAAACAACCATAAAAAGAAATATGTGAATTTAAGTTAAAGGATAGATTCCAGCTATTTTTAGAATCATTGTTATTCCCTTCCACACTGAAGAAAGCTTTAGTCATATGTAGATAAAAACAAGAAAATACTAAAATCAGTTTTAAGATTGGTCTCCTGGACTTGTCCCATCTCAGAATCTGATAGATTAAATTAATTACTTTTTTTATAAATCACCTCGTAAGATTCCCACTAGTTAGGTATACTAAGGGTCAGCCTTGTATATAAGCAGAGAGGGTAGTTACCTATGCAATAGTCACCTTATTTAGTAATTTGTGATTTTAGTAGTTGGTCACAGTGATTGAAATTTCAATATATTATATATAATATATTATATATGTTCTTTCACTGTTACTCAAAGTTTACTCATTAGTATAAAGTACAAATATTCAATTAATAGGTAAAGTTTATGGATTATTATCCCATCCTCATCAATATAGTATGTAAGGAATTAAATTTAGGGTTTTGACTAAAATATTTGAATTCTAAGGTAATATTGTGCTTGCTGATTAAGAAATATTATAGCTCAAGTCAAAATGATTTTTAATGTTTATTTACAAAGAGGTGTAGAATAGGGAAACTGTCTAGCTTGTCACACTAAATGTTGCTTGGGTGTCTGGATCAGTCCCAGCAGGGCTTCTTAACCCTCAGCCACAGGACCTGGTGATGTCTTATACAAAGGTTCCACCAATGCAGCCTCCTCCAGGAGGAGGCCTCTCTTGAATTAATCTCTCCAAAAGCCAGGAAGGGAAGGCCAGCTCTACTCACTCATCCAAGACAAAGTCCAAAGGAGAAGATACAGGAGCAGTCTTCCTAGAAGCAGTTCAAGAGCCATGATCCCAAGTTGAAGTTGAGATCCAAGTCCAAAGTCACCTCCAAGAGGAAAGTCACCAGCTGAGCTCCAAGCCAAAGATTTAAACCTAACATTTCAGCTGAAGATCCCTTGGAAAGGAATTCCAGGACTTTATATAGTCCTTTTTCAAAGTCACTTCTTGTCCCTTCCTCTTTTCATATGGGCCAATCACAGCCTCTAAATTCCCTAGCATTGCCTACAGGGGCAGTGTCTCTGGGATCCACCTCTCATCCTCTGAAGGTTTAAACTATTATAAAAGGACTCACAAGTTTCTGGAGTTGTTACTCATTTTAGTAAGTGACTTGCAAACTCTCTTACTTAGTGTTAAATGGGGGTGTTTAAGTTTTTGGTTGATTAAATCATAGACAAATATGACAAAAAGTAATAGACAAAGAGAATAAAAAATTCCCTTTCACATGTAGTAGTAATAGTAGAAAACTTATTTGAAGAATGTATGGTTACAAAAGTTTTTTTTTTTCACATTACTTCTTCTGTTGTTTCTGACAAAGAAGATAGTATAGATAGAAGGTAAATAATGCATATAATCTTCTTTCTAGTTCCTATTTCAGAGTGATGGAAATGATAGGACACAAAACTTTCATGTCTAGAACTCTCTGTCTCTGAGGTCCTGCTGTCTTGAATGGTTGCCTGAGGCACAAACTGCATCTAAGTCTGGCTCCAGTCATACTTTATTTCACTTCTCCCTCATTCTGTCACCAATCACCATGTCATCCTGGTGTAATATTTCCCCTCATTCCTTCCTTTTAAGTTCTGAAACCATAATCAAATATATAAACCTTGTCATTATCACTAGAAAGCACATGTCATTCTATTCTTTTATGGCTCCATTAACTATTGATATAATTTTTGAACCCAAAATGATATTTTCTCAGTCTATATTCTCTTCTATGTGTTAGCTCTCCTTAGAATGTACCCTCTGTGTCAGAGACTATCTTTGTTTTTTATATTTACATCTCCAGCACTTAGAAACTCTTGTTTTAATGAAGTTTTCCATTAATTCTTTCATTCATTTTATTTTCTTCACATTATAGTTTTCATAAGCATTTGTTACTTTGTGATTTTCATTATAATTACTCCCACAAGTGGTTTCTCTAGATTAAAGATTGCTAATTTTTTCATTGTGTAGTCATTTAATTTTTATATCCTCTATATGGCTTTCATGGCTCTTTCAAGGGCACTGGACTTCTTCTCCTAGGCCTCTCTACAAGCATTGACACATCTCCTAAATATTTTCTTCTCCCTAGGGTTTTGGGACACAATTCTTTCCTGATTTTCCTTCTACCAATCTGATCTTTCTCTGTTTGTGTCTCTCTCTGTCTCTCTGTCTCTCTGTCTCTCTGTCTCTCTGTCTCTCTGTCTCTCTGTCTCTCTGTCTCTCTGTCTCTCTGTCTCTCTCTCTCTCTCTCTCTCTCTCTCTCTTTCTCTCTCTCTCTCTCTCCTATTCTCACACACCCATACACACACACAAAGACTCAAACATTATGCTGCTGCTTCCCCAAGTTAGAGATAGCCACTGAGAATGAACTGTCAGAAGAGAGCATGTCTTTTCTAATGAATTTAATCTCCAAAAATGAGTAAAAATAAGGTTTAAGAAATGTGGAAATGTGAATGGTCAGACTGTTATGATTTTTGGAAATCAAACAGAAGAATTTATGTTTAATCATGGAAGTGTTGGGGAGTGACTAAAGTTTATTGAATAGGGGAGCGACATTTTCAGATCTGCTCTTTAGGAGGATTAATTTAACAGCTGAATAAAGGATAAACTAGAGTGGGGCCAGATTTGAAGGAGGAAAATCATCCAAGAGACTATTGCAATATTCTAGGATGAGGCAGTAAAGGGCTATAGATGTGTATGGAAATGTTGAAGAAGAGAAAGGGATTATTCAGTAGATATTTTTAAAAGTAAAATCTATGGGACATCATAACAAATTTGACATGGGGTAAAATGAGAAGCTTAGGATGACAATTTTATTGTGAGGATAGATGACTTAGAAGATGGCAGTGTCCTCAACAGTAATAGGGAATTTCAAAACCAGGGAGGGATTAGGGTGAAATATAATGAGTTCAATTTCAGCCATGTTGATATTGAAATATCTGAGACAAATAGTTTGAGATATTCAATTCTCAACAATCTGCACAGAAATAGTAATTGACTTGCTGAGATTACTGGGGGAAATAATATAAAGTTGAGAAAAGGTCTGTGAATGGACGCTTATGGAGACACTCTTCATTAAGAAGTGTCATCTGGATAAAGATTGAGCAATGGAGATTGAAAGAGATCAATCAGAGAGGTAAGGAAGAGAACCAGGTTAGAGAAATTTTATGGAAATAAGTCACACTTAAAAGTTTACAAAGCACATTAGATATTATCACATTTAATCCTCACAAGAACTATGTCAGGTAGGTTCTATTGTTGTCCTTCTTGTCTACATGTTGAAAATGAGACAGAGTTTAAATAGTTAGTTCGGGGTTACACAGATAATTAGTAACTAAGGTAGATTGAAATAGAATTTGAATTTAGGTCCTCCTGCCTTGAAGGGTAGTATTCTATCTACTATGCCAAAGGATTTAAGACTCCAAATCCAGTGCTTTATAAAAATATTTTTTATCTTCTTTTGTAGGGCAAATTTTGAACATAAGGGAATAGCATTGTAATAAGAGAAAGGAAAAATTGTTTTATTATAAAAGGTCCCTATGGAAATGTGGTTTTTCAGGAGAGAAGTGACACAACAATGCAGGATTCTAGAATGTCGTGAATATGGTAAAAGGACTAACTATTTCCCAATTATACTTGGGGCTCACTTAGGGAAACTGACAAATAAAAATAATATTGGTGAACTCTCAAATTCATTCTGTTTTCATATTTATCACATATACAAAAGGTAATTTTATTCAAAGAACTGAATAAGACATCAGAAGTCATCTTGTCCAACGTATATCTCAATGAGGATAATTTCTACAAAATCTAGACCTCATTCAGAGAATTAAAGAGTGGGAGAAGCTACCATGAAGGGAGCCCTTCTCTCATCTTCACCCTGTCTCAGGCAAGCATCATTCATTTCAACTTTCCTGCCAATGTCCCTTCCCCTATACTTGTTATAGAGAAGAGTTTGGTATCACAGTAGACAGATTACTGAGTCTCGAATCAAAAAGAACTGAATTCATATATGGACTCAGATATTAGCTTGTGTTCACACTGTATCCTAAGTTTCTCTGGGCATTAATATCTGTCCTTTAAGTAAGTTCTTCAGAACTGCAGTTACTGGCATCTGGCCTTATGCATCCTAAGGTCTCTGGACCATCTTCCCCATCCTTAAGAGTTGTGGGACTTTACAGGGTCATTCAGCCATGAAGACAAACCCTTGCATGTGTCCTGTTAATATGAGAAATTCATGAGAACAAGGACTATGTCACTTTTCCCTTTATATCCCTTTATATGCAGTTGTTTAACATAGCATACTTCCAGTAAGGAAGCTGCTATCTCCTGAGATATTCCCCTCTTGGATGGTGTTATTAGGGATCCCCCTCACTGCCCTCTCTACTGAGAAGCCTAAATATCCCTTTCTTCAACCAAGCAGAATTTCAATATGAAATTCCTTCTGTGCCTAAGAGAAAATTCACTCTTCTCCAGGCTCAAAATCTTCATTGTTTAAAGCTGCTTATGACTCTTTCTTTTCATTATCCTGGCCACTCTATTCTGGAAATACTTTAACTTGTCTAAGTCTTTCTTACACTGTAATCACCAAAACTGAACATAGTTTTTGTAGCTGTATACTCCAAGAGTACCAAAATGACATCACAGTTATGCCTTTTGACTCTCGTATAAATTTGCTTTGTGAGGCAGAGTTTTACAAAATAATCTCTCTTCGAGAATCACTGAAATCCAGTCACAAGGCAAAAGTCAATACGACTGGTGATAGCTCAGGATGCAGTAGATGATCTTGACTTTTTCAATATATAACCAAATTCCAAGCTCTCCAAGGTGCCTGCTTTCACTGCCTTCATGGCTTTTGAAAAAAAAAAACAAAACAGTGTGTGTTTTTTTGTTCCCTCTTCTGCTAGAGGAAGTCTTCACATGTCTGGGATAGACATCTCTGTCACACACAGATGAATTTGAAGCATGTCAGTTCCTCTCAATCTGTTTTAGCCCATGTACTTAGATGGGGTGTGGTCACTGCCCATAGTTTCTTGGAACCATAGATGAGAGATAGGTAGCAGGTGGACACAAAAGAAGGAAAGAAGTCCTGAAAAGTGCTGAACAAGCCCTAATATCAGATGTAGTGGTCTTCCCTAAACACCTAATATGCCCCTTTACTGAACATAGTAATATATATGTTATCTGGATAATGAGTTTTTTGATTAATCAATCATTCAATCAATAAAAAGAGCATTTTAAATAATTGTTATATATCAGAATATATGCAAGGTACTGGGAATACAAAGACAAAAACAGAAAAGTTTTTGCTTTCTCTAAGAACTTTGTGAGGAGACAGTTATACATATGAGTATATTCAGAATTAATATAAAAAGAGTAGAAGGTAGTTAGGGAGGAATGAAATATGTAGTTTGGAAGTGGGGAAATGAGTAAGGAAAGATTTTGTTTGGAAGGGATGGTTTTTACTGACTGAAGAAGGGAGGGATGCTATTTACAAAGGTGGGGTAGGATTACATTATTCAGGCATGGGGATTGCCAATGAAGATGGGAAATAGAATCTTATATGAGAGAACTGCAAAAAGCCTGAATCATAGGGTATTTAAAGAGGAGGATTACAATTATTACATAAAGACAGGCTAGGGTCAGAATTTGAAGGATTTTAAAACAATAATAATAAATAGAATTTATTTTGTGTTTTAAAATTTACAAGGCACTCTGCCTATATTACTTCATTGTATCCTTACATCTCTATTAGGTAGATGCTAATATTCCTATCATTTTATGGATGAGGAGGAAACTATGGATGGCAAAAGTTTTAAGCAACTTGTCCAGGGTCATATATGTAGTGTCTGAGGCAGGATTTGAACTCAGATATTCCTAACTCTTCATCCAGTGCTATATCTCCTGAACCATTTAGGTATCTTTACACCAAACATAAAATAATGTTTTATCCTATCAGCTATAAGGAGCCTCTGGAGTTTACGAGTTGGGAAGTAACATGCCCAAATTTTGGTGTAAGGAAAATAATTTTGAAATCTGTAGGTCCTTTTGTTCTTTCTTGACACTATGCATATTTTATGAAGCATTAGTTTTTTGCCTGCCATAGCAAAAAAGAAACTCATATGGAGATTCTGGTACTTTAAACTCCCCAGATATTTTAAGAAAGAAATAATTATCAACTTATCTCCAGCACAAAGAGATCAAACTTAAGTATCATGTTCCATATTACAATGCTTATCTTCCTATATGTCATTTCCTGAATCATAAAATAATATAATCTCCTTGAGGGCAGAAAATGTCATCTTCTCTCTCTTTATATCCCTTGTGTCCTACAATAGGAAATGCTTAATAAATGTTTATTGCAGGGTATTGATACAGAATTGCAATAGAGGTCACAAATGGAGAAAATGGATGATGTTTAACTCTTTTACAGCTAAATGACCACCCATATTGGGAAAAATAATTGGTAATCACACCATGAAACCAGAAATATTTCCTCTCTGAAAATAAATGATCCTACAAGGTTATGGCTCAAGTTGAGTGGAATGTTGATTAGAATTGTGAATTCCTGATTCCCAGTGCTTTGTTGGAAGCAATGGGAATGTTCTTCTGATTCCAAGGTTTTAGTTAACTTTGTGAAAATGAACATTTCCCATGTTTTCATGTCTTTTCACTTCTGACTACCAGCTGAGACCAGAAGTGGAAATGCTAATATTCCAGAACAGCTGTTGTATTGTATTTCTGGACTAACTGTAAGCAGGAAGATTAAATCTTGTACTAAAACCTACATTTTCTCCTAGAGTTCACAAAGTCAAGTTCTCAAACTGGAAGAGCTTGGATAGGTGAGATGCAATCAAGATAATCAACACCTTGCAAGCTATTTCTCTGAAATGAAACACACTTAAGAGTGTTTTGCAGCCACGGTGTATTTCCTTTAATAGAGGATGTTAGATTTGTGAGTTATGAAAGAAGATTCAGAAATAAATGAATTATATTTTACATAAATAACTTAGAAATCATATAAAATAAGAAGTTCCAAATTTGGGCAAAAAAGAAAATCATGAGATAAAAGAGGAACTGACATTTAATGTCTGTAGATTTTCCAATAAAGTCCTTTGTACAGCCTTATTTTGAGTATCCAAGCATATCTTCTTCACTCCTTTTATTGATCAGAGTTGAAGTAGTCTCCTCCTTCACTGAGAAGTGTGAGGGGACATAATAAGTAAGTTCCTCTTTCACCCAAATCAAAGGAGAGGAATATAGCTTAATCCAATGCAGGTGTCACTTAAGACAACCAAGAGAGAGGACTTCCTTCACCAAAGAAGTATAGCTGAGCTTCAACAAATAGGCATTCTTGAACAAATCAACTGCCTGGTAAACAGTATTTCTATCCACCTCAACTCCTATCCCCATGTTATGAGCCTTCCACATGTGTATTGAAATACTCTTGAACACTAACTTCCCAGTTTCTCAGTTTATTTATTTACTATGTACACCTCCTCACCTGCAAAGATGGTCATAACCTTGATCACCCACAAATATTCTTCTTCCATGTTCATAAATTTTGTAATTTTGTATCTGATCATAATCTTTTTACTATTTTATCATTTTTTTCTCTATAAATCCTAACCTTGTTAGTTAACCTCAACAAGAGGACCAATTTTTCCAGTTCTCAGTTCTTTCTCAGGTCATCACCCATGAATAACATATACTCTTCCCCTTTCCCCATGCCTTCTCTTTTTGTTTAACTCTTATCCATGTATATACTTCTTTTTATCCCAAATGTGGTGACTTACATTTTAGGACATAACCACATATCTCTTGAAAATACATCAATTCCCCTAGAATCTGTTCACTAGCTCTCTGTTCACTGGATCATTGCTGGCTTTCATTAGATAACTAGATCATTTCTACTGATCATTCCATTTCTTCCATTTGTTCCTTCTGCTACTCCCTCATATTCCCTCCTCATTCTCTCTTGCTGTTCAAGATGATTCCTCTCTCCCTTGGAATGTTCTTGAGCCATCTCTTTTTCTCCCTTTTTTCATTCCTAGAGAACTTTATCTTGTTCCTCCAGATGCCTTTTCTGTGCCCATCTTGCTCCTTCTTTAACCCTGACCTGCTTCACTCTTCTGAATAACTGAAGTATCAACATTTTTTTTCTTTCTTTTATCAACTTTCCCATGATGAGCTTTTTCCTAATTCTAGGATATTCACTGGGGTGGTTTGATGATCAATGAGCCATCTTCTTTCCCTTCTCTCTTCCACACCATATTTCCTCCTGCAACCTGAATTCTTGATTATTTTCTACATGTTGTGGTCTCTCAGCTTCTCCTCTTTGAGGGAGTCCTGATTGTCAGAATTTTTAATGCATTTTATGTCTACCCTCTCTTCTTCTTCTTTATTTTTCTTATTTTCTTGAAGAATTTCACCCAAAGTTTCAGTTTCCAGGAATTCTTTTCATCACTTATTTCAGTTGACACACTATCCCCTCTACTTCCATTGGGGAGATGAGAAGTCTGAGTAAAACCCACAGGAAACACAGGAGAAGAGCATCACTTCCTGTTGCAGATTGGGGGGGGGACTTGTTGACATCAGATTTAAACTTTTCACATTTTTTTTAATTCTCTAACATTAAATTTTAAACCTTAAAATTATCCATTTTAATAAATATTTCAACCGTTAACAAAAAAAAAGCCAATCTGATTAGACACTCTCTACCTAACTTCTATAAAATTCCTTATTGGTAATATTTCTCTCTTTTTTTTTAATTTAAATTTTCATTTTAATTTCAGTTCCACATGTTCTTCTTCTCTGTACCTCTTCACCACCCAAGAAGGCCAGAAGTACGATATCAATTATACATGTGAAGTCATATAATGCTTCTTTCTGCATTAGCCATATTTATTTCTAAAAATTTTGAGCCTACTATACCAACTATGCCTTTTGCATGATTTTGCTCTCCTTTGCATAACCTACAAATTTAATTTCCCAAATTTCCAGGTATCCCATGAATTATAACATTTCTTGTTACTGAATGTATGTTTTTTTTTTTATTGTAAATATTGGACTTTTTCAGAGAGAAGCTTATGAGATTGTAAGTCACTTCACAATTTCTCAAATGCAGTTTGCAGTTTTCTCCTTTGGTTATTTGATGACATTTCAAGTTCATTGTCCATCTACAGTATCTACTAGACTAGTTCTATGGCCTATGCATCTTACTTTGGCCAATAGGCATTCTTCATACACTTAGTTTACCCTGTGTGTATAGGTAGGGGAAATTATTTTGAATATTATAGAGATTATGTAATATCCTGGGGTTTGATAAAATAATACACTGATTCTTATTATTTATAGAAATTTTTATCCTCAATTCTAGATGACAATTTGGAAGTGTGAAAATATGATATATATATATATATATATATATATATATATATATATATTTAATTTTGTGTTGGCTATGGGATGGGGTTAGGTGGAGGGAAGGAAAGAACATGAAAATTTTAACCATGGAAAAATATTCTAAATTAATTAATTAAATAAAGTTTTCCAAATTAAAAGAGAAAAAAAAAAGGAACCCAGGGTCACTTTTATACTTCAATGAAGTGTCAGAGTAGAATTCTTTGGAGACTAAAGTAACCACAAAAATAAGTTCATGCTAAAGGGAATATGTAAAATTTTCAGAGCACTCAAATGGTTTTGAATAGCTATCAAAGCAAATACATCCAAAAATAATCAACAAAATAGCCTTTACTATTACAAAAATCAATGAACAATAAACCCCAGCTAACTACCAAAATAATTTGTTACTCATGTTTTGGAAATATTTTATGAAATAATTTTCATGTATATTATTATTATAAATCATTCAATTTGAGGAGGGTATAATCAAGCTTTCAGAGTTGATAACATCATTTTCCCCTCATATATTCTTTAAGAATTTAAATTAATTTTGCATTTGGCAACAGTCATTAATAATAAAGTGCTTATCTGAGTGCAACTAAGACAATACATATTAAAGCATCAAAATTTACTTTATCTAATTATTATAACATTCGTGGTACATTAATATCCTTTATTAAACAAAGATAAAAATAGACAGTTTGTTTATATATGAGCATTTTGCAAACAAGGATCACTAATTTTACATTGCAAAAATAACCTCATAAAATGCTAGAAATGTATCAAATGTGATATTTGTTTCTGATAAAATGAAAAAATATATAAATTTCTTCCTAATTTACTGCTTTATTTCAAATCTTATCTGCATTAGATTTATTTGTAAGAACTTTTTTAATTCCATGAATTCAAAATTACACATAGTACATTTCAAAATGATTTCTATATCTTATTTATTCATAAATGTTTCCCGCATTCAAAAATCTGATAAATACTATGTTCTCTGGCCTTCTAATTTACTTATGATATCTCCCTTTGTACCAAGGTCATGTATCCATTTTGATTTTATCTTGGTAAATAGTATAAACTATTGGTCTATATCTAGTTTCTTCCAGTCTGCATTCCAGTTTTCCTAATAATTTTTTCCAATTAAGGAATTCTTATCCCTAAAGCTTTTTTTTTTTCAAATGCAAGCTTATAAAATATTTTGAAACTGTTTTATATCTGTTCTGTTCCACTGATCTACACTTCTGTGTCTTAGCCAGTATCTTTTAATGTTAATAATTTCTGCTTTATAACACCATTTAAAATCTGGTACTTCTAGATCCCCTTACTTTAGATTTCTTTTCATTAGATGTTCTTGACTTTTTGATCTTTTGGAATAAGTTTTATTTTAATTTTTTCTAAATTGATAAAATAACTTTTGGTATTTTAATTTGGAATTTTATCAGAATATGAGCCATTTTCCAACTGATCAATTATCAGAGAATATGAACAGAGAGTTTTTGGATAAAGAATTCAAAACTATATATAACAAAATTTTCAAAATACTCTAAATTATTATTGATTAGAGAAATGCAAATTAAAACTCTGAGATATCATCTCACCCCTTTCAGATGGGCTAATATGATAGAAGAAGAAAATGACAAATGTTTAAAAGCATGTGAAGAAATGGGGCCATTAATATACTATGGGTGGAACTGTTAACTGATCCAACCATATTGGAGAACAATCTGTAATTAAGCTCAAAGTATTATAAAACTGCATATACTTTTTGACCCAATAATGCCACTATTATGTTTATTTTCTTAGGTGATCAGAAAGAAAATATCTATAAGTTATAAAATATGTATAGTAGCTTCCTTTGTGATGGCCAAGAACTGGAAATTAAGGTGATGCTCGTGAACTAGAGAATGGTTAAACAAGTTAAGGCACATGATTATGATGGAATACTACTGTGACAAGAAATTTCAAGCAAATTAATTTTTAAAAAACATGGGAAAATATACATGAAATTATGAAGAGTGAAAAAAGCAGAACCAAGAAAATATTATACATAGCAACAGAAATGTCATTTGATGAATACCTTATGTATGTTCACCTCCATAGAAAGAATTAAAAATAAATTATGTATACATATATTCACATAGTTGGTCAAATGTTGCCTTCTATAATGAGAGTAGGTAATGGAGACAGGGAGTTTCCTGGGAATTTTAATGTAACAAAAAATTTAGATTTCAGAATAAAATAAAATTCAAATGAACTACTTGTCCACTCCATGATTATTTTTTTCCCTGTCAGAAACATAGTCATGCAATTTTGGTCATTATTATTAGATAGGGTTAGTCATTAACATAAAAACAAATAGTCTCATTGCTAGCGATGGATAATTAAGAGAAAATATTAACATTTTCTAGACATATAACAATAATATGATTATTCAAATAATATATTAAATATTGGCTAAATGTTTGTTCAATTAATTTGCATATTAAGTGGAAGAGGAAATAGTATTGGAAACCAGAATTAAATAAATAAAAATCTTAGGCTCAAACTATATCTTCTTCCATTCCTCAACTATGTTATTTAGTTAAATATATAGCTTTTGACAAGTCTTGCCAAAATATTATTCTACATCTTATTCCTCAAGTCGCTGCAATAATATTCTCAATTTGATACAGTGCCTTAAAATGATCATAGTGTACTCATGCTTGAATCATTATAAATTTTAATTTCATAGACAATAAAATGTTTCTCATTGCTTTTCTGTCTTTGAAAAACAATAATTTTCCTTAATAGCATTTACCCCTTCCCCTCCTTTCCCAGATTTAGATGGAACCAACTTTTTCTTATGATCTCCCTCTCATTCAAATTATTGAATTATGGCAGTTAACTAGATAGTAATATTCTTTTCCTCCTCACATCCTCGAAACTATTCTCCTATAAGAAAAAATGCAGTATTTGTATTCTGTACTTTTCTAATGTGACTCTGTTCCTGTTCACTTTTACTCCATATTTATCATGTATAAGATATAGATATTTTATATTCTAACTGCAGGTCTGTTTCATCTGTATGTGTCCCAATTCAGTTATTTTTAAAATATATTTAGTAGTTGTAAACTTTTTCTTTCTTTCATGACCATCCCAAGCATCACAGAGCCATAGGAAGATGTTTTTGATTTCATTAAGCACTGTTTTTTCCCATAGTATGAGTGTCATTCAATCACTTCAGTCATGTCCTACTCTTTGTGACATCATTTGGGGGTTTTCTTGGCAAAGACACTGGAATTGTTTTCCATTTACCTTTCCAGATAATTTTTAGTGTGAAGAAACTGAAAGAAACAGATTTAAGCAAGTTGCCCAGGGTCACACAGTTATTAAATATCTGAGGATAGAATTAAGCTGAGGAAGATGAATCTTACTGACTTCAGGCCCAGCACTATATCCACTATACCACCTAGCTCTCCCATAGTAGGAACTACATAAATACCTGTTAATGGAGTCTTTAATTGCCTGGAAAACTGTTAAAGATAGAACTTAGATCAGCCTCATTGGTAGTCAGATGTTCACACATTTTTACCCCCGCTTTTAGGGGAAAAGAAGGAAGGACCTAGGTGGAAAATTGAGAGGCAAGTTGATATTTAATTTTGTTCTTGTTTTTTTGTGTTTATCTTCTGCTCTTGCTTTTAATCCTGTGTATTTGATGACAATATCTGGCATTTATGTTAATACTTCAAAGTTTACAAAATATTTCACATAATTTTAACATTTTATCCTTTCAACAATTCAAGGCAAATATCATATCCCTATTTTTATTGAAATGGAAACAATCTCTGAGAGGTTAAGAGATCTGTACATATTAACAAGACTACTATGCATTTTAGGGGGGGTTTCAAACCAGAATCTTCTTACATCAAATCTGGCACCACCTCTTCATGTTGATGAGTTTGTTCTATAATCTGCTATGATTTTTTCCTATATTCTAAATTTCTGAATCTATCTGTTAAGTGCATAGCATTCTCTCTTTCTCTCTCATATGGTGAGAGAGTAATAGTAGATATAGATAGATATGTATATATTCATACCAAACATAGACATATATGAAGAGTTTCAGTTACTGATTCTGTTCCCTACTTCTACAATCCAAATTTGAGAAAGATATTCTCTGATCATATATATAACTACATATAAATCTTAAAGAAAAAAGTTAAGAGAAAATCATTTTATGATATTAATCAAATCAAACACTTTTCCAAAATGACTCCTATAACCCACAGACTGAAAAGAATAGTGGAGGATCTCATTTCCTATGATCATGTGACTGAATTTCTCCACTAATTTACACCCTCTTGGGTAAACATAATTAACATTGTGATTTAAATACCACAAAATCATCAGCAAATATTATTTGTAAGTGGGATAAACTAGAAGCTTTCTCAATAAATTATAAGTGAAATGAGAGTGCCCATTATCACCACTATTATTCAGTATTTTACTAGAGATACTAGTTGTAGCAATAAAAGAAGAAGAAATTGAATAGGCAATTATTTAAATATCATAGAAAGAAACACACTGGGAGTATAACAACCTAAGAGGGATCAGCATCAGTGCAGAAGTTCTTCTGGATCCTTGATGCATCCATAAATTTGTGTTTCTATAACTGTACATAAGAAGATTCTCCTAATGATTCTCCATCATTGTCTATCTCTTTCATAGCAAAATATGGGTTCTAAACAATTACTAATGACAATAAAACTTTTATCCTGCTTCCTTTTCTGTTATTTTCAAGCATTTCCTAAGGCTACATTTGAGGTCAGCTGACCTAACACTTTGGATAGGCCTTTACTTTGTGAGTGTCTTCTCATGTTTCATGCTAATAAACCCTTCCCTAACAATGTGTATGAAAAAGTGTGAGTGTATACCCCAATATCTCTGTTTTTATGTTTTTCAAACATAAAATCACATAGATAGGTAAATATCAAAAGTATTGGGCACTTAAAACATTGAAAATATAGCAAAAAGTTATATTCTAATAATATCAATTATTTAGAGGTAGAATAAAGGGATGTTAGTGTTACAAGAGTTCTTTAATTCAACTCACTCTCTTAATTTTTCAAAAGATGGAACTGAAGATTGGAGAAGTTAAATGACTTGTTCATGTTTACAGTGCAAGAGCTAAGTTGAGAAAGCAAGTCATCTATCTTTAATAAAATGCTGGTAAATTTTTAACAGTCAACATTCTGAAAGGCAAAAGTTTACACAAAGCACTTTTAAGTTAAATAACTGCACAATCAACTGAATTATCACTTAAAGTTTAGACAATCAACAAAAGAATAAATCATATCTTGTACCTTTTGACAATTTCCAAGACATAAATGCACACAGGGTAAACTAACAATAAGGTTCTTGAGCAAGTACAACAAACTCTAGCCCATTCTTAATTATCATTTCCAAAGCAAGTGCCCTTGATCTTCTATCAATTTAATTAACAACTTTATTTTTTATCAAAGTATATTGGTCATATTTTCCTAAATATACAAATTGCCTTTTTGAAATTCTAGTGTATAATTCAATATATTAATGCAAAAAGTAACCTTTGCTGTTTCTCATTTAGATGCTATATATGGAATTAATAGATGTAATAAAAAAGCAATGATTTTTATTAACTAACAGTTATATGCTGAAGTTAGGAGTATTAATTCTAGAGAGTACTATATCTGAGTCATAGATTGAATATGATGGCAAATAAAAGCTTCCTGGCTTTGCTTGTCCATTTTTCTTAAAATAAGAATAGAAAGTAATTGACCAAAATTAGATCAAATAATGATAAACATGTAATATTGAAATTAATTAATGTTATAGAAAATGATTGAAAAGCTTTTGAAACATCCTATTTATCTTATTTATCACATCTATGATGAAGCTGCATTAACTGCTAATCAAAAGTTCTGCAGCTTTAGTCTTAAGAATCATCAGAAGAGAGCTGAAATATAATAGTATGTCCTATATTGGAATATAAGGAAGATAACCATATCTTTGTACAGTGTTTCAAAGTGAACCAAAAACATTTTAATGTAAGAAAAAATTTATAAGGATAACAAAGAAATAATAACAAAAGGTGATTAATTTATTCCATATTTTTAATAGGGCCTTTAGTTTCTGGGAATTAAGATGGAAGAGTAAGGAATATTTCTGCCCACTAAAATTCATCTATAAAATGAAAAAATGCCTGAAAATGAATAAAAGCAGTAAGAAACCTCATGGAAATGAAAAGTGACAGTAGACCAACTCCTTAAACATTGGGGAACCAGCCAGGTGGTTTCAAAAGCAAATGCTATCAAATTTTCAAAAAGCAATTAATTTCATTAGTATATTGACTTATTTGGAAAAAAAAACAAGTGAAGAAGCAATTCAACCAAATTCCTTTCATGACATAAAAAAGGTATGTACTCCTAAAACAGGAAGAAAAAGAAGAGAAAGAAATCTATACCCCAATCTCCATAATGAATACTGATGCAAAAAAATATTCAGTAAAATACTAGGAACAATGTTAAAGCAAAATAACACAAAAGGTTATATACTTTACACAATTATGAAGTGGGTTTTATACCAAGAATGCAGAGATGGTTCAGTATTAGGAAAATATTGCATGCATCATTGATCATATCAACAACAAAACAACAGCAAGCATACTGTTATATTAATAGATGCAGAAAAAAAGTCTTTGACAAAATACAACACTTAATCAGTATAAAAACTTTAGAGAGCATTGGAATAAATAGAGTTCTCCTCTAAATCATAAAAAATATCTATTTCAAACCATCAGCAAGCATTATCTGTAATGGAAACCAGCTATAAGACTTCCATGCAAAGTTGAAGGTGCAGCAGATATCTTTTAATACCACCGCTATTGAGTTTTGTGCTGGCAATGCATAGAAAAGAAAGAGAAATTGAGGGAATCAGAATACGCAATGAGGAAACAAAGTTATCATGCTTTTCAGATGATATTATAATATTCCTAGATAATCTCAGAAAATCAACTGAAAAACTAATTGAAATAATCAATAACTTTAGCAAAGATGCAGGACATTAAATAAACCCTTACAAATAATCAATGTTTCAATATAACACCAAGAAAGACCAACAAATAGATATAGAAAAAGAAGTTTCTTTCAAAATAGCTGAAAATAATATAAAATGCATGGGCATATACCTACCAAATCAAACCCAGCAACAATATTAACACAATTACAAAACACTTCACACACAAATTCAGACCTAAGCAATTGGAAAACTAATTGCTCATGGTTAGACTGATCCAGTACAATAAAAATGGCAATTTTGTATAAATTCATTTACTTATTTGGTATCATGCAAATAAAACTTATCAAAAATTATTTCATAGAGATAAAAAACTAGCAAAATTCATCTGGAATTAAAGTCAAAATTATCAAGCAATATAATGAAAAAATAATACGAAGGATGGAGGCCTATCCATGCCAAACCTCCAGTAGTTCTATAAAGCAATAATCATCAAAACAATCTACAACTGGCTAAGAAATATAGTAGTGGACCAACGGAATCGATTAAATAATAAATACACAGTAGTAAATGACTATGGTAACCAAATATTTGATAAGTCCAAAGATTTAAGCTTACAGAAATCACCATTTTGCAGAATTCATTATTTGCTATGAAAACTGGAAAACAGTACACCCCAAAGGAGGTGTAGACAAACATCTCACACCATATACAAGATAAAATTAAAATGGATGCATGATCTTGAAATATAGGGTGATACCATAAATAAATTAAAACATAGAATAATTTGCCTATCAAACTTATGGATAAGGGAAGAATTCCTGACCAAGAAGACAAAGAGAACTTTATGAGGAGCAAAATTTATAAATTTAATTGTTTTAAATTCTAAATATTTTGTACAAATAAACCAAATGCAACTGAGCTTAGAGGGGAAACAAATAACTGGGGAAATATTATAGCAAGTAGTGGTAGTCTCTCGGTGACCAAGAATGACAATTGTCTTTGTGCGTTATCATCTATTGATGTACCCTCATGTGGCTTTGAAGTCCAAAGACTGAGGTGCAAAGTTTGTGGCACATGAGGCATGGGACGCCAGTTGTTACAGGAGGTGCAGTTGTGGCCTTGTGTGCAGCATTCACATGCAGCGGCAAGATGTCGACATCGTTCATATTCAAAGGTGGTGGCGGCATGGTTAATGTGGGTTCGCCAGCTGCTTCTGACAGAGGCAGCAAGTTCTAGTTGCTTTGGTTTAATGCCAGCCCACTTCAAGTTGGACTTTAGCTGATCCTTGAATCTTTTCTTTGGTCTGCCTTGTTTCCTGAGTCCAGATGACACTTCACCATAGAATACCTGTCTTGGTATTCCCTGTGGGTCCATGCGGATGATGTGTCCAGACCATTGTAGCTGGGTTTTGAGGACCATTACTTCAATACTGGTAAAGTTGGCTCTGTTGAGGACTTCCTGGTTAGTGATAGGGTCCTGCCATTGGATGCTCATGATTGACCGGAGAGAGCATTGGTGGAATTGCTCCAGCTGTTTCATGTGCTTCCTGTACAGTGTCCATGTCTCGCATCTGTACAGGAGCAAGCTGAGGACCACTGCGTTATACACTTTGAGCTTCATAACATTGCTTACACTGCTGTGTTGGAGGACTTTGGAGCAGCCGCCAGAGTGCCTGGCTGGCCTTTTGGATCCTGGCATGGTCTAGGGACCCATCGTTGGCGATGGTGCTGCCCAGGTACTTGAAAGTGTTGATGTTAGAAAGCTGCATGCCATCGACTGTAATGCACGGTTAGTTGGCCTCCCTGGTACACGTTGGAACAGCACCTCTGTTTTGCTGAGGCTGATAGTCAGGCCAAACAGTTTTGTTGCTCTAGAGAACCTGTCCACAATGGTTTGGAGATGATTTTCTTGGTGGGCCATGAGAGCACAGTTATCTGCAAAGAGAGCTTCCAGGATGAGTCTCTCTGTTGTCTTTGTTTTTGCAGTCAGGTGGCGAAGGTCGAATAATGAGCCATCCAGTCGGTATTTGATGTAGATGCCCTGTTCACTGTGTGGAATGCCTTCATCGGGTCTATGAAGACAATGCAGAGACTCAGGTTCCGCTCAAGGCATTTTTCCTGCATTTGCCTCACCATGAAGACCATGTTGATAGTGCTACGATCTGGTCAGAAGCCACATTGTGATTCAGGCAGGTTCTCCTCTGAGACAGATGACAGGAGTCTGTTGAGTATAAAATGGGCAAGGATATTTCAGGCAGTAGAGAGTAGTGAGATGCCTCTGTAGTTGTCATAGGCTGCTCGTGCGCCTTTGTTCTTATATAGGGCTACGATGGAGGCATTTCTGAGTTCTGGGGGCATGTCTTCCTCTTCCCATATGCTGGTCAGCACTATGTGGAATGCCTGAAGCGCCTTTCCATTTAAGGCCTTGTACACCTCGGTTGGGATCCCTCTTTACAGGGTGCCTTGCCTGCACTCATTTGTTTAATGGCTTTTTGGACTTCCTCTATTGAAGGAGGGATGTCAGTTGTTCAGTGGTGTGGTTTTGGGGGATGTGGTCAAGGGCACTTTGTTCGACTGAAGAGGGTCGGTTGAGAAGCTGACTGAAGTGTTCTTTCCACCTGTTGCTGATGCCTTTTTCATCTTTTATAGCAAGTATCTATAACAAAAGTCTCGTCTCAAATATATAGAGAATTGAGAGGAATTTATAAGAAAAGTGTCAGCCCCTAATATATAAATGATTATATATAAATTATATATAATATGAATTATAAATAAATATATTATAAAAGATAAGAGCAGGCAATTTCCAGATGAAGAAATCAAAAACAATATAGTCATATGAAAAAATGTTCCAAATAATTTCAATTATGGAAATGCAAATTAAAAGAATTCTGAAATATCAGCTTATACCTATAAGAGTGGCTAATATACCAAAAACAAAAAGTAAAATAATCAATGCTGGAGGGGATGTGGGAAAATCAGGACAGTAACACACTAGTGTTTGGAGGTGTCAACTGACAAACCATTCTGGAGAGCAATTTGGAGCTATATCTGAGGAGTCATAAAAATATCTGTACTCTTTGACCCAGCAATACCACTTCCAGGTCCATATCCCAAACAGATAATAGGCAAGGGAAAAGGACTTACATGTGTGAAGATTAAATTTATCTCTCCCCTGATTGTGAAAATGAAAATAATCAACTCTACCTTGATTGTGAAGATTAAATTGTAATTCCTGCCTATTTTTAGATTTTAATCACCAAAAGTGTAAACATTCCACTTAATCTTTAAGTGGGAGGTCTGGACCCACATGTTCAATGGTGGGTGATGAATCAGAATTAAACTAACTGTCCCTAGGCAGTCTTAAAGTAAAGCTTCAACTGTTATTGGTAGATGTAAAATTAGGGGAAGACACTGGAAGTGACATAAAAGAAGCCTCTTTAAAAGGAGCTGTCACTTCCTGTTAGGTGAATTCTTCAGTCTTTGGAAGTAGAGACTAGAGACAATTCTTTATTCTTTGGAGTGGAGGCTGGATCTGAGACCCTGTTCCTGGTGAGGCTGTTCTAAAATCTCTTCCTTTGAACTGACATGTGGTGAGTGAAAAGCTGACTCTTAACTGCTGGATTTTCTGAAAAAAAAAAACTAACTTCAGGAGAGACTTACCTCTTGAGAGAGACTTCCCCAGTTCCTTGACTTTGCCAAGGCATAAAGACTAACTCTCCCTGCCCTGGTTGAGCAAAGGACCAGAGTAAATTACTTAGTACTTAGGCTAGATAGCTTACCTAATCCTCTCAGATTTTCTTACTTCAATCTTTTTTTTAAAACCCTTACCCTCCATCTTGAAGTCAATACTGTGTATTGGTTCCAAGGCAGAAGAGTGGTAAGGTCTAGGCAATGGGGGTTAGGTGACTTGATTAGGGTCATACTGCTGGGAAGTGTCTGAGGCCAGATTTGAACCTAGGACCTCTCATCTGTAGATGTGACTCTCAATTCACTGAGCCACCCACATGCGCCTTTACTTCACTTTTTTCTACATTTTGGAAATAATTATAAATAAATTGGAATAAATTAAATTCCTGGAGACCATATTCTTAAATAATCCAGTCCAACCCTTTATAAATTAACCCCTTTTCCCCCTTATAAATGTAAACAAAACAAAACAAAACTTTTTAATAGATTTCTTTGTGGCAGTAAAAAAGTGGAAACTGAAGAGATATGCATTAATTGGGGAATTGCTGAAGACATTATGGCATATGGCTGGAATATTGTGACATAAGAAATGACTAATGGGACAATTTCAGAAAAACCTTGAAGTATTTATATGAACTAATGAAAAGTGAAGTTAATAGAACTAGGAGAATGCTGAATAAAATAAAAGAAACATTGTATGATGATCAACTGTGATGGACTAAACTATTATCAGCAAAGGAAGGATTCAAGGCAATGTCAAGGAACTCATGATGAAGTACACTATCCACAGCCATCAAAGAAACTTTCAGAATAAAAATACAGATGAAATCATGCCATTTCTTATCTTAATTCCTTAATTAATTTTTATTACATGTGCAAAATATGTCTTTCTTCTTTTCTAACATGAGGAATATGAGATTTAGTATTCCACCTGAATAATCTATGTCAAATTGCTTGCCACCTGGAGTGTGAGAGAAAAGAGAGAAGTTGGATCAGAAAGCAATTGTTAAAATTGTTAAAAATAAGTTCCATTTTCCACTTGATAAGAGGATTAAAGATATAAAGAATCAGTTTTCATATGAAGAAATTAAAGCTACATATTTAGTTATACACACATACACACACACACACCACAACAACTATAAATCACAACTGATTAGAGAAATACAAACCCAAACTATTCCAAAGTATTTTCTCATATCCATCATATCAGCTAAATTGCAAAAGGTCAACATTAGAAATTTTGGAATGGATGTGGTAAAATGAGAATCCTATTAATATATTGGTGGAATTGTGAAATGTTTCATCCATGTGGTTTGCAATTGGAATTATGCTCAGAGAGTAATAAAATTTTGTACACTTAAACCCAGTCAAATCATTGTTGAGTCTGTTTCCCAAAGAGTTCAGGGAAAAGGGAAGAAACATATATGTTCCAATTTATTTATAGCATCTCTCTGTGCTTTCAAAGTACTAGAGATAGAAGAGATGCCCATAATTTGGGGAATGGATAAATAAATTGTGGTATATAATTGTTATGCAATACTAATATAAAAAAAAACTTGGAAAGAACTACATTTGATGAGGAAAAATGAAATGAATAGAGCCAAGATGATATTATATAAAGCTATAGGTTTAATATATGAAGAATAATCCAGAGAATGAACTATAAAAAATAAACATGAAATAAATAATCTTTATATATGTGTGTTTATATATACACAAATAAAATGTTTTCCCTCACCTATTGTTGTAGTTATATTCCAGAGGTCCCCATGATAGGTGAAAATCCACAAAATAACCTGAGAGCAAACAGATTGATGCTACAGTCACTGAGCCAATCAGCAACTAGGATACAGAACACAGTACTGTGGTTGGTTGCCTTTCATCAGTCAATAGTGGGCTGTGTACAATCTCACATTGGCAATCTTGGATAAGCCATAGTAGCATACTTTATTTCCATAGTGTACATTATGGTATTCATCCACAAAATCCCATGATATAGAGAAAACTCCATGATGCAGAATTTTATATATATATGTGTGTGTGTGTGTGTGTGTGTGTGTGTGTGTGTGTATTTTAAACAAATGCTACACTGAAGCCATGATAAGTGAATCACCATATAGCGAGGGGTGACTATACACACACACATACACACACACACCTATATGTGTATGTTTGCCAGATGATGCCCTTTTTTGGCTTAATGAGGGGAAGTATGGGCAGAGATATCTATAAGTAAATTTATTTTTTTTAATTTTAAAATAAATAAATTATGTATTTCTACATGTAATTGAAAAAATAAAAGGAATGGGTTTTTTAAAAGTTTAAAAAAATAACAAATAATTTGGTAACATTTTTAAGGAAATCAAGATATCTAATTTAGGGATTTAATTTAATCAACATAGAAGGTCAATTTAGCTAATTTAAATTCTTAACCTTTGTCTCTTGGACTTACTTTGGAAACAAATTATATTCTTAGAAAGCATTGAAATATACAGTTAAAAACTCAAAGGAATAAAGCATTTACAAAATCTTTATAATAAGAAATTACAATTTATTTTAACAAAAATTATGAGAATGAGAGTAAATATTGATGAGATATAAAACCCTAATATTAAATCATAGTTGCCTCTTGTCTTGTGGCAACCACATAAAAAATCAGATTGGTTTCAAGGTGATGGTATGACCTGCCATTGACCCCCAACTAGTCATTTCCATTGTGATTACAGAGGAGATTATATTATTGTTTTCTAATTAGAGAATAGCCAGTAATAAAGCAAAATCCGGGGATTAGAAAGGTTAGGAAAATTTTGCTTTTTCAAAATTTGTTAACAGGATAAATGTGGCTCTACAACTTTTATATTAGAGTGAACTTCTCTGATTCAAGAATGTGTTTTGAAGTGGTGACAAAAAGTTTATAAAAATTTCTAAATCATAAATATCTCATCTCCTTAAGAAAATATCAGAGTATATACTGTGTTTTCATTTTACTCCAGAGTACTTAGAATTAAGTTTAGAGTAGTTAGAAAAGGACAGATGATGATTTGATATTTTATGAAAAAAATAACAATTTTAAAGAGCTTTCTAAGAAAATATTACTGAAGACAAAGATATAATGATTATACGACTAAAATCTGGATACCAAGTTATATTGTCTAGGAGTTGTTATTTGACTCAGTTTATGATATTGCTACAAGCATTTTCAAGTTAAAATAATCATGGAGATGAATGAGCATGCATCCAGTTCTTGTTAGTCTTCTTTGGGTTTTCAATCAAAGTGAATGAGATGATCTTCAGAGACAGAAATAAAACAAGACTTTCAAATACTTAGCAATAACCCTTCACCAGTGCCATTTCCTCCATTTTGGAAGAACAAGAAATAGTAACTGAAGATCTTTTAATCAAAAAAAAATGACTCCAAGCAATAGATTTTTAAATTTTTTTAAATTATTTTTGTTAATTTGAGTTCCTATTTGGGAAGAGGGATCATTATATTATTAGAGTAGGGGATGAAGACTATGTTGAGAGACTTTAAAATACCCAGTTGTTTGATGCTAGAAAAGGAGAGGAGTAAAATAAAACCCTCAGATTTTTAAGGAGCTTTTGGACTTTGAAAAATGAATAAAACATTGCATTTGAAATCCCTTTGTGCAATGCAACAAAGGGATAAAGTTTTATCATAAACTAAAAGCTTGACAACTTCAGCAAATATGTCTAAGGAACTGAAACTCACAAAATATTGTAAATAAATACATTGTTAAAGAAAAATTTGCCATCTGTGTTTGAAGGTTATTAGAATGTTCTTTGTTGAAAGATGAGCTTTTTCAATTAATGATTATGTAGATTTAGATCAGTAATTCCTGTAGTAATTATACTCTGTATAAAGAAGGAATTATATGCCTTATAAGCATGTTCAGTTCTATCAAGGCAGATTGTGCAAGGATTGAATTAAAGAGATAGTTTATCAGCATTAGTTCACATAATAGATATGTCAGTCATTATACTCAAGAAGTTACTGGCAGAATCCAGACTTTTAAAAAATTGAATCCACATAGTAGTTAAGCTTGTCTAAAATATTTTTGAAGTTTATCACATTACAAATTATTTATCTTTTATATTATTATTATAAAACATGAATTTTGTTGGTGAATGTATATTGGGTATGACCTGTTGTGTTTCCATTTGTGCTGAAGACATTATTTTGCATCCTAAAGATATAATCACTATCATCAGAATGCTCTCCTTCTAAGCACTGAAACTTAAAATAAGTGTTGCTAGTAAGAAGCAGTGATAGCTTGAAAACAGAAGTTGCATTTTAGTTTGGAAGAATGTGGTCAGAAAAAATATTTCAGAAATCATGTGTCATACAGAGTCTCCATCTTCTTTCTTAAGTAGACTGAGAGTGACTAGAGGGAAGCACCAAATTAATCCAGTAGAAGAGGTTAATTTAAAATATTTACAATAGATAACTGATTTACAAAATGCAATTCATTAGAGCCTCTCTCCTAGGATTACTCTTTACCTTCTTCTATAAGAAGGATTTACATGAAGGTTGATTACAAATCTTTTATTGATTTTAGCCATTGTGAAGAACCCCAGAGAACTAGAAAATGTGAACAACTTATGAAAAAATCCTAAATTCCAAATTAGTAAATCCTGAAATTAAAGAACAGAGAAAAAGAAGAGAAAACATAGATATATATTGATCCAGGGCTTATATGTAAGGAATCCCTTTGTTATGAGTACTGTGTATAAGGAACTCTTTTGACCTATATTGAATGACTTGGAAAATGCTATAGTCATGTTACTGAACCTATGGCACATATGCTGGAGGGGGCTGATTCCTTCCCCCTCTCTACATTACTTTAGGACATTTCTCACATGACTTGCCCCTCTGTCCAGCAGCTCCATGGGAGAGCTTCCTTCCAATCCTGCCTGGGGTAAGGCAGGGGGCTCACAATGGGTGTGAGGGTTGCAACTGGGGCACTCAGTCTCTAAAAGATTCACCATCCCTGTACTATAGGGTGAACTATTAATCACTGTCATGAATATAAATTATAGTATATAATATTTTAATATTACTTAATATTAATAATAGCTAATATTTAAATGTATAAATATGAACATATAATATAAACATGGAATTGTATACATTATAATATATAAAGATAAATAAATATAAAATAAAAATTATATATACATACTCTATATACTCATACTCATAACATATATATATACATATATATGTATATATGTATATATACATATACACACACACATATATATATGTATATATACATACACACACACACACACACACACACACACACACACACACACACACACATATATATATATATATATATATATATTCCTGGGAGTATATATATTTGGCAAAAGTGTTTCCAGAAGTGTTTGAAGTTAGTGTATGAAGGATCTTTTCTATAAGAACATACATATATGCTATGATTGTATCTAGTTCATTCACTAGATATATTCTCGGCTAGAATTGTATATACATTCAAAGACACCTAAATTACCAATGAAAGTAAATATCACTTTCTTTTTCTTGCCTACTGAAATTCAAGTGAGGAGGCAAGGACTACTGAAAGGGGTAAGATGGCTTGTTATGGTGAGTGGCATATTTTTCCTGCCTGAGATGACTTGTAGCCTATGTAGGCATGGTTTAGTTATTTCTTCTTTCCTTGTGTCTTTTCTTTCTTGCCCTAAGTGAAGAAATAATCAACTATACCAGATACTGTGGTAAGCATAAAGAGATAAAAACAATTCCTTTCTTAAAGAAGCTTACTTTCTAATGGGAAAGACCACATGCAAATAAATATAAACAAAAAAATCCTTATATAGGACTAATAGGAAGTTATCAACAAAGGGAAGGCAATAGAATTAAGAGGAGTTGTGAAACGTTTCCTGTAAAAGATGGAATTTTATTTAGACATCACAGATCTGGGAGGTCAAGCTTGATTCACCTCTAATATCATACACACTGACCAGAATAAATCAAAGAAGTGGATTGATTTTTCCCTTAAGATCTCAGTTCCTACAAAAAAGGGAGTAACTCTATTCAATGGCTATGTTACATTGAGAAATGCATTTGGCAAATCATCAAATTCAAATCAAATAAATCAAAAAAATATCAAAGAAAGTGCATGCAAGTGTAGCAGAATTTTGTGAGGGGGAATGTTTATATTTCTAATTTTGCTTTTCTTGATAATTAACTCCTCATTAAAGCTTATTGACCACAATTGGTTAAATTAAACAGGGACACTAATCTTTGGTGATTGATATTGAGGATAATATCCTAGAATGGAGACTCAAGCCAATAGCATTAGCAGTACATTCCCAACACTAAGGAGTTCAACTAGAACCAATAAGTGTATGTGTAGTATAGTTCTTTCAGAGATTTAGTTCATCAGTGTCAATAGAAGTTGAGAGAAGAACCCAGAGGACTGCATAAAAACTACATGTCAATCACTAATAATTCTAATTATTAATTATGCTTATGTCATTTATGAAGAATATGATACAATTTAAAAAGCAGTTTAAAATAAACATTGCTCCAGGGAAAAAAGAATTGGTTTGTCACATAAGAAGAATAACAGATGATAAATAGGCAGAATTTGTGCCCTTTTGGTGCTACATAAAAGCAAGAGAAAAAAAGAAAGCATATGGGGGAGGGGGGGAATTCAGTATATAGTGGGGAAAGAGGGACATCACCATGTGGCAGATTTATGAGAACATAATGACTAGTGGTAGAAAAAAATTATAGGCATTAATGATTCACAATGTGTATAGTTGGACACAGAATCCAACTATGAACATAGAACTAATAGGGTTTTATAACTGGAATTATAAATTTAGCTAAATAGATGCTGCATTCTCTACCTGATACTAGACTAATAATTCATTAGCAAATGAAAAGGCTAAGTATATCATTTAAAATCATACAGAAAAAAGGAGAAAATGATTAATCCAACAAATTCCATAACTTTCCTGCATTCAGTCAAATTTATTTATTAAACTTCCAAGTGAAACGTTTTAAAATGTAGTCAAATACAAGCATTCCCATTTTTCCTGGAGTATGGCATTGTGTAGAATCCATGATGTATATTTGTTCATCCAGATATTTGGTACCAAATAAAGTAGAAAATAAAATCATTTCAGGATTAAGGATTTATTTAAGCTTTTGAATCCAATATTCAAATCATTTGATTTCACATGTTTATTATGTGTGTAGCTGCATTTAAAGATTTTATTCATTTCTAATCTATTGTTCATAGAATTTCAGAATTGGAAGGGAGGTACTGGAGGTACTTTGAAGTACTGCAATCTAACACATAAGAGTGATAGTTCTTTGTACAATGTCCCTCTACTTTAAGACCTCCAGCAATGAAGATTACTTATTTTATAAGGGCTGTCCTATAATTGTGAAGCTCTTTTAAAATATTTTACCCAAATATTTTTATAATATTTTTACAAGACAGCCTGAGATTTTAATTTTAATGTGTGAAAAGTCCAAAAGGTAAGTACCCCACAGAATGGGGAAGAGTTTAACAGGAAAAATGAATGATACAAACTCTAAGCACTGACACTTGGAAGGAGATGCAATTACAGACACACTGAAAGATGAAGCATGGATGTGGAAGAAGCTTCAGAGGTGGTCTATAAATAAAAGTCAAGGGATGCAGATTGAGGAGGGTATCCTGGATGTAGGTTATGACTAACACGTGGAAGGCCCATTCTAGGGGGAAGAGGAAGATGCTGCAATCCTGGATAAGGAAGAAACTGTTCTTCCATGACTGCTATAAATTGAGTGGCAAACTGTACAGCAGGAACTGGGGGTGCAATGGTGGGATATATTGGGGCATAACCAAAATTAGCATGCTGAGTTCTGAAATTGGATAGGGCACCAGGGGGGCTGTGTTGGATCTGTCACCATACATTGTGACTGGACATGAGACTTTGTAAGTTTCTGGCCCATAAGCACCACTCCTGAAGTTTCTTAATCTTTATTAGATGTAAATGGCAATTTTCTGTTACTTTTGATATTCATCTATAAATAAATATAGAGACCTCTCCATCAAGAAATAGCTCTATCTCCTGAACCATGCCAGTCAGCTCCTCTTCCTCCTCGAACAGCCTGTTTCTCTACAGAGACAGTCTCTCAAAGGAGCAGCAACCCAAACTGCGGTCCCACCAATGACCCTTCTCATGCTGCTTCTATTACCAATCCCCAAATCCCCAAAACACTATCACTGACACTCCCTTTTTCATTATATTTTTCCAATTGCCTGCAGAAACAATATTTGACATTCATTTTTTGTAATTTGTGATTCAAATTCTCCCCTTCCAGAGGTGTTAATCAATATGATATGTTATATAAGCTATCATGAAATATATATCTCCACATTTTTCATGTTACAAAAGAAGATGCATATCACACATTCAATACCAAGGAATTAAATGAATTGGAAAATTCTATGCTTCAAACAGCATTCATACTCCATTAGTTCTTTTTTATGGTAATGAATGGCTTTTTCATAGTCAGTTCCTTGGAGTTGTCTTGGATTGTTGCGTTGTTGATGGTATTTTAGTCATTAACATCTGACCATTTTACAATATTGATGATACAGTGTACAGTGTTCTCCTGGTTCTGTTCACTTCACTCTGTATCAGTTTTTACAAGTCTTTCCATATTTTTCTGAAATCATTCTGTTATTTATTTATGGCATAATAGTATTCCATTACAATCATATACTATAACCTTTTTAGTCATTCCCACAGTGATAGATAGCACTCACTACTTTCCCACCATACAATAGCTTATATATTTTTGAGGAGCTTTAAGAAACTGAAAACTAAGGACTGGATATGCTATTATCTATGTCAGTAAAGAGAGTAGCCAAATTATGAAATCATAGGTGTTTGAACTATTCATTTTAATTCAATAGGTATTTTAAAGTCACTATAATGTGATAGTAATGTAACAGGGATAAAAAGGAAAAAATTCCTGCCCTTATGGAGTTTAGATTCTGTTAGTAAGAGGATGACAATGTAATTTATACACAGAGGGGGAACTAACACATAATTTGATAAGGGAGAGAAGATTCAAATAGGATATTGGAAATGGGCTTCTTATTTCCGTCTGAGAACTCCTTTTATTTCCTAGGGCATCTATGCATTTTTACCTTATTTTGGTAAATAGTGTTAGATATTAGTCTATGTCTAGTTTCTATCAGAGTTCTTTTCACTTTTCCAGTAATTTTTACCAAATTTGAATTCTAATCCCAAAAGTTTGGAGTCTTATTTTTGTCAAACAAAAAATTACTATATTCTCGTACTACTGTTTGCTTTATTCTATTTGAAGTTCTATTCCACTAATTTAATTTGCTATTCTTAATACCATAGAGTTTTGATAATTACTACTAAAATATACACCTAAAAATATGGCACTATTGGATTACCATCCTTTACATTATTTTGATTAATTCCTTTTTTATTTTTCACCTTTTGTTCTTCAAATGAATTTTATTAATTATTTTCTAGTTAAATAAGATATTTTGGGGATAATATACTGAGAATGACATTGAAAAAGTAGATTTATTTAGGTAAGATTGATATTTTAATTATATTGTTTCTGCCTCTTTATGAACAATAAAAATATGAAAAATGCTCTAAATCATTATTAATTCTAGAAATGCAAATCAAAACATCTCTGAGATATCTCACACCTATCAGATGGGATAAAATGATAATGGAAAAATGACAAAATATTGGAAAGCATGTGGAAAAATAAGGATAGTAATACACCATTGTTGGAAGTGAGAATAGATCCAACCATTCTTTAAATTTTTTTATTTATTTTGTTAAAATATTTTTTCATGTTTATGTGATTCATTTTCTTTCTTTCCTTCTTTCCTTGCTGGCTTCCAGAGCCAACAAGGAATTCCACTGGGTTGCAAAAATAGTATCATTTGATCGTATTCCCATATTATTAATTTCTGCTACAGAGCAATCTTTTAAAGGCCAAACCCCAAATTATATATGGTTGAATTTATGGTTGGACTGAATGTTTAATTGGTCACCAGGAATTTAAATTCTAAATTCCAAAAATGAATTACTAAAGTAAAGTGGAATTTATGGTAGTTTATTTTTACAATAGAGGGACAATATCAAGGAAGAGAGAAAAGGGGAGAGAAAGAGAGAGGGTGCTCTATCTTCCTCTGAGCCAGGTAGAAATTCTAAGGCCTCAGCCAGGAGAGAGGAATCTCAAGATGATGGGTCTTTCCCAGAGGCTCACACCTCTAGAAAGGGCAAGGAAGGAAGTCAGGCTTTACACTCACCATGTTGTCAGTTCAATGAGCAGCTTCTTTTATCAGCTTCAACTCCAGCAGTCTCCACTACAAATGTCTCTTTCAAACTCTCAGAAGAACAACTACCAACAACTCACAGAAGACCAACCTACAACAACCAACCTCATAGAGGCCCTTGTCTCTTTCTTTTAAAGACCTTTTTTTCTTGCACCACTTCCCTTAATTCCACATCTACCAACCACAGCTGATGCTCTGCTCTAGGACTGCCCAGAAGGCAGTTATTTGATTCTAATTCATTACCCACTATTGCATACGTGGGTCACAGACCTCCTAGCTCATGATTAAGTGGGAGATTTACACCCTTGGTGATCATATCTAACATGGGCAGATCTCCCCACTCAACTATAAGTACTATGCTTACATTTTAGGGATTAAATCAACAAATAGACAGGGAATTTCAATTTAATCTTCACAATAAAGGAAGTACCTTCATTGTTACAATCAGGAGAGAGACAAATCCAATCTTCACAATACCATATATGCAAGTAATACGTGATTTTTTCTTTTGCATTTCTACTCCCATAGTTCTTTCTCTCAATGTGGATAGCATTCCTTCTCATAAGTCATTCAGGAGTGTCTTGATTGTTACATTCCTACTAGTAGTAAAGTCTATTACCTTGGATACTTCCACAATATTTTACTTTCTGTGTACAATATCCCCTTGCTTCTATTCATTTCACTCCACATTAGTTCATTGAGGTTCTTCCAGTTCATATAGAAATCCTTCAGATAACCATTCCTTACAACACAATAGTATTCCATCACCATCATATACCAAAACTTGTTCAGTCATTCCCCAATCAAGGGACAACACCTCATTTTCCAATTTTTTGCTACTACAAAGGGCAGCTATGGATATTTCTGAACAAATATTTTTCATTATTATCTCTCCTGAGTACAAACCTATTAGTAGTATTGCTGAGGTTTTCAGGGCATAATTCCAAATTACCTTACAGAATGGTTATATTAATTTAAAACTCCACCAAAAATGCTTTAATGTCCCAGTTTTATCACATACCCTCCAAAATGTATTATTTTCCTTTACTGTCATATTGATCAGTCTAGTAGGTGTGAAGTCATACCTCAGAGTGATTTTGATTTTGCATTTCTCTAATTCTGAGGGATTTAGAAATCTTTTTCATGTGATTATTGATAGTTTTGAGCTCTTCATTTGAAAATGCCTATTAATGTCCCTTAAACATTTGTCAATTGGAAAATGGCTTGATTTCTTTTACATTTGACTCAGTTCTTTATAAATTTGGGAAATTAGACCTTTGTCAGATAGTTTGATTAAAAAGATTTTTTATCAATTTGTTGCTTGCCGTTTAATAGTCTTGTCATTGGTTTTGTTTGTACATAACCTTTTTAATTTAATGTAATCAAGATCATTCATTTTACATTTTGTAATATTTTCTTTCTCTTGATTTGTCTTAATATATTTCCTTTCCCATAGATCTGAGAGATATACTGCTCTATGTTCACCTAATTTATTTATAATTTCCCTCTTTATATTTAAGACATTAACCATTTTGAATTCATCTTGGTAAAGGATGTAAGATGTTGATCTAAACCTAATTTTTCCCACACTGTTTTCTATTCCTCACAGTAGTTTTTATCAGATCTTTTCCCCAAAACTGGGAACTTTAAGTTTATCAAACAATAACTTGCTGCTGCCATTTACCCCAAGTTTATTCCATTGATACACCATTCTATAACCATTGCTTTACAGTACAGTTTGAGATCTGGTATTGCTAGGCCTCCATCTTTCACATGTTTCTTTTCATTAGTTCCCTTGATATTATTGATCTTTTGTTCCTCTAGATCAGTGGTTCTCAACCTGTAGGTCGTGACCCTGGTGGGGGTCAAATGACCAAAACACAGGGGTCACCTAAAGCTATCAGAAAATACATATTTCTATGGCTTTAGCTGCTGAGAAATCGCACTACTTTACAGCAAGATCTCAGAAAGAACAGGGACCCTGCTGCCCGCACATTGTAATAATATTAGTTACTTATCAGCAGCCCTCCCCCTATGAGGGGTGATGGATTTACCCTGTTGCCTGGAGACTGGACTTAAACAGAGACCCAGAGAGAGCACCCGGGCGCTGGCTCCAGAGGGGTTAAGAATGAGTCCTGGAATGGATAACTCTTGGAGTGGATAATGGAGCCGAATAACCCCAGAAAAGTGAAGCCTCAGCTTGAGCTGGAGGGAGACGACAGGAAGAAGAAGGCAGCATCTGTGGACCCCCTCCCCAGGAAGGACTTAGCTCCTGCCCCAGCACTCAGGCTGCCTCCTGCTGGATTAATATTTCTTAACATATAATTAAATATTGTTTTTGTGGTTAATCAGTATGTTTAAATTATGTTTGATTTGTAGCAATGAGAATATATAATGCATATCAGGTATTTACACTCTGAATCATAACTGTAGAAAAATTACAGTTCTGAAGTAGCCACAAAAATAATTTTTTGGTTTGGGGTCATCGCCACATGAGGAACTGTATTTCAGGCTCACAGCATTAGAAAGGATGAGAACCACTGCTCTAGATGAAAAGTGTAATAATTTTTTGTAATTCTATAAATTTTGGGGGGTAATTTGATAGGTTTAACAATGAATAAGCAAATTATTCAGGTAGAATTGTCATATTTATTATATTAGTTCACCCTAATCATGAGCAAGTAATATTTTTCCAATTATTTAGACCTAGTTTTACTTGCCTGAAAAGTGTTCTGTAGTTATGCTCATATAATTCCTGAATTTTTCTTGGCAAGTAGATTTCCAGATATTTAATATTATCTAGAGTGATTTTAAATGGTTTCTCCTTCTAACTCTTGCTGCTGGGTTTTCTTGAAAATATATAGGAATGCTGATGATTTCTATGTGTTTATTTTGTACCCTGAACATTTGCTAGTTATTATTTCCACCAGCTTTTTAATTGACTTTCTCAGTTTCTCTAGGTATATAATATATCATCTGCAAAAAGTGATAGTTTACTTTACTCATTGCCTACTTTGATCTCTTCAATTTCTTTTTCTTCTCTAATTGCTACTGCTAGCATTTCTAATCAATATTAAATAGTAGTGGTGAAAATGAACATACCTCTTTCACTCCTAATCTTATTGGGAATGCTTCCAAATTATCCCCATTGCAGATGATACTTGCTGATGGCTTTAAATCAATACTGCTTATCATTTTGATGAAGGGCACTTTTATTCCTATACTTTCTAATGTTTTCAATAGAAATGTGTGTTGTATTTTGTCAAAGGCTTTTTCTGCATCTATTGAGATAATCATGTGATTTCTATTAGTTTGGTTGTTAATTAATTATGCAGATGATTTTCCTAATATTGAAAGAATCTTACATTCCTGGTATAAATTCCACCTGGTCAGAGTGAATAATCCTTCTGATACCTTGCTGTAGGTTTTTAACTAGCATTTTATTTAATTTTTTAACATCTATGTTCATGAAGGATATTGGTGTGTAGCTTTCTTTCTCTCTTTTTGGTCTTTATGGCTTGGGAATCAGTACCACATTTGTATCATAAAAAGAATTAGGTAAGACTCCTTCTTTGCCTATTTTGCCAAATACTTTGTAGAGTACTGGGATTAATTGCTTTTTAAATGTTTGATAGAATTCACCTGTGAATCCATGTAGCCCTGGGATTTTTTTTAATGAGATCCTTGATGGCTTATTCAATTTATTTTTCTGATAAAGGATTATTTAAGTATTCTATTTCCTCTTTTGTTAATCTAGGCAATTTATATTTTTGAAAATATTTGTTCATTTCACCTAGGTTGACATATTTATAATCATATAATTGGGAGGAATAGTTATTAATAATTGTCTTAATTTACTCTTCATTAGAGGTGAGATCTCCCTTTTAATTCATGACACTTAATTTGGATCTCTTCTTTCTTAATTAGATTAATCAAAATTTCTTCTATTTTATTTTCTTTTTCAAAATACCAGCTCCTATTTTTATTTACGAGTTCAATAGTTATTTTATTTTACATTTTATTAATTTCACCATTGATCTTTAGAATTCTATTTTGGTCTTTACCTGAGGGTTTTTAATTTGTTCTTTTTCTAGTATTTTTAAAATTGCCTTCCCAATTTGTCAGTGTCATCTTTCTTTTTTTGTTTGTTTATATATGCAATAAGGGACATAATTTTTCCCCATGCATACTGCTTTTTCTGTATCCCATAACTTCTGATATATTATTTCCTCATCATCATTCTCTTCAATAGAATCCATAATTTTTTATTTGATTTTTTTAAACCCACCAATTTTGGAGAATTAAATTATTTAAATTCTAATTAAATTTTAATTAACCGTTACATGTATCCTTCTTACTTATAATTTTAATCACATTATGATGTGGAAAATTTGCATTTATTATATTTGCTTTTCTTCATTTGTTTTTGATATTTTTATGCCCTAGTACATGATCAATTTTTGTAAAAATACCATGTTCTGCTGAAAAGGTGGATTCCTTTTTGTCACTATTTATTTTTCTACATATGTCTATTAACTCTAATTTTTTCAAAGATTTCACTCACAACTCTTACCTCTTTCTTATTTATTATTTGTTTGATTTATCTAGATCTGGTAGAGGAAGGTTGAGATCTTCCATTAGTAAAGTTTTATTATCTATTTCCTCCTTTAATTCCAATAGTTTCTCATTTAAAAATCTGGATGCTATACCACTGGGGTATATATGTTTTCTACTGATATTTCTTCATTATCTATACTGCCTTTTATCAGGATGTAATTACCTTTCTTATCTCTTTAATCAGATGTACTTTTATTTAAGCTTTGTCAGATAATTTCTACTCCTGCCTTCTTTTTCTCAGTTGACATCCAATAAATCCTGCTCCACTTTCTTACTTTTACTTTCTGTGAGTCTATTTGCCACATGTGTGCTTCTTTTATATAACTTACAGTTGGATTTTGGTTTTAAATACTCTCTTCATTCTTCTTCCATTTTATGGATGAGTTCATCCCATTCACATTCACTTCAAATGAATGCCTATCCTATGGTCCAACGATACCACTGTGGTTTTGTACACCAAGGAAATAATAAGGAAAGGGGCTTATACAAAAATATTTATAGCAGTGCTCTTTGTGGTGGCAAAAAAATTGGGAAATGAGGGGGTATCCATTGATTTTGGAATGACTGAATAAATTGTGTTATATGTTTGTGATGGAATATTATTATGCTAAAAGCAATAATGAACTGGAAGAATTCCATGTGAACTAGAACAACCTCTGGGAATTGATGCAGAGTGAAAGGAGAAGAATTAGGAGAACATTACACACAGAAACTGATACATTGTGACACAATCAAATGTAATGGACTTCTCTACTAACAGCAATGCAATAACTCAGGACAATCCAGAGGAACTTAGAAGAAAGAATTCTATTCACATCCAAAGAAAGAACTGTGAAAAACATATGATCAATCACATAGTGTGACAGGGATGTGATTGGGGTATTGTAAAAGTTAAATTAGTGTCTTGTAATAAAAGTATTATATTTTATGAGGTTTATTAAAGATTATTAGAAATCAAGGATACAAAATAATAAACCCACGTACCTAGGACTGATTAGCCCATTCACATTTTAGTTACTACATCTTGCCATGTCCGAGTAGAGAAAGAGAGAGGCCGAAGTAGGCGTTACAGCCAGTTTAAATTCAAATTGTGACTTCGCCCAGGTGTGAACTCAGGTGAAATTATAAGGAATTCTGGGAACTACCAAGGACTTCTAGAGACTGAAGTCTGGGGTTCAAATATCCATTTTACCTTACCCCCTTGAGGCCCAAAGAAGACCAGTCTCTCCACTGGGGCTTGTAAACATAGCAACTTTGCTAGACACATTGACAAAAAGCCAGTTAGGGGGCAGTCCCCTTTGACATAAGAGTATACATACAAGTAAATGTTCAATCAAACACACCCAGTGTTCATTCTTGATCTTCTCATGCACAGCTTATGGTCTGTGGAGGCATCTTCCTGGTGTCTTCTCCAAAAAGATCAGTTTCTGGATTCTGAGAGGTAGCAAGTTTCTTAACCTAAAATTACCCTCAAAAGGAATTTACACTTTGCAATTTAGAATAATAATAATTTTACATTATCCCCCTGAAGAGGGTGATTGAAAAACACAGGGATCTTTTAGGGATGCATATGAATCAGTTGGCAAGAGAATTAAAAAAACATCAGAAAAATCAAAATAAACAGAGACAATTTCTGGATGAAATATCAACTAACAAAGTCTTATGTGTAAAAATTCTAAGTAAAGGAAAAAAATAAATCTATAACAGGTCCTTGAATTAGGGACCAATTAAAATGACATAAGCAATGATGCATTTACCCAGTCAGTAGCCAGGACTACAGAAAGTTGCCACATTATGAAAGACAGAAAAGGGACTAGGTATAGGAGCCAGGTAGGAGCCAAATTTGAGGCACTTGTCTGTAAGTATTTTCACAAAGAGTGTGGATACAAGGAAGGCCTACATCTTAACATATGTTAAGCTTTGCAACCTTGAGTCTTCACACTAGGTTCAAGTCCATTCTATTGGCTTAGAAGTGCATCAATCCTTCCTGGATTGGTTTCTTTTTTTTCTTTTGACCTGTGTACTCTTTTGGCACAATTCAGGTTTATCTTTGTGCTTCTTTGGCCCTGTGCAATGGCTCTTTTTTCTATTATCTTGTCCTGGAATGAGACAGAATAATTAAACAAAGTCTTATAATTTTTTTAAACAATTAGTGGCATCATTTTTACTGTCTCAAGCTCTTGAGGCATGCATTGACATTATAGCAAATATATTTTAGACATATATTACTGCAAAATCAAAAAAAAGTTAAAGAAAATCTTAATATTGGTGACATGTGCTTCAAATATAAAAAGGAGAGAAAAAATAAAAGACTGAAATAGTATATTGCACATGCAAAAATATATAATAATAATAAAAGAGTTTTAAATATTCAAAAATATAACTTATAATCATTGACACACTGTCAGCTAAGAAAATATAGAATACAAGGTTTCTCACCAAAATAATATCCATTTCTTCTTCATATCTAGCCATGATCCACTGTGAGTACAAGCAAATGAATTTCATAAGGTAACAGTTTTTTTTTATAAAAGACAGTAGTACAAATATGTAGGTATCAATATCCCCCAAATTCTCAATAGCCCAATTAATTACAATAGCAAACAAAAAACACTATCATATTTTACATAAGTTTTTATGACATTTAAAGAAAAATGGATACTTGTCACAAGTTTTTCAGGTGAGCAATGTTTCACCCTTGGCAAACATATTTTTAAACAAAATAAAACTTATTTGAGTCTAGAACATCATCAAGAATCTACATATTATTAAAAATGTAGCAGAGGAGTCTAAGAAAAACTCAAACCTCTGTACTATTGATGTTGGGTAAAGTGAGCTGAAAGTTATAAATGAGAGATACTCCTCTTCGGGGAGTCATTCAGAGGGGTAAAATGCCCTGGGATTAACTTCCCAGCTACTAAAATGGACCTTACCCCCTCTTAAAAACAGGCAAAATGACCAGAAATTGTTGAAAAACAATCTAAAAATCATGTATAAAAGACCCCTTAAAATCAGTTTGAAATATTTAGTTCATTGAATCCTCCAAAGCTTGTTATACAGTTGTAACCAGTTCAATAAAGTCCATCCATCCTCTATGTGACAATTTACAAATTCAAAACAGAAAAAGGGCTGTTTTTATATGGGCTTATTCAATAATATTTGATCAGGATAGTTATAGGGGGAAAGCAACAGAATATAACAGTAGTTAATATCCAGTACATTAAAATGATTCAGTGTAACAGAATAGTATTGAATGCATTAATATATGAACTTAAAACCAACAAAATTAAATCTTAAACAAAGCAATCAGCAAAATGCAATAAAATACAGAGATTTTTATAAAATATTAGAGTCTGAAATGCCTTAAAAATATAACCTCCAGTCTCTTTAAAGTTAATTTTTTTAAATTAATTATCCATTTAGATGCCTATTGTCAGAAGGCAGAAGATTGGTAAGGGGTAGGGAGTGGGGTTCAAGTGACTTGCCCAGGGCCACACAGCTAGGAAGTGTCCAAGGCAAGATTCTTACACAGGACCTCCTGTCTCTAGGCCTGGATCTCAATCCACTGAGCCACTCAGCTGCCCCCTCCCACCATAGAGAAGAGGGGTTTTAGGAATCTCAAATTGGGCCAAAGACTTGCAGGAAGCTGAATTTCTCCCCTGAATCTCAGATGAGATAAGTAAAAGAATCAATGCATTCAAAAGATATTCTTTGAAACAAGCCATCCTTATAACTTCCTGTTTGGAAAAGTCTCTTCCTTCCCCTAATTGTCTCCTCTGTGGTCCCTGTAGCCTTAGGAAGAACACCTCCATTTTTACCAGTTGGTTTGTGAGTCTTGAAGAAATTTGGGCAGCTACCAGCAACCTGGGTCCTGGGGATGGGCTGGGGCATTCTGGCTCCAAGGCTGGAGATCATCTGGGGCCTGGGAAGGGGCAGGCCAGGGTGGGTCGGGACCAGGAGAATAATCTGGGTCAAGCAGGTCCGGATTTCAGGAGTGAAACAGGCAGCAGGAGCCAGGTGGGCAGACAGGGGTGGGAACAGGTGAACAATATTGGTCAAGAAGGTCAGGAGGAGCTCAAGAATCAGCTTTGCTGAAAAGCCTTGGCAAGAGGAATGTGGCTTAAAGGAAAAATTATCTAGGTGATCTCTAAAAAAAATTTTTGAGAAGTTCTCATCCAATCTAGTGTTTGCAATTAACTGTAAAAGTTAAATTAGTCTCTTGTAATAAAAGTATTATATTTTATGAAGTTTATTAAAGATTATTAGAAATCAAGGATACAAAATAATAAACCCATGTGCCTAGGACAGATTAGCCCATCACATTTTACTCACTACATTTTGCCATGTCCAAGTAGAGGAAGAGAGATGCCAAAGTAGGCATTATAGCCAGTTTAAATACAAATTGTGATCTCACCCAAGTGGGAGTTCTGGGAAGTACCGAGGACTTCTGGGGATTGAATTCTGGGGTTCAAATCTCCATTTTACAGTTTTGATGTTATAAAATGACTCTACTACAAATATGAATAACATGGAAATAGATTTTGAACAATGATACATTTATAAACCAGTAGAACTTTCATCTTCAGGAGGGAAAGGAGACAGTGGAGTTAGAAAGGGGTGCAGATCAAAAATCATATAACCATTGAAAATATTATAAGTAAAAATGAAAAAAAAGAATTAGTTATCATTTTTCCTTATGGGACTATAATCAATTTGACCTTATTAAAGCCCTTAATCATTTTTTCTTTCTTTTTTTACCTTTTTCTGGTTCTTTTGAATTTTATATTTGGACATTGAATTTCTGTTTAATTCTGGTCTTTTCTTTAGAAATGCTTGGGGGACTTCCAGTCAAGATGGATGCTTAGACAGAGCTAAAGTTCAGATCTCCGAAAACCCTTCCTTACCGATCTCAAATTGTAGGCTCCTAGGGCACCAAAATTCAAAACGAACAACAGGATAGACCCCAGGAACCTTCCTCCTGGACCTGAATCAAAAGGTATGGCCCCCCAAAAGCCAGAACCCTAGATAACTCGGATCTAAGGGGTAGGCAGAAGGAAGGTCCCAGGACCCATCCCCCCAACCCAGAGCACTGAGTCCAAGGCAGCAGTGGGAACCTCAGAGCCTGCAAAAGGACCTCAGGACCAGCTATTCTGAAGGCCACATTCTGAAAACAACCTGACCCAGTCACAGGGGCACCCAACACAGACAGCAGGGAAACAGAGAGAGATGGGAGGGGTTGCCTGTAGCACCCTGGCTGGATCCTTCCATCTGAGTTTCACAGAAGGTCCCTATGCCATGGCATACTCAGTCCAACCCAGCTGAAGTTAATCCTATCAGGAGCCCTCGTCGCTCCGGGAAGCCAAGGCCCCTACCCCCTCAGAGTGCAGGGTCTTCTGGCCGGCAAAGGCACTGAAATACCTTGTGGACAGAGCCAAGCCAGGCTCAGAGTGTGGAAGTAAGGCAACAGAGAAGCATCGGGAGGGAACTGAGGAAAGCAGTAACACTGAAACACCAGCAAATTCCTGGCTTCCCCCGGGAAGACAGAACATCTGCAGAGAATGGACAATTTGCCCGAGGCTAAAGCTTCTGAACACCAGACAGATATAAGAAGAAATAGTCCTCCCCACTCAGATAGAAATGGCAAACACCACAGAAGCACAAAAGCCTCAAAACACCAAGAAAAACAAGAAGAAGGGGGAAACTTTGGACACATTTTATGGAGCAAAAATACAAAATACAGAGGAGATAAAAGAGGAAACACAAGCAAATGCTCCTAAACCTTCCAAAGGAAATGAAAACTCTCCACAAACTCTTGAAGAATTTGAATGGTAAAGGATCAAAAAGATGGAAGCCTTCTGGCAGGGAAAGTGGTAAATAATGCAAAAGGAATTCACGCAACTACAAAACCTGTCTGACCAAACTGAAAAGGAAAACCAGGCTTTAAAGTTCAGAATCAGGCAACTGGAAGATAATTATCTTGAAAAAGAGCAAGAATCAATAAAACAAAGCCAAAAGATCAAGAAATTAGAAGAGGACATAAAATACCTCACTGACAAGGAGGCTACCAGAAAATCCAGAAATAAACAGCAAACTCAACATTGTAATACAAGATATGATCAAAGAAAATTGTTCAGAGATTCTAGAACAAGGGGGAAATACAGGCATTGAAAGAGCTCACAGAACACCCTCTACACTAAATCCCCAAAAGACAATTCCCAGGAATGTAATTGCCAAATTCCAAAGCTTTCAAGCAAAATAAATATCTTATAAGAAGCCAGAAAAAGACAATTTAGATATAAAGGAATGCCAATCAGGGTCACACAAGACCTTGCATGTTCCACTCTGAATAATCATAAGACATGGAACATGATTTTCAGGAGGGCAAGAGAGCTGGGTCTTCAACCAAGAATCAGCTATCCATCAAAACTGACTATATACTTCCAAAGGGAAGTATGGGCATTCAACAAAATAGAAGATTTCCAAGGTTTTGCAAAGAAAAGGCCAGAGCTCTGTGGAAAGTTCAATATTGAAAAACAAAGAGCATAGAATACCTGAAAAGGTAAATATGAAAGAAAGGAAAAAGGAGAAAATTGTTATCTTTTCTTTTATTCAAACTCTCTTCTATAAGGACTATATTTATATCAATATATATATATATGTATATATATATACATATATTAATATGTGGAAATTGTAATGTGTAAATGGGGGAAAAGAAAAACCAAATAGAATAATCTTTCTCACACAAAGATTCATATGGAAAGTGGAGGGGAAGAAAACTCCTATAAGAAGGAGAGGAAGAGAGTTTTTACTTAAACTTTACTCTCAGGGAAATCAACTCTGAAAGGGAAGAACATTTAGATCCATTGGGATCATGAATTCTATATTACCCAACAAGGTTAGGGAGAAGGGAAAACCAAGGGGAATGGGGGGGAGGGAACACAAAAAGGTAGGGAAGGAGAGGGGGTAGGGGGAGGGAACAAAAAGGGAAGTGCTAGAAAGGGAAAATTATCAAGGGAGGGATCAAGGGGGACTGATTTAAAGTAAATCACTGGATTAAAAGGTTAGAGCTAAAGAAGAAAGGATAGAATTAGGGAAGGATATCAAAATGCCAGGGAGTCCACAAGTGACAATCATAACTTTGAATGTGAATGGGATGAACTCACCCATAAAACATAGACAAATAGCAGATTGGATTAGAACCCCAAACCCTACCATATGTTGTCTTCAAGAAACACGTATGAGACGGGTTGACACTCACAAGGTTAGAATTAAAGGATGGAGTAAGACCTTCTGAGCCTCAACTGATAGAAAGAAGGCAGGAGTTGCAATCATAATATCTGATAAAGCCAAAACAAAAATAGACCTGATTAAAAGGGATGGGGAAGGTAATTATATTTTGTTAAAAGGGACTTTGATAATGAGTAAATATCACTAATCAACATGTGTGCACCAAATAATATAGCACCCAAATTTCTAATGGAGAAACAAGGAGAATTGAAGGAAGAAATAGACAGTAAAACCATATTAGTGGGAGATTTGAACTAACAATTATCAAATTTAGATAAATCAAATCAAAAAATAAATAGGAAAGAAATAAAAGAAGTAAATGAAATCTTAGAAAAATTAGACTTAATAGACATATGGAGAAAAATAAATAGAGGCAAAAAGGAATATACCTTCTTCTCAGCACCACATGGCACATTCACAAAGATTGACCATACACTAGGTCACAGGAACATAGCATACAAATGCAGAAATAATAAATGCAGACTTTTCAGATCACAAGGCAATAAAAATAATGATCAGTAATGGTATATGGAAAACCAAATCAAAAATTAATTGGAAATTAAACAATATGATACTCCAAAATCATTTAGTTAGAGAAGAAATCATAGAACCAATTAATAATTTCATTGAGGAAAATGACAATGACAAGACATCCTTTCAAACCTTTTGGGATGCAGCCAAAGCAGTAATCAGAGATAAATTCATATCCCTGAGTGCATATATTAACAAACAAGGGAGACCAGAGATCAATGAATGGGAAATTTAAATAAAAAAACTCAAAAGCGAACAAATTAAAAACCCCCAAAAGAAAACCAAAATAGAGATCTTAAAAATTAAGGGAGAAATTAATAAAATAGAAAGTGATAGAACTATTGATTTAATAAATAAGACTAGAAGCTGGTACTTTGAAAAAACAAACAAAGTAGACAAAGAACTGGTCAATTTAACTAAAAATAGGAAAGAAGAAAAGCAAATTAACATCATCAAAGATGAAAAGGTGGACATAAGCTCCAATGAAGAGGAAATCAAGGGAATCATTAAAAAAATTACTTTGCTCAATTATATGGCAATAAATACACCAATTTAGGCGATATGGATGAATATATACAAAAATAGAAACTGCCTAGACTAACAGAAGAATAAATAGAATTCTTAAATAATCCCATATCAGAAAATGAAATCCAACAGGCCATCAAAGAACTCCCTAAGAAAAAAGCGCCAGGGCCCGACGGATTCACAAGTGAATTCTATCAAACATTCAGAGAACAGTTAACCCCAATATTATACAAACTATTTGATATAATAAGCAAAGAGGGAGTTCTACCAAATGCCTTTGATGACACAAACATGGTACTGATTCCAAAACCAGGGAGGTCAAAAACAGAGAAAGAAAACTATAGACCAATCTCCCTAATGAACATAGATGCAAAAATCTTAAATAGGATACTAGCAAAAAGACTCCAGCAAGTGATCAGAAGGGTCATCCAACATGATCAAGTAGGATTTATACCAGGGATGCAGGGCTGGTTCAATATTTAGGAAAACCATCCACATAATCGACCATATCAACAAGCAAACCAACAAAAATCAAATGATTATTTCAATAGATGCAGAAAAAGCCTTTGATAAAATACAACATCCATTCCTATTAAAAACACTAGAAAGCATAGGAATAGAAGGGTCATTCCTAAAAATAATAAACAGTATATATCTAAAACCATCAGCTAATATCTGCAATGGGGATAAACAAGATGCATTACCAATAAGATCAGGAGTGAAACAGGGATGCCCATTATTACCTCTATTATTTGACATTGTACTAGAAACGCTAGCAGTAGCAATTAGAGAAGAAAAAGAAATTGAAGGCATCAAAATAGGCAAGGAGGAGACCAAGTTATCACTCTTTGCAGATGACATGATGGTCTACTTAAAGAATCCTAGAGATTCAACCAAAAAGCTCATTGAAATAATCAACAACTTTAGCAAAGTTGCAGGAGACGAAATAAACCCGCATAAGTCATCAGCATTTCTATACATCTCCAACACAGGTCAGCAGCAACAACTAGAAAGAGAAATCCCATTCAAAATCACCTTAGACAAAATAAAATACCTAGGAATCTATCTGCTGAGACAAACACAGGAACTATATGAACACAACTACAAAACACTCTCTACACAACTAAAACTAGACTTAAGCAATTGGAAAAACATTAACTGCTCATGGGTAGGATGAGCCAATATAGTAAAAATGACCATCCTGCCCAAACTTATCTATCTATTTAGTGCCATACCCATTGAACTTCCATGAAATTTCTTTACGGATTTAGAAAAAAACCATAACAAAGTTCATTTGGAATAACAAAGGATCAAGGATATCCAGGGAAATAATGAAAAAAATACAAAGGAAGGGGGACTTGCAGTCCCAGATCTCAAACTATATTACAAAGCAACAGTCATCAAAACAATTTGGTACTGGCTAAGAGACAGAAAGGAGGATCAGTGGAATAGACTTGGGGTAAGTGACCTCAGCAAGACAGTATATGATAAACCGAAAGATCCCAGCTTTTGGGTCAAAAATCCACTATTCGATAAACACTGCTGGGAAAATTGGAAGACAGTGTGGCAGAAATTATGTTTGGATCAACTCCTCACACCCTACACCAAGATAAATTCAAAATGGTTGAATAACTTGAACATAAAGAAGGAAAGTATAAGTAAATTAGGCAAACACAGAGTAGTATACATGTCAGACCTTTGGGAAAGGTAAGACTTTAAAACCAAGGAAGACATAGAAAGAGTCACAAAATGTAAAATTAATAATTTCGACTACATCAAATTAAAAAGCTTTTGTACAAATAAAATCAATATAACTAAAATCAGAAGGGAAGCAACAAATTGGGAAACAATCTTCATAAAAACCTCTGACAAATGTTTAATTACTCAAATTTACAAAGAGCTAAATCAATTGTACAAAAAATCAAGCCATTCTCCAATTGATAAATGGGCAAGGGACATGAATAGGTAGTTTTCAGATAAAGAAATCAAAATATTAATAAGCACATGAAAAAGTGTTCTAAATCTCTTATAATCAGAGAGATGCAAGTCAAAACAAGTCTGAGGTATCACCTCACACCAACAGATTGGCTAACATGACAGCAGAGGAAAGTAATGAATGCTGGAGGGGATGTGGCAAAGTAGGGATATTAATTCATTGCTGGTGGAGTTGTGAATTGATCCAACCATTCTGGAGGGCAATTTGGAACTATGCCCAAAGGGCGGTAAAACACTGTTTGCCCTTTGATCCAGCCATAGCATTGCTTGGTTTGTACCCCAAAGTGATAATAAGGGAAAAGACTTGTACAAGAATATTCATAGCTGAACTGTTTGTGGTGGCCAAAAATTGGAAAATGAGGGGATGCCCTTCAATTGGGGAATGGCTGAACAAATTGTGGTATATGTTGGTGATGGAATACTACAGTGCTAAAAGGAATAATAAAGTGGAGGAATTCCATGGATACTGGAAGAACCTCCAGGAAGTGATGCAGAGTGAAAGAAGCAGAACCAGGAAAACATTATACACAGAGACTGATACACTGTGGTACAATAGAATGTAATGGACTTCTCCATTAGGGACAATGCAATGGCCCTGAACAACTTTCAGGGATCTAAAAACCACTATCCACAAGCAGAAGATAAACTGTGGGAGTAAAAAAACTGATGAAAAACAACTGCTTGACTACAGGGGCTGAGGGGAAATGACTGAGGAGAGACTCTAAATGAACACTCTAGTGCAAATACCAACAACATGGAAATGGGTTCCCATCAAGAATACATGTGGTACCCAGTGGAATCGTTAGTCGGCTATGGGAGAGGAGTTGGGAGGGGAGAGGGGGGAGGAAAAGAAAATGATCATTGTTTCCAATGAATAATGTTTGTAAATGACCAAATAAATAATGTTTTAAAAAAAACAAATAAAGAAATTCCAGTTTGAAAGACTTTTCAAAGTTAGTTTAAGATTTAATATCGAAAAAAAAAAGAAATGATTGGAAATCTTCTATTTTATTAAATTCCTACACTTTCCCCTGAAAGTATAGGATCAGTTTTGATTGATAATGTGATTGTTGGTTGTAGATCCAGTTCTCTTGGCTTCTGGAATATCATTTTCAAAACTCCTTGTTATTAAACCTTGCTTCTCACTGCCCAGGTCTGGCACAGTCCTCAGAAGTAAGTCTGGTGCTTTCAGCCAGTCCCAAGAATCCAGAAATTTTCGTGGCCCCACTTCTCATTCTGGCATGGTAGAGGGAAAGTGGTCAACCAGTTACTCTACCTTATGCAGGTTTGCCCACTTATAGAATGGGAATCCCCTCTCACTGTTTACCTTTTACCCTGTGTCCAGTGGAAGAGCCCCTTTACTCATCCTGTTTTGATTCCTGTCCTTTTGAGATGCTTTGTAATGTTTGATTTGGAAGAAAATTCTAAGTGACTCCAAGATTTATCTGCTACTATGCTGCTATCTTGGCTCCGCACTGATCCCACCATTTTGGAGAGCAATCTAGAATCACACTCAAAGAGTTATAAAACTGTTCATAGCTTTTGACTCAACAATACCACTATTCGGTTTGTTTCATAAGGTAATCAGGAGGGAAAGCAAAGAACCTAGTTATTCTTAAATACTTATAACTGAGCTCTCTGTGGTGACAAAAGAACTGGAACTGAGAAGATGCCAGTCAATTGGGAAATGGTTACACAAATTGAGTCATATAATTGTGATAAAGTACTACTATCTCATAAGAAATGATAAGGAAGTTAGTTTTAAAAAATCATGGAAAGATCTACAGTAAATTATGCAGAATTAAGTGAGATCATCCAAGAGAGCATTATATCACAGCAACAAAAATATTGTCGAAGAATGACTTGTGTATATGCACCTCCAAAGAACTGATAATGTGTGTGTATATGTATATATACACATATATCTTTCTGTCAAATGATGCTTTCTCTATTGTGCAGAGGAGAGTGAGGAATGTACTTGGGATTTTTTAAAATAATCCTTTCCAGTTTAGGATGAAAATTGTGTATGGGTTCCAAGACAGAATAATGGTAAGGCCTAGACAATGGGGGTTAATAGACTTGTCCATGATCACACAGCTAGGAAGTGTCTAAGGCCAGATTTGAACCTAGGACTTCTCAACTCTAAGTCTGACTCTCAATCTACTGAGCCAGTAGCTGCCTCACACCCAAGAATTTTGATGTTACAAACATATATACATGTTTTAAAAATTATCTTCACAGAAGCAGTGGCAAATGAATTCAGTTATGAAGGATGCTAAGAATCCTTATTGTTAAAAAAATAAGCATGGAACATTCTATGGCTAGGGAATATTCTGGCAAAGCTCACTTACTGTGCCTCAAACATAATGCTCTTTTTTTTTTTCATTTCTAAATCTTTTAGACTACTGTACCCTATGTCTGATTCTATCTCCTCACTTCTACTATTTTTATTTTCCAAGCTTCATTTGAGGCTCAGCTCACACATTACCTTCTGCAGGAGACCTTTCAGTGTGAAACTATGTTCTACAGATTTTGTCTGAGGCATGTAGGTCCTATACACTTACTTAGCCATGTGACTTTGGCCAAGTCAGTAAACCTCTTTTATCCTCAGTTTCCTTATCTAGAAATAGATAAAAAATAATATTCACCTAACAGAGTTGTCACAATGACCAAGTGAGTTGATATATGGAAAGTGCAGGACAAATCATAAAATGTTATAATGAAACCTATAACTCTAATTATTATTATTAACATTATCATTATTATTCATTATACTTGTATTCATTTATGTGCATACTGTTACTTCCTTTGGAATGTGAATTCCTTCAAATAGGGAACATTGCTTTTCCTTTTTTTTGTTCATTAAGTACTTGGCATAAAACTTTGCACCTACTAAACACTTAATAAATCCATGTATGGAATTATTATATGGATATATACCAATATAAATTGGTATATTTGGTATATTTGCTAGGAAGTGTCTAAGGCCAGATTTGAACCTAGGACTTCTCAACTCTAATTCTGACTCTCAATCTACTGAGCCAGTAGCTGCCTCACACCCAGGAATTTTGATGTTACAAACATATATAAATGGTTTAAAAGTTATCTTCACAGAAGATATATAATCAAATAACAACCATTTGTATGATTATTATTAATGATCATTGTTTTAAATGTGCTTTAAGGATTCCACAAAAGTTTCACTTAAAGCAAACCATTCTGCCATCACACAAAAAAGAAAAAAACTATTTAGAATACAAATAGCTTGGGTGATATAGGTAATTAAGGTTGGTACATTTTAATTTGTCATATTTTTACTCAGGAATAAAAAATATTAAAGTTAGAAAGGGTATTAAAGATGATTGGTTCCACCAAATACCCCCCTCACACACACACACACACACACACACACACACACACACACACACGCAGACACACATTTTTTCAAATCAGGAAAATGAGTACTTAGGTGTTTTAACTTTATTTGCACAATTAACAAAGATAGAATTAGAATCTGTATATATTCTGATTCCAAATTCAAAACCTTCCATTATATCATACTGATTCTTTAGTTAATGCGGATTTTTAACATAATAACAATATTTTCCCATTCTTAGAATAATATAGTTTTAAAATAACTATAATATATAAAATCAATTTATTAATCACTGAAAGACATATGGGTACACATGAAAATATTAACTAAAAATAATGCTCTCTGGAACAACCTAAATAACTGAACATAAGACAATGTAAAATTTATTATGTAATCCTTCCATGTCGCTGTTCCATCTTAAAATTTTTGCACAGTCAGTACAGGGTAAAATGAGGCAAATAGTGATTTCCTTCTGCTGATGGCAGTCTTTAAATCAATTAAATTTAACCAATATCTATTGAACAACCACATTTCATTAGATCCTAGGAATTCAAAGCATTAAACTGATATCATCTCAACCTGTAAGTAGATTACTATCTCACAGGAGGGATACAACATGTAAATATGTAAGAATGAATAAATACAAATAATTTTATACATACTTACTATGTGTCAGGCACTGTACTAAGAACTAAGGACATAAAAACAAGTAAGTAAGAAGATGGGGGAAATCCAACACAGAATGTGGAGATAGAATGCATGGAGTATGTGTGAAGCTGCAACCTTTGGAAATGGCTTAGAAGTTACATAAACAGCTGTTTCCAGATAAGATAGGCAACAGTCCACCTAGAGAAGAAAAATCCAGAGTTCAGGGTAAAGGGAATGTTGCAATACAGATGGCATAGTCCAGATATAGCTAAGAAGTGTAGGGCACTAGTCATATTATAATAAGGGCCAAGCAGAGATTCAAATACAATACTAACAAAAATTTTGAGTGAGAGAGATCAAGAAGTAATAGCCAGACAAGGGATTAAATCCGGACTGAATACTCTCATGGAAGGCAAAGAACCATGATATAAATGGTAAGTCAATAACTAGAGGGGTAGTAAAAAAAAAATCCATCTAATTCATGAAGTCCATTTTATATAAGGATAGTTGATAGGCAAACTGTGTCTTTGAAGCCCAAATTCAGCCCAAAATTGCTTTTATATAGTCTGTGAGCTAAAAACAGGTTTTTTAATGTTTTTAAATACTAGAAAACTTTATTTTAAAATACCAAAACCATTCTTAGCTTCTAAGTGCATAAAAGCTATCTTACTTTCATCATGGACAGTTACATCTCTCTGCCTGGAATTCATCCTTTTTCTGAAATCTTTTGGAGAAATTTCCATTCTAGAAACTTTAATTTCCCCACGTAATCTCATTGATTGATGTCACTCTGCAAGAAGGTAGAAAGACAGTTTAGGAAATGGACTTCCCTAATCAGTGCAGCTGTCTTCTGATGAGGAATGGCATTCTACATATAGCATAGAAAGTGAGAGACTCAGCTTGTAATTTCTAGCACTCTGGACCTAATTATTTTATGGAGTTCTAGGACTAAGTCTTGGACCACTACAAATGGAGAAACTGAAAGTTAGGAGTGTCTTAACAGTAATCCTGTCAAGCGTGCTATTAGAAGTACTGGCAAAAGGACTCTTGCTTTCCCAAGAAAATGCCTATCATGGCAACATTGTGTCTTCCTCACCCAATTCTCATTTTCAGGCCATCTGAGGTGTATTTACATTCATTTTATGAAATTGAGACAATACCAAGAAGTTTAAGGAGTGATTAATCATTCCTTTCACTGTCCTTTTGTGAAGTAATGTAAAATTGTTCTGGTATTTACATACTGTATTAGATGGTTGTTCTTTAAGGATTATGGTAATGAGGAATCAGATCTGCCTCCTTCCTCCCTTTCTCTCCCTCCTCCCTTCTCCCTCCCACTTCAATTAATCTCTTCAATTGGTGACAAACTGGGATTAGGTTCTGAGTAAATTACCTGATATATCTAATAGATAACTCACTCTTTGAATGGTTGGAACAAAGGGTTTCTTTAAGGAAGGGGAATGAAAAGGAAATTGGATGGGAGAGAGGGTTTAGGGTTTCCCTGTTCTCAAATAATCCTGAATTGAGAATAATATTGTAGTCTTGAATGAGGGATATGGCTAACAGGGTTGAGCATCTTTGAGTCGCTTCTTGATACAATAGAGATAAAATCAGTAAGGAAAGGATCTTTTCTGTCCTTCCTCCTTCATGTGTCAGGAGAAAGAGAGATTTCCAGCATATGGGTGTTTCTTTTAACAGTCTCCTCCAGGTCACATTCTTCTCCAGAATGCTCCTTGATTGACAGCTCTGCAAACCTCTATCCATTGCCTGTGTTTTCAGGTTTGCTTCAATTTATTCATTCACAATATACAGAACTCTGTGCTTCAGCCTCATAAGGAACATTCATTTGGGATAATTTAAAAAGCGAAGTCACAAACTGTGTGTGTGTGTGTGTGTGTGTGTGTGTGTGTACACATAGACAAGCATAGACAAGGAGATGTGTGTATAGCCAAACTTTTAGGGGAATGTATAGATAATGAAATATCAGTGCTCAAGCTCACTCAATCAACCAAACATAGTCAATATTTTCAGGACACTGTACTAGGTACAATGAAAGATACAAATGATAGAGCATCATCTATTATCTCAAGGAATTGAAAACCTATGTAGAATAAGTGAGCTGATGGCTAACTCAGAAAGAAATCTTGAGATTGAATCCTGGCTACAATACTGACTGTATGACTCAGGAAAAGGCATATAATCTCTATGAATTACCCTATAAATAGAATAATAACAATAAGAGCTAACATTGATATAGTGATCCTAATGTTCCAGACATCCTACCAGTCTCTATAATTATTCATTTTACACTCTAAACAAGCTTGGGTGATAGGTACTCTTATGTCCCATTTTTTTGCAAATGAAGAAATAGAACCAATCAAAGATTAAGTGATTTGGCCAGGGTCACATAACTAAAAAGTGTTTGAAGATGGATTTTAATTCATCACAGGCTTGGGATCATGATCAAATGATATGCCATATATAAAGTTTTCAAACCAGAAAATACCGCATAAAATAATTTATTGTTAAAATCTCCAACTAAGAACTATAATTCAGTGTACAATTGTGCTAGTGCTTAAGAGAAGTATAAACAAAATGCAGTAAAAGGCTATAAGAGAGAGAGAAGCAATAATTAAAAAAAAAAGAAAAAGTGCATTTATCAAGCACTTATATGCCAGGTAATCTACTAAGCACTGAATCAGCTCTGGCAAAATCCACCAAAATCAGGAGAGAAGAATTTGTTTCAGAAAGAGAGTATATTTTATATTTTCAAGATACTACGTGAATGATTTTTAAGTAAAGTTCAGAATCTGAATAATTCTCACAAATAGTACAATGGCTCAAGCTGTGTAAGTGGTTCTGTCAAAAGGGCAGGAGCGTGTGTTTTGTTTTTACACTCCCTACTAAGATTATATAGCACTTTGAAGAAGGCATATGCCCTGAAGATGCCCTGGCATATTATCACAGGGAGACTATGGACAAGATGTTAGCAAGAATTTCAAACAGTACAGTGAATGAATGAAAAGTTACAGTGATACATATTAGGAAATTATACTGACTCATGAATTGACAGCATGCAAAAGTGATGCTATTCAGTCACATACCCTTCATGAGACATCTGAGAAAAACATTGAATGTAGAGCAATGCCAATAAAAAGCACAAAATATTTGTCCTCTAAAAATGTAATTTTAAGAAAGATGATGTAGAATTAAAAGAAAAATTGACTTTTTTTACCAAGAAAAACAAAACTCACAGAAGGAAGAAAAACAAATTAAAATGTAATTTTTGATACTTAAAATTAAATATAATAATTATTCAAAAACATTGGCCAAATTATTCATTTCCTACCAGGAGATATTGAGGCTGCCTAACATCCTGGCACTCTATCTGAGAATATAAGTTATTTAGAATATATGCATAAGAAAATAAGAAGAATTGGTAGGAATTGGTTCTCAGTATGGAGAGAGAGAGAGAAAGAGAGGAGAGGATTAGAGAATTCCTATAAAAAGGAAATTATATCAAACAAGTCTATATCTTTTCTACAACTTGTCATTTTTTCAAATTTTTATTTATTTACTTATTTATTTGAATTAATTTATTTAGTCAATTTAGAACATTATTCCTTGGTTACAATAATCACATTATTTCCCTTGCTCCCCTACACCCACCCTTCCTGCAGCCAACATACAATTTCATTGGGTATTACTTGTGTCCTTGATCAGAACCCATTTCCATACTATTGGTGTTTCTATTAGGATGTTCATTTAGGTAGACACTTCCCCAGCAATTTCCCCAGGACCCACGTATTTGAGCAGTTGTTTTTCCTCTGTGTTTCTACTCCCAAAGTTTATCCTCTGAATGTGGACAGTGGTTTTTCTCATAGATTCCTCCAAGTTGTTCAGGATCACTGCATTGCCACTAATGGAGAAGTTCATTACATTCAATTGTACCACACTATCAATCTCTGTGTATAAGGTTCTCTTGGTTCTGCTGCTTTCACTCTGTATCACTTCCTGGAGGTTGTTCCAGTTCCCAAGGAATTCCTCCACTTTATTATTCCTTTTAGCACAATAGTATTCCATCAGCAACATATACCACAATTTGTTCAGCCATTCCCCAATTGAAGGGCATCCCCTCATTTTCCAATTTTTGGCCACCACAAACAGTGCAGCTATGAATAATCTTGTACAAGTCTTTTTCCTTATTATCTCTTTGGGGTACAAACCCAGCAGTGCTATAGCTGGATCAAAGGGCAGACAGTCTTTTATCGCCCTTTGGGCATAGTTCCAAATTGATCTCCAGAATGGTTGTATCAATTCAATACTTCACCAGCAATGAATTAGTGTTCCCACTTTGCCATATCCCCTCCAGCATTCACTGCTTTCTTCTGCTGTCATGTTAACAAATCTGCTAGGTATGAGGTGATACCTCAGATTTGTTTTGATTTGCATTTCTCTGATTATAAGAGATTTAGAACACTTTTTCATGTGCTTATTAATTGTTTTCATTTCTTTAACTAAAAATTGCCTATTCATGTCTCTTGCCCATTTATCAATGGGAGAATGGCTTGATTTTTTGTACAATTGATTTAGTTCTTTAATTTGAGTAATTAGACCATTGTCAGAGGTTTATGTTATGAAGATCTTTTCCCATTTTGTTGCTTCCTTTCTAATTTTGGATGCATTAGTTTTGTTTGTACAAAAAAAACTTTTTAAATTGATATAATCAAAATTATTCATTTTACAATTTATAATTTTTTCTAGTCTTCCTTGGTTTTAAAGTCTTTCCTTTACCAATGATCTAGCATGTATATTATGCTGTGTTCACCTAATTTGCTTATAGTTTTCTTTATTATATTCAGGTCATTCACCCATTCTGTGTTTATCTTGGTGTAGTGTGTGAAATGTGGATGCAAACCTAATCTCCCCCATACTGTCTTCAAATTTTCCCGGCAGTTTTTATCAAATAGTGGATTTTGGTCTCAAAAGCTGGGATCTATGGGCTTATCATAGACTGTCTTACTGAGGTCATTTACCCCAAGTCTATTCACTGATCCTCCTTTCTGTCTCTAAGCCAGTACCAAATTGTTTTTATGACCACTGTTTTATAGTATAGTTTGAGATCTGGTACTGCAAGTCTTCCTTCTTTGCATTTTTTTTTCATGATTTCCCTGAATATTCTTGATTTTTTGTTCTTCCAAATGAACTTGGTTATGTTTTTTTCTAATTCAGTAAAAAAGTTTTTTGGTAGTTCAATGGGTATGGCACTAAATAAGTAAATTAATTTGGGTAGTATTGTCATTTTTATTATGTTAGTTCATCCTACCCATGAGCAATCAATGTTTTTTTCCAATTGTTTAAATCTAGTATTATGTGTGGAAAGTTTTTTATAGTTGTGTTAATATAATTCCTGTGTTTGTCTTGGCAGATAGATTCCTAAGTATTTTATATTGCCTAGGGTGATTTTAAGTGGAATTTCTCTTTCTAATTCTTGCTGCTGAAATGGGTTGGAGATATATAGAAATGCTGATGACTTATGTGGGTTTATTTTGTATCCTGCAACTTTGCTAAAGTTGTTGATTATTTTGACTAACTTTTTGGTTGATTCTCTAGGACTCTTTAAGTAGACCATTATATCATCTGCAAAGAGTGATAGCTTCATCTCCTCATTGCTTATTTTAATGCCTTCGATTTCTTTTTCTTCTCTAATCACTATAGCTAGTGTTTCAAGTACAATGTTAAATAATAAAGGTGATAATGGACATCCTTGTTACACTCTTGATTTTATTGGGAAGGCTTCTAGTTTATTCACATTGCAGATGATGTTTGCTGATGGCTTTAGATATATACTGTTTATTATTTTTAGGAAAGGCCCTTCTATTCCTATACTTTCTAGTGTTTCCAATAGGAATGGGTGTTATATTTTGTCAAAGGCTTTCTCTGTATCTATTGAGATAATCATGAGATTTTTGTAGGTTTGCTTGTTAATGTGGTCAATTATATGGATGGTTTTCCTAATATTGAACCATCCTTGCATTCCTGGTATGAATCCTACCTGGTCATAGTGAATAATAAGACACTATTTTGTGTTTACAGATGCTTAACTTAGTTTTAAGTCATTTTCCCAATTGTTTTCAGCCTTTCTTAATTGTGTTTTGAATTGTATTTTGAGTTCTTCCAAAGTCTGTATCCAATTTGCTAGGATTTCTGTTTTATTGCTTGATATTCCCTCTTCCTTTTCTGTTCTGTTTGCTCTTTGTTCATTGCCTGTATAGAAGCTATCAATTGTAATTTCTTTTTTCTTTTTTCTGTAGTTTGCTCATATTTACCCCTTCTTTGCTCCTTACAGTTGTCTGTGCTCTTGCTCCTCTCATTTTTTTTTGACTTTGGGGTTTTCTATCAGTCTCCCCTCTCGGACCTTTGTTAGGAGATCTCTCAGTTCAGTCTCTGTGGGAGGGTGTTGGAGCTTGAGCTTCCCTGACCTCTGAAGACTTTTGATAGGATTAAGTTCAGCTGGTTTGGGCTGGAAGTACCCTGAAGCCAAAACCTCCTGGAAGGCTGGAGCAATATTGAGGGTCTCTGCAGCTGTGACCAGGCTGACCATTCTGTGCTCCTTCTCCAGCTCCTTCCCCACTGCCTGTGTTTGATGCTCTGAGCCTGGCACAGCTCTGCCCAAAATGTACTTCCTCCAGACCAGCATCTTTGTGTACCCAGAGGTTTCCACTGCCACTGGAGGCTTAGAGCTCTAGATGTGGGAGGGGTCGTGGGATCTTCCTTCTTCCTTCCTCTTAAACCCAAGTGTTCTCAAATTCCAACTTTTGGGGGCTGTACCTTTTGAATTGAGTCCAGCAGGAGGGTTCCTTGGCTCTATCTTGTTGTTAGGTTTGATTTTCAGTCCCCTAGAAGCATTTAGTTTGCAATTGGTAAGGAAGGGTTTTCAGAGGTCTGAACTTTTGCTGCCTCTACAGAGACATCTTGAATCTGCCCTCCCACAACTTGTAAGTTTAAAGATCTACCTAGCAGTTAAATTACTAGCTCAGAGTCACAAATCAGTATGATACAGCATCAAGATTTTAAAACAGGTTTCTCTGGATCCCATATCAGCTCTCTATCCACTAAAGCAGGGATATTGTCACCTGAAAACTAGGCATAATTAAATATCTCTTCTAGGATGTTTGAACAAAGACAAATAGTGGTGAAGATTTCTATTCTTAGATAACAATTTACTATTTAATGTCCTCTTAATCTATATCTCAGTCAGAACCAAAAGTCTAAATCAGAATTTTATTAATCTTATATAACCCATAGCTGCCCAAATTGCTCAATAAAATAAATATATAAATAAGCTAGATGAAATGCTCCAGCTTCTATCTGAAGACTTAGAATGATAAGAAAATTACTGTGACTTGATTATTTTAATCAACCAACAAGCATTGACTGATGGAATGATAAAAAAAATAGGGCCTAAGAAAGAGGAATACTCTGGGGAAAGAGAAAAGAAAAGAAAGATTGACCTAAATTATCTTACATGAAGAGGTGTATAAGAGTCAATACCATGAATAGGAACATGGGAAGTGGGAGGCAATACTGGAACCTTGTCCTCATCAGAATTGGCACAAAGTAAAAATAATATCCACATTCAGTTGGCTATATAACTATGTATTATCATACAGGGAATTAAGAAGTGCAAGAGGAATAAACAAAAGGAAGGACAAAATGGAGGAGGTATTAATCACAAGTAAAATATTGGTGAAAAGGGAAATGTTGAAAGGAGGAAAAGTGTAAAGAAAAGATTAGAGAACAAGATGTCTTTTGCAAGAAAAAGCGAGAGATGGAATATTGAATGAACTGTCAATCAACTAGAGGAAGACAAGATTCCAAAGAGAATCTGGCCAGGTGGCAGTTAGGAGGTCAGCAGCTCGAACTGTGGCTCTTCTTCCCTTGGGACTATTAGGAAAGGACTGGCAGATAGACTTGTTCCGAATTCCTGATTATTGATTAAGTACTACGATGATTGGGAGCTTAGCTCTAATGAACCTTGTTAGTTTCATTCTACATATCTCCCCATAGGAAATTAACCCTGTTTCCTGAACTTAACACCTTGGGAGAATCTTTCAATCAACAGGAAACCCTTAGAGATTAGGGAAACCTTTTTCCCCTCTCACCTTCTCCATTTCCCTTATTTCCTTCACTTTAAGAATAAAACCCCTTTTAGTAAAGACCTAGATTGTGAGACCAGTCTTTGAAAACCCTCTTAAATCTTACCATTTAGAGGGAAGTCATTTGAAGTCAGCTGAGAGTAACAGGAAGTGGGCACGGGGAAAGGAGTGCAAAATCTAGCCTTTACCCTAGCCGGCTTCCTGTGTCCTGGTCCTTATTACCATATATATCCTTGTAATAGCATCTATTACAAAAAGACAAGGATAAAATATATTTTTATTAAATACATGTATCCTCCAGTTATAGAGGAACACACAGTAATCATAATTATGAATGTGAATTGGATGAATTCATCCATAAAACAAAAGATAATAGCTGAATGCATAAAAAGAAAATCCCATAATATGCTATCTTCAAGAAACATATTTAAACAGAAACAAATATATAATATAAATGTAAAGGTCTGGAGCAGAATGCAGTAAACTTTAACTAAAGTTCAGAAAGCAAGTCTATCAATTATGATCTGAAAAAAGCAAAAGGGAAAAATGATCTAATTTAAAAGATTAAGGAATGAAGTTATATCTTAATAAAAGATACCAAAGAAATTATATAATACTAATTTTAAATAAACATGCATGAAATGGCAAACCATTCAAATTCCCAAAGAAGAAATTCCACGGGTTTCAAAAGGAAATGAACCTTATAATTATATTAAATAAATCAAAACACAAAATACACAAGAAATATTAAAGAGGTGAATGTAATTTTGAAAAAGATGAATTTAAAATATTTCTAGAAAAAAATGAATGGAAATCGAAAAGAATATACATTTTCTTAATCAGCGCATGGCAACTTCACACAAAGTGACCTCATAATAAGACATGAAGACCTCATAACCAAATGCAGAAATATATAATGAAAACTTTTAATAACTTAATACTATATAAGTATGTTTAACAAGGGGCTAAAGGATAAAAATGACTAAAATAATAATTAATTAGAAATTAAATCTTATTTTAAACAAGGAATGAGTCATAAAATAAATAATAGAAATAATAGACAATTTCATTAAAGAGAATGACAACAAGGAGACAAAATATCAAAAATTTTGAATGTATCTAAAGTAATACTTAGTGGAAACTTTATATCTCTAAATGTTTACTTAATTGAAGAAAGAGCAGTATTCAATTTGAAACATAGAAAAAGAATGTTAAAAATATCTACTTAAATACCAAATTAGAAATTCTGAAAATCAAAAGCAAGATTAATGAAATTGAAAGTAAAAAATTGTCAAACTAATGAATAAAAAAAGGAACTGTGTTTTTTTTTTTTTAACTCTTTGGTTAATTGTAACAATAATTGACTAAAAGTCTACTGTATTTCAATACCTATTCCAATCTGGAGATAAAATTACCAAATATCACAGTAAATACAAAAGGGATAAAATGGCCAAAAGGAGACTCTTCCTGCTCTTCAGCAGCATGCAAAAATGTAAAGGGGTAGATGTGATTTATGCGAAAAATGAATACAAAATAAATTAATCATATTTCTGGGGGAGGGAGCACTAGCAAAATGAGGAAGGGCCATTTATTGAAAGCATCTTTTGAATATATATGGTAAGGAAGTTAGAGTTTCTAGGAGGGGGAAAGGAAGAGTGAATGTATTTCAGGTATTTGGTGTAAGGGGACATACTACTTAAAGTTTCAGGAACAGAAATGTACAGTCATATGAGGGTCAGCAAAAAGGTCAGTTTGAGAAGACTAGGGAATAAATATATAAAGGTTAATAACCAATAAAAGTCAAAATAGCAGACTATAGATTGGTTGTGAAGAACTTTAAGTGCAAAATGAAGGTGAGGATATTTGATCTCTAGAAATTTAATATAGACTTAAGATTGATGAAACACTTGACAGAATCTAAGAGGTCATCTTATCTAAATCCAAAACTTAATACAACCTTTAGAATTTCTTGAGCAGAGAAATATAATCAGACCTATGCTTTAGGAATATCACTTTGCAGGATTTTAATAGTAATAGTACCTCCAGACTTCAAATAACAAAACTATATATAATATACATATATATATATAATTTGTTTCTTATTTATATATATATATATACATATATTCAAAAATAAGAAACAATTCAACTCCCCAATATTCACCAAGCCAGAAAACAACATTTTTGAAGGAGAAATCTATATTTGACAAAATGCTCAAGAAAAACAAATAAGCAATTTGGAAAAAAATTAATTTGTTCCATATACCACAGTATATTCAAAGTGGATATGTGATGTAAATTTAAAATGAACATGCAATAATATATTTTTAAAAAATAAAACTGGATCTGACATGTTTTGCTCAAGAGAGAAGTATTTCAAAAAGAAACTTAGAGGAAATTACAAATAATAAAGCAAATACTTTTGATCATATGAAATTGAAAAGCTTTTTTACTAAATAAAATAATTCAATGTGGATAAGAAGTGTTGTTATTGCTTGTTTTGCATCCTGGTTTCATTTTTCTGTCAACCAAAATTATAGAGATGGCAGTGACTTCACAGTTCTCTCAGATAGATAGATAGATAGATAGATAGATAGATAGATAGATAGATAGATAGATAGAGATATATAAATGTAGATATAAATAATAATATAGATATAGATATACAAATTCTACTCTGAGTCACAGTTAAGGAATTTTTAGAGCAAAAAATGAGCCCAGGATTTTTCAGAAAATAAAATGAATTTTCTAAACTCCAACTCATATAAGTTGTTTTGAATAAGGTACCTCCAATGATTATAAACAGACAGCCTAAATCTTAGTCTGAAAAAAAAAAACAACCTTTAAACATGGGAGAGGATTCCTAATTGCTACACCCCAGAAGATGATTATAATGAATTGCAAGTGACAACAAAGGGTGAGTAGATAAAGACTAGCAAATTGTAGTAAAAGTTTCTTAGATGACACAATAGCTAGAGACAAGTAGAGATGCCAGAAATGTATAAATATCATGTAGTAGATAGCAGAGATAACAAAAAACAAAACAAAACAATGGCCATTAGAGAGTGGTGGGAAATAGTCTTACCTATGGTTAATTTGATAAAAGAATCATAGGTCGGGTCTCAACTATGTTATCTATTGGATACTGACCCCTAAAGGAGTTTATGGTAACTCATAGGAGATCCAAATCAAGGACCCCATAAATGCCAATTTTAATAGAATGTAAGATATTTGAAATCAGGTAATATCTCATTTATCTCTGTATGCCCAACAATTATTATAATTCCTTATATGTAAACTAAGTACAGAATATCTCTTTTTACTCAATTAGATTGATAATGAGAGGAAGAGCAGTTTTGAGGATGATACTGAATCTGTTGAGTTTTTTTTTTTTTTCTGCAGCTCTCTAATATGTCCTTAGGAAAATGATAGTCTCAGCTTGCTTAGTGTTACCACTATAGACATTCAATTAATTATACTGTCATACTGTTAATAAAAGTGTTCCCTTCCTTGAATCAGAAATTGGTAATAAATATAGCCTCAGTATATACTCCGTCAACTAGATGTGAAGGGTTAAATTTTGGGGGACAGGAGTTTGATCAAAAGCCAGTGTGCAGTTTATTAAATGGAAAATACTTAGTTTATTATTAGGAAATATGAATCAGAAATAAGAAGGAGGAAAATGAAAATAATCTTATTATAGTTTGTAACTATACCTGTCTCTGTGCATGGGCTTTTTCACTTAAATCTCTTCACGCACAAGTATCTTTGTGCACAGTCATCTATCCTAACCTCATCCACCGTCTTCAAGACCTGCAGCGATGGGGGAGTGGTGACGCAACAGGTGGAGGTGACCACTGGCAGTTGTAGTCACGATCCCGCACGTAGGCGGCCCACTGACCAGTGGTCGCTCAGCCCTGTGGGCAGCAGGGACATTCAGCAGCATCCTGGGTGACTGAGCAGCCCTCTCTAGGACAGCACTGCTCACCCTAATCAAGAGAGGGGACTAGAAAAAGTGTCCCAAACATTGCCTGCCCTACAAACACCCGATCAGCACACCGCGGCTGGCGGGTCATCCCATTAAATGGTTGAAATCAAAGAAAAAATACAAAGAAACTCCTCCTAGGAGCATGGAACATCAGGACATTACTTGACAGAAAGAATACCCCAAGACCTGAGAGAACAGCTCTAATCGGTAAAGAACTGGCGTGATATAACATCAACATCTCAGCCCTAAGGGAAACACGCTTACCAGACGAGGGATCACTCAGTGAACCCACCAATGGATACACCTTCTTCTGGAAAGGTAGAGCCTCAAATGAAGACAGAATCCAAGGTGTTGGCCTGGCCATCAAGACCAGTTTGCTCAAACAGCTGCCAGACTTGCCTGTGGGCATCAGCGAGAGGCTCATGAAGATCTATTTACCTCTCAGCAAAGACCATTATGCCAAATTCATCAGCGCATATGCCTCTACACGGACCAGCACAGAGGAGACCATTGAGCAGTTCTACTCTGACCTGAGTGCCTTCCTGCACTCAGTGCCCACAAATGACAAGCTGATACTACTGGGATATTTTAACCCCCTCGTTGGCCAGGACCATGAAAGATGGAAAGGTGCTCGGCAAACATGGCATGTGCAAAATGAACAACAATGGCCTACTGCTACTCAGCAAATGCTCAGAGTTCGAACTCACCATCATGAACACTGTGTTTAGAATGGCGAACAAATATAAAACAATGTGGATGCACCCACGATCAAAACAGTGGCATCTCATTGACTACATCATTGTATGCCGGTGAGACATCCAGGATGTACAGATCACCAGAGCCATGAGAGGAGCTGAATGCTGGACAGACCACCGATTGGTTAGAGCGACTCTTAAAAAGCACATTGCTCCTCACCATCCAAAACATGCCCAGACAGTTCCCACATTTTACAACATGGGTGGTCTTAGAGATCCATCTTATTTGCAAACTTGCCAGTCCTGCCTGGATGACAAGCTGTCTGCCAAGGGACCACTCATTGGAAGCTCAGCTGAGAAATGGAACCAGTTCAGAGACACAGTGAAGGAAACATCAAAGGCAGTCCTAGGACCCAAACAACGCAACCACCAGGACTGGTTCCATGAGAACAACACTGCTATTGAAGACCTATTGAGCAAAAAGAACAAAGCCTTTATGGAGTGGCAAAATAACCCAAACTCTGCTCCTAAAAAGGACAGATTCAAGTCTCTCCAAGCCACGGCACAGTGTGAGATCAAGAATATGCAAGACCGATGGTGGGAAAAAAAGGCAGAAGAAATCCAGCAGTTTGCTGATACAAAAAACTACAAACAATTTTTCAGTGCTCTCAAGACTGTCTATGAGCCATTAAAACCCACCACCACTCCCTTGCTATCTTCTGACAGTGACACTCTCATAAAAGATGAAAAAGGCATCAGCAACAGGTGGAAAGAACACTTCAGTCAGCTTCTCAACTGACCCTCTTCAGTCGAACAAAGCACCCTTGACCAGATCCCCCAAAACCACACCATTGAACAACTTGACGTCCCTCCTTCAATAGAGGAAGTCCAAAAAGCCATTAAAAAAATGAGTGCAGGCAAGGCACCCGGTAAAGATGGGATCCCAACCAAGGTGTACAAGGCCTTAAATGGAAAGGCGCTCCAGGCATTCCACATAGTGCTGACCAGCATATGGGAAGAGGAAGACATGCCCCCAGAACTCAGAGATGCCTCCATCATAACCCTATAGAAGAACAAAGGCTCATGAGCAGGATGTGACAACTACAGAGGCATCTCACTACTCTCCACTGCTGGAAAGAGCCTTGCCCGTGTTATACTCAACAGACTCCTGTCATCTGTCTCACAGAAGAACCTGCCTGAATCACAATGTGGCTTCCGACCAGATCGCAGCACCATCGACATGGTCTTCACAGTGAGGCAAATGCAGGAAAAATGCCTTGAGCAGAACCTGAGTCTCTACATTGTCTTCATAGACCTGACAAAGGCATTTGACACAGTGAACAGGGACGCATTGTGGGTGATCCTTAGCAAGCTTGTTTGCCCAGCAAATAAGTCAAACTGATCCAGCTCTTTCATGTCGACATGACAGGGGAAGTCCTATCTGGTGGAGAGACTTCTGATGGCTTCAACATCTCCAATGGCGTGAAAAAAGGCTGTGTCCTCGCTCCGGTACTATTCAACCTATTTTTCACCCAAGTATTACGACATGCTGTGATAGATCTAGACCTGGGCGTATACATCAAATACCGACTGGATGGATCACTATTCAACCTTTGCCACCTGACTGCAATAACAAAGACAACAGAGAGACTCATCCTGGAAGCTCTCTTCACAGATGACTGTGCTCTCATGGCCCACCAAGAAAATCATCTCCAAACCATTGTGGACAGGTTCACCACAACAAAACTGTTTGGCCTGACTATCAGCCTCAGCAAAACAGAGGTGCTGTTCCAACCTGCACCAGGGAGGCCAACTAACCAGCCATGCATTACAATGGACGGCAGGCAGCTTTCCAACATCAACACTTTCAAGTACCTGGGCAGCACCATCACCAACGATGGGTCCCTAGATCATGAGATTAATGCCAGGATCCAAAAGGCTAGCCAGGTACTTGGGTGGCAGCACTCCAAAGTCCTCCAACACCGTGGTGTAAGCACTGCGACGAAGCTCAAAGTGTATAACACAGTGGTCCTCAGCTCGCTCCTGTATGGTTGCGAGACATGGACACTGTACTGGAAGCACATGAAACAGCTAGAGCAATTCCATCAATGCTCTCTTTGGTCAATCATGAGGATCCGATGGCAGGATCGTATCACCAACCAGGAAGTCCTCAACAGAGTCAGCTACGCCAGCATCAAAGTAATGGTACTCAAAACCCAGCTACAATGGTCTGGACACGTGAGCCGCATGGACCCACAGCGAATACCAAGATAAGTATTCTATGGTGAACTCTCAGCTGCACTCAGGAAACAAGGTCAAACAAAGAAAAGATTCAAGGATCAGCTGAAGTCAAACTTGAAGTAGGCTGGCATTACACCAAAGCAACTAGAACTCGCTGCCTCTGACAGAAGCAGCTGGCGAACCCACATTAACCATGCCGTCACCACCTTTGAAGATGAATGACGTCGAAGTCTTGCTGCTGCACGTGAACGCCGACACCAGGCCACAACTGCACCTCCCGTAACAACTGGAGTCCCATGCCCCATGTGCCACAAACTCTGCACCTCAGCCTTTGGACTCCAAAGCCACATGAGGGTACATCAATAGATGATAATGCACAAAGACAATTGTCATTCTCGTTCACAGAGATTACCACTACTACTAACTATACCTCAGATCCCAATCCTAACTAAATTTTTCTAGAAAACCCTACATATCTCTGCCTCAGAGAGCAGTATCTTCTACTAGGCTGTAGCCCTCCTCCTATTCTTCTATACTCTGACTATCTTATAATATAACCACACTCTAACTACCTATCCACCCAAGTTATCAATGATCAATAAGCAGGATAAGGCCTTAAATTCCATTTCCCTGTCTCCAATTAGAGAGAGAGAGCGAGTCACACACTCCTCTCCCCAGGAGACCCAGAGATAGAATGTCCTTTCCAAAGGCCTGCAACTTACAAACCACATTCAGTCACACCTTTCTAACTGTCACCAAATGCCACACAGCACAGCAGAGGGGTCTCTCACTGACAAATATTATTGCTCCTTTTCCTCTAAAATATAAAAAGGAGAAATTAAGTTTAAAAAAACTCTCTTAACATAGATAATAATAGAAAGTACAATAGGCCTGGAATCAGAAAGACTCATATTCCTGAGTGCAAATCTGGTCTTAGCCACTTACTAGCTATATGACACTGGGCAAGTCACTTAACCCTATTTGCACCTCTTTCTCTCTCTCTCTCTCTCTCTCTCTCTCTCTCTCTCTCTCTCTCTCTCTCTCTCTCTCACACACACACACACACACACACACACACACACACACACACATGAGCTAGAGAAGGAAATGGAGAAGTACTCCAGTATCTTTTCCCATAAAGCTTGTGAATATTGGATTTGGCTATCTCCTGTTTGTAACAATGAATGTACTTAGCTCTTCCTTTATTGTGAAGATTAAATTGTAATCCACATATAATAAATTTAACAAGCCCTAAGTGGGATCACACCTAGTCTAAAGCAACTAAACAACAATAGTAAATTTAAGATATTTACCTCTTTCCTCAGATATATTAAAATTTATCATTAAATTTCTTGGCATTTATTGAAAGCTACACTTTATTCTTAGATTCAACTTTCCAATATACAACTATGCCAATATTTAATATTTGTATTCCATTAGCTATCCTTGTTTTTATGTTACATATATTTCATTTTCAAAACCTGTCAATAAATTTTTCATGTAGCCATAAACTTCCTTTATAACTGATCTATTACTTTATGGTTCATAGAGGGATTGGAATGTAATGGAAGCATCTATGCACATTGATCAAGTCTCTGATATTTTCAAAGACTGAAGTATAAACGAAAACAGCTTTTACCTATTGTTTCAAGCACCTCTCACTTAGTTGCTCTTTTTTTGACTTTCAAAATATGAATCTTGATAGGTCAGCCAACAGCTGCCACTTATCTGATCCTTCTAGTTTAAGACAGCTGTCAATAGGGAGCCTTGAATCCAAGGTTTCCAAAGTTGACTCTCATTTCATCTCATACATAACCTTCTGAAAAATGGTTCCACCATTGGGCAACTGTGTCACAAAATTAATAGATAGATAGATAGATAGATAGATAGATAGATAGATAGATAGATAGGCAGGCAGATAGGTAAATATAGATAGGCAGATAGACAGGTAGATGAATGAACAAAATTAAATTAGAACCATTTTGTGAATGCTATTATTTAAAAGTTGCTACTCATATGAATGTAAGTTTAAGAGAAAATCCATTCAGTTTAAATTATCTACTTATGTAGCCCCATTATAGTATCTATAATTTTTAAGAGGTAGGGATGAATAGAGGGGTAAGGCAGAGTGTTCACTTTAATTTGACTGTATGTGAGAGGTAGTATAAAATGATATGAGAATCAGCCTTGGAAACCTTGGATTCAAGGCTTATTATTCACATATGTTAGCTGTATGATCATGGATAAATCTCTTAGCCTCTCACTAACACTGAAAACTGTCTAAGACTAGAAGGATCAGATGAAGAGCTGTTCTGTACTTATGGATGGACTTACTCCATGGTGATTGTCTCTGGTTAAAGATCAATCACAGGTCCAGACAAAACATACTCATATTTGAAGATCAAAGAAAGATCAATTGAATGAGATACACCTGGAACAATAGGTAAGAGTTGTTCTGGTTTATACTTCGGTCTTGAAAAGATCAGGAATCCCCCTAAGAACCATGAAGTAGTAGATAGAAAACTAGTCCAACAGAGAGTACAGAGTTATGAAACTGGAATCGTGGGGACCAGGATTTAAATCCTGCGTCAAACATTTAAAAGCAAAGTGAACTTAACCATGTGAGTCAAAATATGTCAAATATTTGTCATCTACAGATTGAGAAAGTTGGACTTGATGTCTTCTATTCTAATGCTAAATGTGTGATCTTTTATAGTAAGACTTGCCCTGAACAAGTCACATAACTATTTATTCTTTTATCACAGGTGTCAAAGAGATAGTCCAAGCAGCCCACAGAACTACACTAAATTGCAACTGGGGAAGATTTCACAGAATTAGTAAAACTACAGTAAAAATAGATTATATTATGAGGTCTTCTAAGTCAATATGTGTCCCCAAAGAGATCCTTATGCACCTTATGCATGAGCTTGATACCACTGCTTTAGGAAACTCTATGAGACTAAAATTTGTAAGGAAACTGCCAACTCTTATTTCAATGAATGAATAATGTTTATTCATTGTCAGGTACTACTTTAACACTGAAAACAAGTATATGAAAGGAAAACATTCGATATTTGAAGGAACCTATATTCTAATAATAATAACAACTATCGTTTCCAGGAAGAGGTACTAATGGTTTGGAAAATTGGACATATTAAAAAGAAAACTGAAGCAAATCTACAGTCTTTTAAAGAAAACAATGCTACTCATTCATCACTTCTTTCACCAAGTTTTCCAGAGTCCTAATTCTCTAAGCAACTACATCTATCTTTCCTGCTAGAACCTCTCCCTAACTAATATTTGCATTTGAATTCATTATTGACCTAGACTTTTAAATACATAGTCTTGATTCTTGTTAATGATAATTGAACAAATGTAGCTTTAGTGGTCAACAAACTACTCTTTACTTTTAGTTTTTCCTTTACTTGACCCATGTAAATCTTTCTGTTTATGATTAAAGACTAAGCCATCTACATGTTGTGAAGAATCTTGAACTGCCATGAGCTCTTACATTAATCACAGTGGGATGATCCTCTATGAAATACTTAGTATGAAATTAAAAATGACCATAAATTTCACAGCAAGAGAAAACAGAGATAACATTGGCCTATATTGATGAAGGAAATACCCATGGAAAAGTTTAAGACTTTAGAGAGTAAAAAAAAAATTTAACTAAAACATACATTAAACTGTCAAAACAAAAAAAAAATGAGGTAAATATTTTAGACTTTTCTGAAGAGATTCTGAGTCTTGCTGGGCATAAAATAAGTAACTATGAAGCATTTAGGAAGGAAGCCAATGGTAAAAATTTCAGGCATTTTTCCATCTTCCTATTTCCAATTTGATGGGATTCTGTAACATTCAGAAAAGGACTTTAAAATATCTTTTTTTTTAAATTACAGTAAAAGTCACTGTAGCATAAAACATTTTTGTTATGAAAATATATGTAGAGTTGGGTAGAGTTTCTACTTTTAGAGAACACAGATGTACACATTTATTCCTATCATCTATTAGTCAGTTCTAATTACAGTTCTTTTAAAAACTTCATAGTTTTAAGACAGTTTCAAAAGTTCTCACTTTTTATTATAAATTAAAATAGATTCTTAAATGGAATAATCTTTCATAAAACGGTATTTAAAATGCATTTGGATAAACACTTTCAAGTTGGGAATTACAGATTTCTGAAGAATGGTATTTTCTCCATTTGGAAAGTTGAAATGTATTACTTATGTCACATCCATTGTTAAGGTCTTTTAACAATTTCACCGAGTGGATATTGTTCTATCAAAGTGCACCCAGCACTATACTAAGCTATATTGCAAGACTGACTCATTGGCTCAGAAGAAGTCATGAATGGGTAAGGTTGAAAATGGCAAGGACAATGATACTAAATGACAATTTATTGATAATGTTTGATGAATAAAATATAAAAAATTCTACTAGTCATTATTATATATGTAGTTTGACATATTACATATTACTCCTTTCTAATGATTATCTTGCAATCTAAAAGGCAGAAATTATCATTCTTATTCTGCAGATGATAAAAATTGAAAGCTAAAAATATATAACATGTTCATACAAAATACTGAAAGAACTGAAAGGTATTTTTCAACAAAGAACATCCTGAAAGTGTGAAAAAATAAAATAAAACACATGTGCTTTGCAAAAATTGTTGAAATTTATAATGCCAACTAATACACATATCTCAGAAGTTCACTTTCACACAATGAAGTATGATTATATTCCAAGTCACATGTAATGAAGAATAAATATGAGAATAAGGCTCCAGAAAATTTTTACTATATGAAGGTCTATAGCCATGGTGGCAAAGATGTGGAATGTGTGTCCTGATGGCATGGAGATGCTGATCCATTCCTCCTCTCCACACCACCCAAAGACATTTTTCACATACCTTACCCCTCTGCCCAGCAGCCAAATGCAGGTGCTTCCTCCCTCTACCCTCTAGAGTAATGAGGGGCACTCACAGACAGTATGAAGTTTGGGCACACAGTCTCAAAAAGTTTTACCAGTACTGGTCTATAGAGTATACAAACATGTTAGAGTTTAAGTTCAAGAGGTCCAAGTTTCTAAAACATTTGAGCTATAATGATCAAAAGAGAAGCTAAAATGTGGCAAAATATTATAGTAATTTCTGCTGCTATCCTTTCTTAATATAATGTTGATAATTTTAGGAATTTTTGGCTGATGAGAGCATTTCTTAAGAGAAAAGAGTGCTCCTTTTTTCTAATACTTCAATATATGGAGAGAGGTGAATTTCTACATGCTACATGTATAAATAAATTTCTATAAATCTCAACCTAATGACTTAACTTATGGTCAATATACATGTATTACTAATGAATCTGTTATAAATACATTTATTTTCTATCTTTTGAGATTGTGATTTACTACTCTAATTTAGTAATAAACAGTATATCAACACCTCTCAAATGCTACTTCAATCTGCTCCAAGTGTCACTGAACTCTTTTTTGTATGTCTCTTCCAATAACATAACAGAAGAGCTATGTAACATTCCCAGTTATAAAGATGTGTTTTGGTTGTACTTCATAATCTGATTTGGTTAAATTGAACTGAATTTTTTACTAAATGTACAAATATAGATGGGACATACATATGTAGTCCCATTTTAAACATTATACTTCTCATCATCTCCCTAATGCTAATGTCCACTTCCCTCAAAAAAAAACCCCTGTAATTTTTTTCATATTATATATATTAGTTTACATGATAATTGTATTCCCTCAAAGAATGTAATTTTTTAAGGACAAGGATAGTTTCTTTCTTTATCGTTTTCCAATCTTTCTTTTTTCTTTCTTTCTTTCTTTCCTTCATTCTTTCTTTCTTTCTTTCCTCCTTTTTCTTTCTTTCTCTTTCTTTCTTTCTTTCTTTCCTCCTTTTTCTTTCTTTCTTTCTTTCTTTCTTTCTTTCTTTCTTTCTTTCTTTCTTTCTTTCTTTCTTTCTTTCTTTCTTTCTTTCTTTCTTTCTTTCTTTCTTTCTTTCTTTCTTTCTTTCTTTCTTTCTTTCTTTCTTTCTTCTCTTTGTATCTTCACTGAGTATTATAGTACCTGGTACATAGTAGGACTTTTTTATTCAAAGATATTTCATTTTCCTAATTTCATATGATAATTTTCAACATACATTTTCTGAAATAATAAAATCCAAATTATCTTCCTTTCCTCATTACCTCCCCACATCTTATATGGTAATCAATTGGATATGGGTTGTATGTGTATTATCATAAAAAATATTCTTCCCTATTGGTCTTTGTAAGAGATTACTTATATAAAACCAGAATCCCAAAATAAAACCCTAAGTATTCTCATGTGAAGGATAGTATGCTTTGATCTGCATCTGATTCCAACAATTCTTTTCTCTGGGCGTGGATACTATTCTTTGTCATATGTCCTTGAGAACTGTCCCAGATCATTGTATTTCTGAGAATAGTTATATTTGACCTCTTCATCTGAAAATTGCCTGTTTGTGCCCTTTGACCATCTATCAATTGGGGTATGACTTATATTCTTAAAATTTGACTTAGTTCTCTAAAAATTTAATTAGACTTCTCTGAAAAGACTCTTACAAAAATTTCCCATTTGTTGTTTCCTTTCTAATCTTGATTATGCTTGTTTTGTTTATGCCAAAGCTTTTTAATTTGCAATAATCAAAATATTCATTTTACATCTTGCAATGTTCTATATCTCTTGTTTAGTCACCAATCTGTCTCTTCTCCATTTATCTATCAGATAAAGAATGAATTTTTTTAACTTATTAGATTGATTGACTCAAGACTATTGACTATTATACCTTGCTATAAAGCTTTAGTAGGAATGACAACTATTGATTCATTTTTATGGGGAGTTAGTGAGCAGGGATTGGTATCACTTCTTAGGAGCTATAGAAAGCTACTGAGGAATGGTAAAATTATTTCACCTTCTGGGCCTTCTGCAGTTCTGCTGAACGTACCACAAAATGAAGTACAGAGCAAACACCTGTCAGGCACCCTACCTACTTGTATGTGCATATGTATATATGTATTTATAAATATATACAAGTGTATATATATATATATATATATATATATTACATAACATATGTATAAAAGCAATGAGCAAAGGATTTCCTTTGGTAATATCAATATTTTCCAAGAGCCCTGGTAAGAACTGTATTTGTGTGTGTGTGTATTTAATATAAAAATAACATGATTTCTCCTCTGTTTTGTGAAATATGTGATTACAAAGGAAATAAATGATAACACATAAAGTGATACCAAACTCTAAATTTCCCAATTTTAGAGATGAGGACAGTAAGTTATAGATTTAAAAAATGCAACAGTTTATTCCTAAAAGGATATGAGAGATTCTGGCATAAAATATACTATTTTATAAGGTTTATAAACATCTAACATAACATAAGGACACAACACATGGAATTAGTTTTCCTAACCTGAAATACACATGGAAACAAACACAACATTGAATAAACTCTTTAGGTACATTTATTTATCAAGATTTAACTACTTGACTATAAAAATTTCTTGTAACATGGCATAAATGATGGGGTCAAATCCAGATAATTCCCAAACCTCATTAACACCTAAGTTTAACTTTCTCCTCTTACACTAAACTTTTGACCAGAATTCCTAGCAGGCAGTAATTCTCATAATTTCATTTTTTCTTTGCTCCTACCCATGCATTGAAGAGGGTAATAGGCAGAGAAGTGGAGTGAGCCAGAAATCAATGACAAAAACAAGGCCCTCAGTTAATATCTATCTATCTATAAATAAATATTACTGGGTTATATTTCAAATAACTCTGATGACAAAAAACCCTACCTCTCACAGAGTCTGCTATACTAACCTCTATATGCTTTTGCAATGTTTTGTAATTTTAAAAAATGCTTTACCTAGTTTAGCATAGCATTATCTTGGAACTGATAAAAGCTCATTTTAATCAACACTGAAGTTATTCCAGTCTTCTAAGATTAGGGATCCTCATGATCTATAAGGTGGTGAAATTGTATATGCCCTGTTGTTTTCTTTTAATTAAAAAAAATTCTTTTTTTCTGTGACATTCTTTTAAAGAAAGCATGCTGTTAAAAGCCATGTCTGCCTCCATAGCTACTGAAAGGAGGCCTCCTCCTTCTTACAGGGAGAAAATGTGTTCTTTTCTTCTTGGTGGAATCTATCCTGTATTTCTTTCAAACCAAAATAAGCCTTTTAGGTTTTAAGGTAGTGATTTCATGCAGGGCTAAGTAGTTGCATGTGTATACATCCATATAATTAGATAATAGGGTTCAGAGAAGCCCAGATAAAATCTATTTTACTAAATTAGAAGACATTGCAACATTAATATTTGGTAAAAATGAATTTAATTTTAAAAGCTCAGATTTGGGCTAAGTATTCCTCTACCTATTCACCTTACCTCCATTATTATCCACAAATGAGAGAATCAGTAGGAGAATATTTTTTAATATCTTTAATCAAGTCATCCATATAAAAATTATAAGGAATTCATAATTTTATAGTTTATTATAATATTTCACCAATTTTAAGGTCATTGGATCACTAGGCTTAATTTTTTCATTCAATGGAGACTTTTTGTAATGTGTGTTTTTTAAAGGAAAAATATATGATGTTAATATTAAAAATATACTAACAAAAGTGATCTAACTTGATCCCTTTTACTTTTCTTAATTTTTTCTGTGTATTTTAGTGATGCTTTCTATAAGTGTCAGTAGCTACTCATTAAATCAACTCCTCCTCTATCGCAAATAATAATGTTACTTTGAAATAAATATGTATAGTGAAACAAGAAAATATCAAAATATTGACCATGTCTTTGAATGAATATTTGATTCTATATCCCTAAGCCAATAGAATTAACTTGGAAACCATGGCTGAGAAGCCCACAAATTGCCAAAAGGGAATAGAAAAATTAAAATATAATTAGGAAATGTTTAACAAAATAATTAAAATATAGGAAAACATAGAAAAAAATATTTTATGTTTTTTTAAGTCAATAATGAGCATCAGGGATCTGTTTTTATTTCAATTTTATACCATTGTTATAGTCTATAACTTCCCAAATATGGGATAAATCATCAGTTTTTAATACATAATTGATAACTACTTTGGTCAGAGTTCTGAAGTCTTTCAAAGATGTTTCCTACAAAAATTATATTTTTGGTCATCATAAAAATTGTTTTTCTTACTCTTCATTTCAACCTGCATATGTTCAAACAATTCTTTTCATAAGCTTCCATATCTGTTATCGACATTATTTCTAATGGTGCAAGTACTTTATTTCATGTGCCAAAATTTGTTTAGACATTCTCCAATTGATTCTAAATGACTATTTTCATTATTCTTACTTACAAACAATTATTTATGATATTCTCAAGTATAGAAATCTTTTCTCTCAGACATGGACATGTTTAGGTAGATACTCTCTGGAAGAATCATAGATTCAAAGAGTAGCTAATGTTTAGTGACTTTTGAAGTATAATTTCCAATTATTTTTCAAAATTATCAAAATAACATATTGCTCTAGGAGCAATTAATTTTTGTGTCTCTTCTCAATATCAATTTTTTTCCTGATCTAATGAATGTAAAATCAAATCTTAGATTTTCTTTTATTTATATTTCTCTTTTTTATTTGTGATATGGTGCATTTTTCATATTGTTGTTGAGAGTCAGCATTACTTCATACTTATATACTTAGACAGCACACATTTTGTGGAATGGCTATTATTCTTATATATTTGCATAAATTATTTATGAACCTTGGATAGTAACATTTGTCATAAAAATTTGCTATAAAGATTTTCCCCTCAATATTCCCTTTTTATTTTCTAAAGACTCTTATTCTTATATATGTATATATATATATATATATATATATATATACATATATAACTTTTCCTGATTGTTTCTCTTCTGATTCTACATGTATTTACTTGTGCAGAAACTTTTCAATATTATACAGTTAAAATGCCATTTTTTCTTTTATGATCATATTTATTCCTTTGTTAGATGAGAATTCTATGAGGCCTCAGAAAGGAAAGAAATGTAATTGTAATGGGGAAAATAACTTGGACTTATGGATTTAAAAGATAATTCTATTAGATTATTTAAAATATTTTATATAAAAGCAATATTATATGCAAAAGCAATATTTAACATTAATTTTTAAAAATTGAATTCTAAATTCTCTCTCTTTATTACACATTTCACTCCCTGCTCCCCAATTAGGACAATAAGCAATCAATCAAACTTTTAAACAGTGATGTGCTAAACGCCACAAATACTTTGAAAAACTGAGAAGGAAAGCAGTCTGCCAAGCTGTTTATGGGACAAATACCATACTAATATCTAAGCAAGGAAGGCTAAAAATAAAAGAAAGAAAAGAAACTATTATCTAATAGCTTGATACTACTGATTCAACAATTTTCATTAACATCCTGACCAAAAAAAAACTCTCAAAAAATTTACACAAGTAATTCATTATGGATAATTTGTATTTTTGCCTGTCATGCAAGGATAGTTTGAAATTATGAGAGTAATCAACATGTTGAAAAACAGATAATTATCTTGAGACATATAAAAAAGAAGATAATACTCTTTCACATTAAAATAAATGATATAAAGTATTCTTGTGGTATCATAATTTTAATAAAATAAAGAACTTCTTTATGAAAAAAGAGTATTTTCATAAGCAACACATGTACACTAAACACCTTCCCAGTAAATATAAGAATGAAGTAAGAATCCATTTTTTCCTCTGATTATTTTATATTTTCCTAGGCACATTAACAATTGCAAAAAGGCAAAATAAAGAAATTAAAGGCATAGGTATAAGAAAAGGAAATAAAATTATCACTTTGCTGATACTTATTAAGAAAATTTTACATAGTCAGATCAATTAATTCTGATAATCAACAACTTAGAAAAACTCTATATAACAAAATCCAAGAAATAATAATAGAAATGAAAGCCTCATTCCAAAGTCTAAAAATGCAAAAAATATTTAATAGTCCACCAAGGAACTCTAAGAATCTGTATGGATTTATTTTTAACATACCCCCTTAAAGAAACAAAGATGGACTTCCGGTTAAGATGGCGGCTTAGAGAAAGCTGAAGTTCAGATCTCCAGAAAACCCTTCCCGACCGATCTCAAACTAGAAGCTCCTAAGGCGCCGAAATTCAAAACGATCAACAGCACAGACCCTGGGAACCCTCCTCCTGGACCTGGACCCGGTTCAAAAGGTACGGCTCCCCTTAAAAGCCAGAACCCGAGATCCCTCGGACCTCAGGGGTAGGAGCGCAGAGTCCAAGGCTCCCGGAAGCGGCAGCCGCGCCGGGCTCAGAGAGCAGGGTCTGAGGAACAACAACCCTCAGGGTCTTCTACCCAAGTCCCAGTCCGGGTGAAAGTTACTGCCTGGGGCTTCCGCTGCAGAGAGCCCGTTGGTCCGGGTGAAAGTTACTGCCTGGGGCCTCCGCTGCAAAGAGCTGGTCGGTCCAGGTGAAAGTTACTGCCTGGGGCCTCCGCTGCAGAGAGCTGGTCAAAACAACAGCAACCCTCAGGGCGGGCAAGACAGCCTCACGGGCTGGATCCTGCTATCCAAGTCTCAGTGAAAGTCTGTGCTCTCGGAGCTTGGGGAAGCGGCAGCCCATCCCCCCGCAGGCCGACGAAACAGCCTCACGGCCAGGGATTCTGAAGGCAACTTCCGGAAATCGAGCCAGGGGGAGAGAGTGGCCTCGTGGTCCGACCCTTCCATTCCAGTTCCAGTGAGGCATATTCAGTTTAACCCAGGGAACGCTCATAGAACCAACATCTGCCCAGGACTAAAGCCACTGATCACCAGACAAAGACAAGAAAAGCCAATCCTCCACGTTCAGAGATGACAAATTCCACAGAAGCACAGAAGCCCCAAAATACCAAGAAAAATAAGAAGAAAGGGGCGACTCTGGACACATTCTATGGAGCCAAAATACAAAATACAGAGCAGATAGAAGAAGATATACAAGAAAATTCTCCAAAATCTTCCAAAGGAAATAGAAACTCTCCACAAACCCATGAAGAATTTGAATCAGAAAGGACCAAAAAGATGGAAGCCCTCTGGGAGGAAAAGTGGGAAATGATGCAAAAGAAATTCACGCATCTACAAAACCAGTTTGACCAAACTGTAAAAGAAAACCAGGCTTTAAAGCAAGAACTAATAAAGCAAAGCCAAAACACCAAGAAATTAGAAGAGAACATAAAATATCTCACCGACAAGGTGATAGATCTGGAAAACAGGGGGAGAAGAGAAAATTTAAGAATAATTGGACTCCCAGAAAAGCCAGAAATAAACACCAAACTGGACATGGTGATACAAGATATAATCAAAGAAAATTGCCCAGAGATTCTAGAACAAGGGGGCAATACATCCACTGACAGAGCTCACAGAACACCTTCTACACTAAACCCCCAAAAGACAACTCCCAGGAATGTAATTGCCAAATTCCAAAGCTATCAAACAAAAGAAAAAATCCTACAGGAAGCCAGAAAAAGACAATTTAGATATAAAGGAATGCCAATCAGGATCACACAAGACCTTGCAAGTTCTACGCTGAATGATCGTAAGGCATGGAACATGATCTTCAGAAAGGCAAGAGAGCTGGGTCTCCAACCAAGAATCAGCTACCCAGCAAAACTGACTATATACTTCCAAGGGAGAGTATGGGCATTCAACAAAATAGAAGACTTCCAACTTTTTGCAAAGAAAAGACCAGAGCTCTGTGGAAAGTTTGATACCGAAAATCAAAGAGCAAGGAATACCTGAAAAGGTAAATATTAAGGAAAGGGGAAAAATGTTATCTTCTTTTACTCAAACTCTCTTCTATAAGGACTACATTTATATCAACCTATGTATACTAATATGTGGGGAAAATGTAATGTATAAATAGGGGGTAAAGAAAGACCAAATAGAATAATGGTTCTCACACAAAGATTCACAGGGGAAGGGGAGGGGAAGAAAACTCCTATAAGAAGGAGAGGAAGAGAGGGGGGGGGGGTTACTTAAACCTCAATCTCAGGGAAATCAACTCTGAGAGGGAAAAACATCCAGATCCATTGGGATCTTGAATTCTATCTTACCCAACAAGGGTAAGGAAAAGGGAAAACCAAGGGGGGGAGGGGGAGAGGGAGAACAAAAAGGGAGGGAAAGAGAGGGGGGAGGGGGAGGGAACAAAAAGGGAGGGACTAAAAAGGGAAACATCAAGGGAGGGGACAAGGGGCACTGATTCAAAGTAAATCACTGGACTAAAAGGTAGAGCCGAAGAAGAAAAGGTTAGAATTAGGGAAGGCAATCAAAATGCCAGGGAATCCACAAATGACAATCATAACTTTGAACGTGAATGGGATGAACTCACCCATAAAACGTAGACGAATAGCTGAATGGATTAGAATCCAAAACCCTACCATATGTTGTCTTCAAGAAACACACATGAGGCGGGTTGACACCCACAAGGTCAGAATTAAAGGATGGAGTAAGACCTTCTGGGCCTCAACTGATAGAAAGAAGGCAGGAGTGGTAATCATGATATCTGATAAAGCCAATGCAAAAATAGACCTGATCAAAAGGGATAGGGAAGGTAATTATATTTTGTTAAAAGGGACTCTAGACAATGAGGAAATATCATTAATCAACATGTATGCACCAAATAATATAGCACCCAAATTTCTAATGGAGAAACTAGGAGAATTGAAGGAAGAAATAGACAATAAAACCATACTAGTGGGAGACTTAAACCAACCATTATCAAATTTAGATAAATCAAATCAAAAAATAAATAAGAAAGAGGTAAAAGAAGTGAATGAAATCTTAGAAAAATTAGAATTAATAGACATATGGAGAAAAATAAATAGGGATAAAAAGGAATACACCTTCTTCTCAGCACCACATGGCACATTCACAAAAATTGACCATACATTAGGTCACAGAAACATAGCACACAAATGCAAAAAAGCAGAAATAATGAATGCAGCCTTCTCAGATCACAAGGCAATAAAAATAATGATTAGTAATGGTACATGGAAAACCAAATCTAAAACCAATTGGAAATTAAACAATATGATACTCCAAAACCGTTTAGTTAAAGAAGAAATCATAGAAACAATTAATAATTTCATCGAGGAAAATGACAATGGCGAAACATCCTTTCAAACCTTTTGGGATGCAGCCAAAGCGGTAATCAGAGGTAAATTCATATCCCTGAATGCTTATATTAACAAACAAGGGAGAGCAGAGATCAATCAATTGGAAATGCAATTGAAAAAACTCGAAAGCGATCAAATTAAAAACCCCCAGCAGAAAACCAAATTAGAAATCCTAAAAATTAAGGGAGAAATTAATAAAATCGAAAGTGATAGAACTATTGATTTAATAAATAAGACAAGAAGCTGGTACTTTGAAAAAACAAACAAAATAGACAAAGTACTGGTCAATCTAATTAAAAAAAGGAAGGAAGAGAAGCAAATTCACAGCATTAAAGATGAAAAGGGGGACAGCACCTCCAATGAGGAGGAAATTAAGGCAATCATTAGAAATTACTTTGCCCAATTATATGGCAATAAATACACCAATTTAGGAGAAATGGATGAATATATACAAAAATACAAACTGCCTAGACTAACAGAAGAGGAAATAGAATTCTTAAATAATCCCATATCAGAAATTGAAATCCATCAAGCCATCAAAGAACTTCCTAAGAAAAAATCCCCAGGGCCTGATGGATTCACCTGTGAATTCTATCAAACATTCAGAGAACAATTAACCCCAATACTATACAAACTATTTGACATAATAAGCAAAGAGGGAGTTCTACCAAACTCCTTTTACGACACAAACATGGTACTGATTCCAAAACCAGGCAGGTCAAAAACAGAGAAAGAAAACTATAGACCAATCTCCCTAATGAATATAGATGCAAAAATTTTAAATAGGATACTAGCAAAAAGACTCCAGCAAGTGATCAGAAGGATCATTCACCATGATCAAGTAGGATTCATACCAGGGATGCAGGGCTGGTTCAACATTAGGAAAACCATCCACATAATTGACCACATCAACAAGCAAACTAGCAAGAACCACATGATTATCTCAATAGATGCAGAAAAAGCCTTTGATAAAATACAACACCCATTCCTATTAAAAACACTAGAAAGCATAGGAATAGAAGGGTCATTCCTAAAAATAATAAACAGTATATATCTAAAACCAACAGCTAATATCATCTGCAATGGGGATAAACTAGATGCATTCCCAATAAGATCAGGAGTGAAACAAGGATGCCCATTATCACCTCTACTATTTGACATTGTACTAGAAACACTAGCAGTAGCAATTAGAGAAGATAAAGAAATTGAAGGCATCAGAATAGGCAAGGAGGAGACCAAGTTATCACTCTTTGCGGATGACATGATGGTCTACTTAAAGAATCCTAGAGATTCAACCAAAAAGCTAATTGAAATAATCAACAACTTTAGCAAAGTTGCAGGATACAAAATAAACCCACATAAATCATCAGCTTTTCTATATATCTCCAACACAGCTCAGCAGCAAGAACTAGAAAGAGAAATCCCATTCAAAATCACCTTAGACAAAATAAAATACCTAGGAATCTATCTCCCAAGACAAACACAGGAACTATATGAACACAACTACAAAACACTCGCCACACAACTAAAACTAGACTTGAACAATTGGAAAAACATTAACTGCTCATGGATAGGACGAGCCAATATAATAAAAATGACCATCCTACCCAAACTTATTTATCTATTTAGTGCCATACCCATTGAACAACCAAAATACTTCTTCACTGATTTAGAAAAAACCATAACAAAGTTCATTTGGAAGAACAAAAGATCAAGGATATCCAGGGAAATAATGAAAAAAAACACATATGATGGGGGCCTTGCAGTCCCAGACCTCAAACTATATTACAAAGCAGCAGTCATCAAAACAATTTGGTACTGGCTAAGAAACAGAAAGGAAGATCAGTGGAATAGACTGGGGGAAAACGACCTCAGCAAGACAGTATACGATAAACCCAAAGATCCCAGCTTTTGGGACAAAAATCCACTATTCGATAAAAACTGCTGGGAAAATTGGAAGACAGTGTGGGAGAGACTAGGAATAGATCAACACCTCACACCCTACACCAAGATAAATTCAAAATGGGTGAGTGACTTAAACATAAAGAAGGAAACCATAAGTAAATTGGGTAAACACAGAATAGTATACATGTCAGACCTTTGGGAGGGGAAAGGCTTTAAAACCAAGCAAGATATAGAAAGAATCACAAAATGTAAAATAAATAATTTTGACTACATCAAACTAAAAAGCTTTTGTACAAACAAAACCAATATAACTAAAATCAGAAGGGAAACAACAAATTGGGAAAAAATCTTCATAGAAACCTCTGACAAAGGTTTAATTACTCATATTTATAATGAGCTAAATCAATTGTACAAAAAATCAAGCCATTCTCCAATTGATAAATGGGCAAGGGAAATGGATAGGCAGTTCTCAGATAAAGAAATCAAAACTATTAACAAGCACATGAAGAAGTGTTCCACATCTCTTATAATCAGAGAGATGCAAATCAAAACAACTCTGAGGTATCACCTCACACCTAGCAGATTGGCTAACATAACAGCAGAGGAAAGTAATGAATGCTGGAGGGGATGTGGCAAAGTAGGGACATTAATTCATTGCTGGTGGAGTTGTGAACTGATCCAACCATTCTGGAGGGCAATTTGGAACTATGCCCAAAGGGCGACAAAAGAATATCTACCCTTTGACCCAGCCATAGCACTGCTGGGTCTGTATCCCAAAGAGATAATGGACACAAAGACTTGTACAAAAATATTCATAGCTGCGCTCTTTGTGGTGGCCCAAAACTGGAAAACGAGGGGATGCCCATCAATTGGGGAATGGCTGAACAAACTGTGGTATATGTTGGTGATGGAATACTATTGTGCTCAAAGGAATAATAAAGTGGAGAAGTTCCATGGAGACTGGAACAACCTCCAGGAAGTGATGCAGAGCGAGAGGAGCAGAACCAGGAGAACATTGTACACAGAGACTAATACACTGTGGTATAATCGAACGTAATGGACTTCTCCATTAGGGGCGGTGTAATGTCCCTGAACAACTTTCAGGGATCCAGGAGAAAAAAAAAAACACCATTCATAAGCAAAGGATAAACTATGGGAGTGGAAACACCGAGAAAAAGCAACTGCCTGAATACAGAGGTTGAGGGGACATGACAGAGGATAGACTTTAAATGAACACTCTAATGCAAATACTATCAACAAAGCAATGGGTTCAAATCAAGAAAACATCTAATGCCCAGTGGACTTACGCGTCGGCTATGGGGGGTGGGGGGGAGGAAAAGAAAATGATCTATGTCTTTAACGAATAATGCTTGGAAATGATCAAATAAAATATATTTAAAAAAAAAAAACAAAGATGATTTAAATATTTGGAGAATTGTTTAGTGTTCATGCTCATGCCATTACAAATGAAAATATTACCAAATTAATATTTAATTTTAATGCCACACTAATTTAAATTACCAAAAAATGTTTTGTTATATGATGTGATAATAAAATATATTTAAAGAAAGAGAATAACCTAGGATATCCAGGGAAATAATAGGGGAACAGTAATACTCGAAGAGATAATAATGCTTCCAAATCTCAAACAATATTATAAATAAATAACTATTAAAATGTTATTGGTTTAAAAAATAGAAAAGTAGGTAAATAGAATAAATGAAAAATATTACAAATGGTGGGTTTCTTTCTAAAAAATTAAAAGAAGCATTTAATTATATTAATAAGCAATTATTATTATTATAAGGGTTATAATTTAGATGACTTCACAATAATATGGGAATGTAAGAAGGATGCCCATTATGACCACTATATTTCAATAAAATATTAGAAATGGTAACAATACTAATAAATGAAAAAGGAATTGAAGAAATCAGAATGATCAACAAGTACTAAAACTATGTATTTTGCAGGTGCTATTATGGTATACTTGGAAAATCCTAGTGATTTAACTAAAAGGTAGTTGAAATAACTAATAATTTTACCAAAATGGTAGGATATATAATTAATCCACATAAATTGCCAGCATATCTTGTATCACCAACAAAGTCCTACAAAAAGAGATAGTAATGGATTCTTCACTTAAAATAACCATAGATAGAATAAAAATACCTGGGAGTATAACTGCCAAGGAAAACTTATATGATATAAGTATAATTATAAAATGTTTTATGCAAATAAAGTAATATTCAAATTAATATAAAATATTTATTGTTCATGTATGGACAAAGCCAATATAATACAAATGACAATTATACCTAAACTAATATATTTGATCAATGGCATTCCAATTAAATTACCAATAATTTACTTTACTCAGATGGAAAAAATAATAGCATAATTCATTTGGAAGAACAAAAGATTGAGAAGAAAAAAGGAAATAATGAGGAGGGGAGAAAAGTAGGGAGATGTGGAAATATATGAAAAATAGGGAACATATTACCAGTCCAATTTATGGACCAAAGAATTTATGAGTAAACAAGAGAGAGAGAGCAATGTGGCGTATAAAATGGATTATTTTGATTATTTTAATTTTTAAAATGCTTTGTACAAATAAAACCAATATTGCCAAGATTAAAAGGAAAGCAAGAAATTTGGAGGAAATTTTTAGACATTTTTTTCAGGTAAAATTTACAAATATCAACCATATAGAGAAATTCATCGGGATTCTGGGTTGTTTTCCAGTTAAGAAATGGCCAGCATATGAGTATATATTTTTTGGATGAAGAACTCAAAACTATATATAGTCATATAAAAATTCTTTGTATTATTATTTTTTAGAAATAATATAAATTAAAATATGGAAATGGAAACAATGGAATAGAGAAGAACCAAGGAACATCAAGCAAAAATTCAGAAACTCCAGTGAATTGGAAAAAGACTTTGGAAGAATTCAAAACACAATCCAAAAAACAAGAGAGACCAAAGCAAGTCGGAAAAGAACTTAAAAAGCAAAATAAGTGATCTGGAAACAGAGGCACAAGAACTAAAACAAGAAAATAGTATCTTGAAAGCCCGAATTGACCAGCTTGAAAACAAGTCAAGAATATGAAAGATGACCTACAAAAAAAAAAAAAAAGACCAGAAGGAGAAGGATAACCAAAAAGCTAGGGATGTAATTCAGTTTTTAAAAAATTAGAATCCAATGACTAGAAGCAAATTGATTCACAAGGCAGCAAGAGTCTATAAAAAAATCAAAAGAATAAAAAAATTGAGGAAAATATGAAACACCTCATTGATAAATTACAGATCTGGAAAATATATTGAGAAGAGATATGTTGGACTAACAGAAAATCATGACAAAAGAAAAAGCCTGGACATCATCGTATAGGACATTATCCAAGAAAACTGCCCTGATGTTCTCAACAAGAGGGAAAAGTGGAGATTGAAATAATCCACAGGTCACCTCCTGCATTTACTCTCCACTTGTCAATGCCCAGGAATGTTATAGCCAAAATTAATAACTACCAGGCCAAGGAAAAGATACCACAAGCTGCTAAGAAACAGTAACATATCATGTAATCACAGTTAGAATAACAGAGGACCTGGCTGCATCCACACTGAAAGACTAGAAGGCATGGAACATGATATTCCAGAAAGCAAAGGAACTGGGTCTACAACCAAGAATCAAATACCCAGAAAAATTGACTATATTCTTGCAAGGAAATGAATGGTCATTTAATAAAATAGAAAACTTCCCAGCATTCTTAAGGAAAAGACCTAACTTAAATAGAAAAGTTGATGCCCAAACAGAGAACTCAAGAGAATCACCAAAAGGTAATTAAGAAAGGAAGAAAAAATTAAGGAACCCCAAAATCAAATGCAATGAAAACTTTTCAACTCCAAATCCTCCTCCTCCTCCTCTTCCTCCTCCTCCTCCTCCTCATCATCATCATCATCAACATAATCAACATCATCAAAAACATCAACATCAGCAGCAGCAACATCCTCTCTATTATTGTCATCAAGAATGCCATCATCAACAAAACCATTATCATCATCACTATCAACAACCACATCATTAACAAAATCATCAACATTATCAGCAACATCATTAGCAACGTCAGCAACAGCAACAATATCATCAACATCATCATCATTGTCATCAACATCATCGAACAACATCATTGTCAATAGCATCATCATCATCAACCACAATGCCATCAACAATATCATCAGCAATATTATCAGCATCATCAGCATCAGTTTCATCAATATCAAAAATATCATCAATGTCATCATCAATGTCAACATCAACATATAACTATCCATTTTTTCCTGGCCCAGGAAAGATTATTGCTGTGGCCTACTATAACAGCATATTCTTCAGAGAACTGAATGAAATCCTGTGAAGATGGGATTAACTCTCCCCCACCCATTTTTAGATTTAATTATTAGAAGAATATACACCCCACTTACACTTGAGTGGAGGATGTCTGTGACACATATATGTTAAAGAGGATGATGAATTATAAACCACTGACTGCCAAGCTATAGAGTATAATTTTTCCATGAAAAAGTAGAAGAAGGTACAGGAAGTGACACAAAGTAGCATCTTTAAAAAGAGTTACAACTTTCTGTGAGGGAGTTCTTCATTCTTTGGAGTTCTGAGTTTGAATTGGAGGCTGGTGAAGAATCTACTTACTGGTTCTGAGACCTTGGACTTAGTGAGACTGTTCTTAAATCTCTCCCTTTGTACTACTATATGGGTGAGTAAAAAAGGCTGACTCCTTTCCTGGGTTTTCTGAAGGGACTAGCTTCAGGAAAGGCCTCCCCTCTTGAGAGAGGCTTTATGAGTGAGGCTTTTGCTTTATTTATCCTTGGGCCCTGGGCTTAAGGCTAAGGCCCCTCTGGCAGAGGACTAATTAGTCCTGCTTGGTTTGAGCCAGGGGTCAGAGTACACTTTCTATATTTTATAAAGAAATTGCTAAAAAATAATTTGGGATTTATTAAATTACTGGAGACATACTCTTAAATAATCTAGGGCAACCTTGATTCTGGGTCTTACAAGCCAAAAGACATAAACTCTAGGCTTGAGTGCCACTATGTGTCCTTTGGGGGTAAAAAGAAAGCCTTCTTTTTCCTGAACTCAGTTTTCTCATTTATGCATGAGTGAAGCTTACCTGTTCTCTGCATCAGGTTAAATTAATTAAATCAAAGATTAAACCAGGTATAAACAACAACAAAAACAACATCAAGACCAGAAAAATATTGCAAGCAGAAAAATCATAGTTCAAGTACCAAAGAGACACCATCAAGGTCACTGAAGATTTATTTATTAATTCTCACTGAAAAATGCAGGATAGCTTGTAAAGCTATAACCATAATATAATATGATATAATGTTTTAACCTATAATATACTCAGGAATAATATGACTAGTATAATCCCAAGGGTACAAATTGATCTTTAATGAAATAGAAGATATTTATATATTCATGATGAAAACACCAAAGCTGCGTAAAAACCAAAAGTAAATGCAAGAGTAAGGAGAACATAAAAAAGCAAATCTAATCTGTTGATTTAATGAAAAGAAATGAGAACAAATTCTTTTTTTTTAACATTATTTTATTCGGTCATTTCCAAACATTATTCACTGGAAACAATGATCATTTTCTTTTCCTCCCCCCCCACCACCACCCTTCCCTCTCCCATAGATGACGCACGATTCCACTGGTTATCACATGTTCCTGTTTCTAACCCATTTCCATGTTGTTGGTATTTGCATTAGAGTGTTCATTTAGAGTCTCTCCTCAATCCTATCACCTCCACCCCTGTAGTCAAGCAGTTGTTTTTCATCAGTGTTTTTACTCCCACAGTTTATCCTCTGCTTGTGGATAGTATTTTTTAGATCTCTGCAGATTGTTCAGGGACATTGCATTGACACCAATGGAGAAGTCCACTACCTTCGATTGTACCACAGTGTATCAGTCTCTGTGTATAATGATTTCCTGGTTCTGTTCCTTTCACTCTGCATCACTTCTTGGAGGTTGTTCCAGTCTCCATGGAATTCCTCTACTTTATTATTCCTTTTAGCACTGTAGTATTCCATCACCAACATATACCACAATTTGTTCAGCCATTCTCCAATTGATGGGCATCCCCTTGTTTTCCAATTTTTGGCCACCACAAAGAGTACAGCTATGAATATTCTTGTCCTTATTATCTCTTTGGGGTACAAACCCAGCAGTGCTATAGCTGGATCAAAGGGCAGACAGTCTTTTATCACCCTTTGGGCATAGTTCCAAATTGCCCTCCAGAATGGTTGGATCAATTCACAACTCCACCAGCATTGAATTAGTGTCCCTACTTTGCCACATCCCCTCCAGCATTCATTACTTTCCATAGCTGTCATGTTAGCCAATCTGCTAGGTGTGAGGTGATACCTCATAGTTGTTTTGATTTGCATTTCTCTGATTATAAGAAATGTAGAGCACTTTTTCATGTGTTTATTAATAGTTTTGATTTCTTTGTCTGAGAACTGCCTGTTCATATCCCTTGCCCATTTATCAATTGGAGAATGGCTTGATTTTTTGTACAATTGATTTAGTTCTTTGTATATTTGAGTAATTCAACCTTTGTCAGAGGTTTTTATGAAGATTGTTTCCCAATTTGTTGCTTCCTTTCTGATTTTAGTTACATTGGTTTTGTTTGTACAAAAACTTTTTAATTTGATATATTCCAGATTATTTATTTTGCATTTTGTAACTCTTTCTAAGTCTTGCTTGGTTCTGAAGTATGAGAACAAATTCTTTGTATTTTAGTAGACAATGAATGATACCAGTGCCCCTTAAGAACATTAAACTCCTTGAGGCTTATAGAGAGAGCAAAATAAAACAGAAGGCTTAGGAGTAGTTTTTCCTATATTTTGAAGATTCTGTGGGCATTCCTACTCTGGCTCTTTACTTCCTGTCCCGAACTTGGTGGTGGCAAGGTGCTCATTTGAACTGGCTGATTAGCCATGGACATGTGGTCTTTATTTTTTAATCCTCTTTATTCCTTGATTTCTAATGACCATTAATAAATTTTCAAAAATATATAAAAAGGCTTAGGAGTGGTTTTTCCTATATTTTGATGATCATAAATAATAGGAAAATGAGAAGAAGACTATATCAGGAAAGAAAGGGAAGGAAGGGTGGGGAAATTTGTCATATAATGGGGGCCAAATCAGAAGACAATATAAGCAAAAGAAAAGCTAGGGGACCATGTAACATTTGAACCTCACTTTTATCTAAACTAGAAAAACTAAGATAGATTGTGTAGATCAATCTACACACAGAAAGATAGCTGTGGAAAGATATTTAATTCAACTGGAAAACAGGATAATATAGGAAGAGGAGAGAATAAGATGGAGAGTAAATTAAGAGGAATTAGTCACAATTCAAAAAGACTCATAGAGTGGGCTAAGAGAGATTTAAAGGTAAAGAAAGGAAGGGTAAGTGCTTATGATTTCTGTGGTTGGAGTATAGTTCAGAGAAAAAGAAGAAAATCAGGAAAACAGACTTTTTGATCTAGTGACACTGGCCTCTTAGCAAGATACTCCTTTTGGCTCTGAGTATTTTCTCTGGATATCTTCCATGTCTGGAAAGCTCTCCCTTCTCAGTTTTTATTACTGTCCTCTCTGGCTTCCTTTAAGTCCCAGCTAAAATCTTTCTGCAGAATGTATTCCCTAACATCCCTCTTAATCTCTATGCTTTCTCTCTTTTGATTATTTCCTATTTATTTTATAGAACATCTCTAATTTTAAAAGAACTCAACACCCGAGAATTCAAGTAATACATAATTGACAACAGAAAAAATAAAGGCAGAAAAACAAATGAAAAAATTTAATTACATGCAAAATTAATTAATTCCTACTCTGAGAAGCATTAGCATATCATTATATTGTTTTGATCTAAACATTAGCTCCTGTATCAGTCTTTGTCTGAAAATCATGCTTGCAATAAGTCCCCATCAGAGCAGTGCTTCTGTTCATTTCATGAACACTATTTAATTATTGACAATGACTCTAAAATACAAAAGCAGTGATGATTGTAGCCTAGGAAAAGTCATAGAGTGAATAGGTATACTCATATAAGAAATACTTGTTAAATAATGAGTTTTTCAATCATATCATTTTTCATCTTGGCCATGTAAAATATTTTCCAACTGTATGTAGCTGCTTTGTGTATTTTTGTTTGTATGTTATCTACTCAAATAATTCACAAGCTCCTTAAAAAAATAAAATAAGATGGTAGGAAAGGCAAAAAATAAATTTTGAAGGAATGTAGAAAAATTGGGATATTAATATACTACTGCTAAACTGTGAACCAATCCAACCATTTTGGAACAATCTGGAATTATGCCCAAAGAAACATAAAATGGTGTATTGTGTAATTAATTTCTGGACCCTTGAACTATGATTCCCAGGATCCCACCTTCATCCTTATATTACATCCTTTCATTTTGTAGATAAAATTTCTTAACCATACTTTCTCTCTCTTCTCCCTTTTTCACAGTCCAGGAAATGTATCTTTACTTAGGCTTTATCTACTTCCTCTACTTCAAGTGATTATTAATAAATCTTATAAACTATAATACTGGGAGTTATTGAATATTAATTTTAATCTTACATTTCTGGCAAACAGCAAAGTTGGAAAAGAATTCTCACGTTTTTACTACATAGCCTTTGAGTAAATATAGTGAGTTTTCCCAGTGGTGGGGACCCACCCACCATGAGAGAGGGGACTGGTATCTCTGCCGACCCTGTGTTCTAAATGCTGGTTGTACCTGTCCTTGTCTCCCATAGCTGTCTCCAAGTCTCCATGCAGGACGAAAGATATACATTTCCCCTAGCTGAGTGACTGGTATGACACTTCCCACCTCTGGTCATGGCTATTCCTCTCCTTGCACCTACCTGTGTCTCAATCCTGCACTAGATGTTCTGTTTTGTTTTGTTTTTTCAACAGGAGAACATAGCATGGGGTCGCATAGCCACCCCACTTCTCCTTTCCAAGACAATTTTTAAGCTGACCCTGGGCTCCTCTCTCAGAGGGTGGAATCTGATGTGTTTTTGCATGGGGTTCTCCTGTACTACCCTCTACACCCTAGAAACCAGAATAATGGGAGTGGGGAGGGACAGGTAGCAGGTCAGTTGATTTGAAGCCAAAATTTTTTGAAATTAGACTCTGAGGTTTCTTAATGCAAACAACAGGTGGAGCCTATATTTTCTATTCAAATGCCCTATTGTTCAACCTGGCATTTTTGCCCCTATGGAAGGCGAGAAGGACCAATATTTTTCCAAACCCTCTTAGCTAACTCCTAAATGTTCTTATTGTTGTTTTTTTTTTAACCTTTAAGTAAGAGTTTTTTGTTTTCCATGAAATCAAAAGCCAAAGAGCTTATCTCAAGAGTAATGCTATTACAAAGTTATGATTGAATAATTTTTTTGTTCTCATTTTTGTTACCGAGTTGGAAAAGCTTACAAGTTCAGTTTGGCTCTGTTTACTTCTGTTCCTGGGAGTCTTTATTTTCATTGAATATTCCCCACTTTATTTATTTCTCCTCAAGAATAAAAAACAAAAAGTTAGCCTGCTTAAATTAAAGACATAAATGGAAAAATTTGAATAATTCTTTACTGTTCTTAAGATGCAAAAGGAAGGTCCCTCCCCATCTATGCCTTAGATGGAATACATCCTTTCTCACCTTCTGCAGCTCCTGGCTGCCCTACCTTCCCCTATCCTTTCTCACAGCCACCTGCCCAACCCTGTCCCTTCTCCCAGACCTCCCCATTCCCAGACCAACAATTGCCCTCTCCCCTCACAGGCTACTCTCACTACCTCTCCCCTTATATAATCTGTAGCAACACAGACATCCAGCAAAAAGACAAGAACTGCAAATAATTCAGTTAAATATTTTTTCCCCTTACAGGAAGTGCTCACCTTAAATAAGGTTGGAGAAATGGTGACCTTAAAGCACCACATACCTTTTACACCCCAAGATATTAAGAAATTCAAGCAAAATACTCCTACTTTGAAGATGAATCTATATTAGTCATTAAGAAGCTTGACAACAATTTTAATGCATATGATACTACAGATCAGGACATGTAAAACTTGTTCCAAGTCTTTTTAATAGAAAGAGAGAAAAATAAAATTGTTCCTTTTGTTAATAAAACCCAAGGAAAGAATGCATTTCACTGGCCTAAGAAATATCCTAATGGGATATTAATGAAGAAGGAGATTATTTATAATTATGCCAGGCTAGAGAGGCTTTGCTAAAAGCCATGAGAGATTGTTCTGATAGGCCATGTACATGGACCAAGTTTAAGAATCTTAAGCACTCAGAGAATTAAACTCCCTCACAGTTTAAGAATAAACTTATTGAGGGGGCAGCTGGGTAGCTCAGTGGATTGAGAGCCAGCCCTAGAGATGGGAGGTCCTAGGTTCCAATCTGGCCTCAGACACTTCCCAGCTGTGTGACCCTAGGCAAGTCACTTGACCCCCATTGCCTAGCCCTTACCACTCTTCTGCCTTCAAGCCAATACACAGTATTGGCTCCAAGACAGAAGGTAAGGGTTTAAAAAAAAGAATAGACTTATTGAACTGGAATATCAGTCAAATTAGGAGAGAGTTTGTAAATAACTGTTGAAAAATGGTCAAAGATTATTTTAAGACAAACTGCCCAAACTGTCCTAATATGGACCTTGAGGAATTGAGGAGAGTCATAGTTTATGTATCTAAAGACCATGAACAGAAAAATGAGGAGACCAATGATTTAGTAGAGATGTTAAGGGAGTGTAAAGGATGGAAATGCGACCCTGAAAAAAAGCTTGCTTTTTTGATGGACAGATACCTTGGTGACAGTTAAGAGTCAGCAAAGAATTCTTGGTAGAGAATGGTAGAGAACTGGGAGCTGAAGAGAATTCTAACCAGTACAGCATTTCCAGCTCTGGAAGGAAATTGAGATCATCCTTTCCCTGTGTGAATGAAGGGATCTGAAACCACTAGAAGAAAAAGAGAAACTTTCCTACTCATCTGTATACCTGTTCCATTGAGAAATACTTCGACTACCTTTCCTCCACCTGAAAAAAGCAACCCTAGACTCAGAAGGAACTTGGTTGGACCCTGTGACCTGAGCCAACATGTCCATTTCTTCTGGATCTCCCCTTTGCCTCCTTAGGATTTGTTTGAGATATAAAACTAGAGATGTTAGCTCAGTAATAAAGAAAGACTGACAGCTGGAAAGAAGGCAGAGTCCTTTGGGACTCAGACTCAAATCTTCTGGGTCAGGCTATTGTGGGGGTTTAGCTTTAGAGCATCTTCTTCCCTTCTCCCCTCTCCACTTGCCTTTCTCAACCCTAATAAAGTCTTAGATTCAAATCAGATTTTGGGGTTGGCTTGATTTCTTACAAGATAGAAAGAGGTTGGGAGATTGAGAAGAGTGTTCAAGGGTGAACCCTATCTCATCTGTGACAAACTGCATCTGCTTGCCACAACCCTCCACAGAAAAGGGTTTTGATTATAAACCCCTCTACTTGGGACAACTAATCAGGGATATAGACATCTTCCCTGATAGTTGTGTTTCCATTAGGACTCAAGGGATATAAATAATAAAATATCCTTTGAGAAGAGAGGTAGAAAGTCCCTTCTGTCTCTTTGAGGTTGACTCAAGCTCTGGAGTCCGCCCACTATAGGGGCGGGTAAGGTCTTGCCATCTTTCTCTCCACTCTTCAACTTCCACCTCAACATCCATATTCTCCCTTCCTCATTCCCCTCAACTATTCACTAGAGCCTACATCTTCCCAGTAACAAAAACCTCTTTACCTCTCTCCATTTAAAAGAGAAGGAAAAGAGTCCCACATTGCCTCTCTTTTATAGAAGGAAATAAAAGCTTTAACTGAAAGATTTGAAAAAAATATCAGGTCAATCAGTGACCATTGCCTCTTTTCAGAAATCCCAAAATCAATCATTTACATGTCCCTTTTGTGCAAAAAGGATTCCATAAAGATGAACTGTAAGAAGTGGAATCAATAGATTAGAAATAATAACTTTATAAATAATAATCCAAATGAGGCAAAAGATAACTCACACCAAAATGCCCAACAACAATGTATCCAAAGTGGGACTCATCCATACTATAATAAGGGTTAAAATGCCACTCAGAGTGGAGTATCCAGGGCATATTCAAAGATCTTTAGGAAGATTTGGGGTGGGGTAAAGGCACTGGGATCAGAGTGTAAAAACTTTGATTTCCCATACCCTGATATTTTAATGCCAATTATCCCTATCTACTTCACCTCCCCATAGCAATGAACCTCATGTAACCCTGAAAGTTGGAAATACATATTATTCTTGCCTCTTGGACACTGGAGCATACAGATTGGTATAGATGAGTACATATGATCCTGATTGGAATTACATTGGCTCACTAAATGTAATTGGGGTTTCAGGGAGACCCTAAGGATCCCAAAGATTTCCTCTCAAATGGTGTCTCTAGGACCCATATCAGTGGAACATTCTTTCCTTATGTAAAAATGGAGATTTGAACCCCACACTTAAATCCCCAGAAGTGCTTGGCACTTCCCAGAATGCCCTATAATCTCACCTGAGTTCCCCACCTGGGCCAAGAACAAAATGGATATTTAAACTGATTGTACCACCTACTTGGGATCTCTCTGCTTCCACTGCTAAGCACACGCATCTCTCTACCTAGCAGGCAAGATGTAGTGAGTATGTTGCATGTGCTTTTCTTATTTTGTATTTCTTTATTTCTTAATTCTAATAATCTTTAATAAACTTCTAAAATATAATACTTTTAGTAAAGAAACTAATTTATCTGTTATGGTGACCAAACAGGACAAACTCAATTTAAAAAAAAAGATAGCCTAGATAATGATTTCTAAGCCACATTTCTCCAAGGCTTTTTAGCAAGCATCTTGATTCATCTCACTCCTGTCTGCAATCAGGACCCAGATTGTGCTCACCTGGTCCTGGCCCTGCCCACCCTGACAGCTCCTTCTCCTGGTCTCTCTCTAGCTCACCTGGCACAGCTGATCCCAGCCCCATCAACTCTGGCCTCTGACCCCGATGGCTCATTGCCCCAGGCTCAGCCCCAGGACCCAGGCTGCTGGTAGCAGACCCAATTTCTTCAGGATCAAAAACCAGCTAGTAAAAACGGGGGTGATTTTTCCTTAGGCTACAATTAGCCTCCACGTGGCAAGGGGCAGGGGACACAGAGGGGGAGAAAGAGGAGAAGGAAGAGACTTTTCCAAACAGGAACTTACAAGCATGGCTTTAAAAGGATATCTTTTGAGTGCACTCTTCCTTTTATTTATCTCCCCAGATGGTACCTTATCATTGAAAGTACCTGAGGAATCTTTAAACTTATTCCCTCTAATTCTCTCAGAGAGTCAGGTGAAAAATTCAACTCCCTGCAATTCTTTGACCCAATTTGAGATTCCAAAAACCCACCCTCACTATGGGGAGGCAGCTCAGTGACTCAGAGGATTGAGAGTCAGGCCTAGAGACAAGAGGTCCTGGTTTGAAATATGGCTGCAGATACTTCCTGGCTGTGGCCCTGGGCAGGTCATTTAACCCCCATTGCCTACCCCTTACCACTCTTCTGCCTTCTGACAATAGGCATATAAATGGATAATTAAAAAAAGCAAAAACCCAAGGAACTTTAAAGAGACTGGAGGTTATATTTTAAGGCATTTCAGACTCCAATATTTTATAAAAATTTCTGTATTTTATTGCATTTTACTGATTGTTTTGTTTAAGATTTAAATTTGTTGGTTTAAGTTCATATATTACTACATTCAATACTATTCTGTTACACTGAATCATTTTAATGTACTGGGATTTAACTACTGCTATATTCTACTGCTTTTCCCCTATAATTGTACTGAACAAACATTATTGAGTAAGCCCATATAAAAACAGCTTTTCTATTTTTGACTTTGTAAATTGTCATATAGAGGATAGATGGACTCCATCAGAAAATTGCTACAATTGTATAACAACCTTTGGAAAATTTAATGAGTTAAATATCTCAATTTTAATTAAGATAAATTTCGTTAGACATCATTTTTAGAATTTTTTTTTAACAATCTCTGATCTTTTTGCCTGCCCCTAACAGGAGGTAAGGCCAATTTTAATAGTTTAAGTAAAATACAATTATAATTCCCACCTCCCACATTTAGAAAAATGTGAATGGAAGTTGGGAAGTTAATCCCAGGGCATATCGTACCCCTGGATGGCTCCCCAAAGGAGGAGCATATCTCATTTACAACTCTTCTACTCACTTTACTTCCACCAGATCTCTAGAATTCTTGATGATGTTCAAAACCCAAAATAAGTTTCACTTTGTTTAAAAATTTATTTGCCAAGATTGAAAGATTTGCCACATTTGTAAAAATTGTGACAAATATCCATCAGTTCATAGGCTTTTAAAAATGCCATACAGCAACTCATGTAAAAATGATAGTGTGTTTTTTGTTATTATAATTAACTAGGCTATTGAGAATTTTGAGGATATTGATACCTATATATTTGTACTATTGTTCTTTATTTAAAAAAAAAAACTGTTACTTTGTAAAATTAATTTGCTTGTACTCACAGTGGATCATGGCCAGATATGAAGAGGAAATGGATCTCATTTTTGGTGAGAAAGCCTTATATTCTATATTTTCTTAGCTGACAGAGTTTGTCAATGATTATAAGCTACATTTTTGAATTTTTTAAAGCTCTTTTATTATTATATTTTTCTTGTATGTGCAATATACTATTTAAGTTTTTTCCTCTCCTTTTTATATGTGAAGCACATGTCACTAGTATTAAGATTTTCTTTAAATTTTTTGATTTAGCAGTAATATAAGTTTAAAACACATTTGCTATAATGTCAGTGCATGCCCCAAAAAGCTTGAGACTATAAAAATGATGCCACTTATTGTTTAAAAAAATTATGGGACTCTGCTTAATGAGTCTGTCTGATTCCAGGACAAGATATACAAAAAAAGCCATTCCACAGGGCCATAGAAACCAATCCAGGAAGGATTGATGGACTTCTAAGCCAATACAAGGGACTTGAACCTAGTATGAAGATTCAAGGTTGTGAAGCTTATCATACATTAAGATATGGACCTTCCCTGTATCTACACTCTTTGTGAAAATACTTACAGACTTGGTTCCTATAATCTAGTTCATTTTCTGTCTTTCATAGTGTAGCAAACTTTCTGGAGTCCTGGCTACTGACTGGGTAAATGCTTACTTGTTTATATCATTTTAATTGTGTCTGATTCAAGGACCTGCTATAGATTTATTTTTCCTTTCCTTAGAATTTTTACACATAAGACTTTGATAGTCTATATTTTTATCCAGAAATTATCTCGTTTATTGGATTTTTCTGATGTCTTTTTAAATTTCTCTTGCCAATTGATTCATATACCTCATAACTCAGCCATGCATCCCTAAAGGACCCCTGTGTTTTACAATCACCCTCTTCAAGGGGGGAATGTAAAAATATTATTATTTTAAATTGCAAAGTTTAAATTCATTTTGAGAAGAATTTTATGTTAAGAAACATGCTACATATCTGAATCCAGAAACTGAACTGTTTGGAGAGGACACCATGAAAATGCCTCTAGACCACAAGCTGCCTGAGAAAAACAAGAATGAACTTTGGGTGTGGTTGATTGAACATTTATTTGTATGTATACTTTCATGCCAAAGGGGACTGCCCTCTAACTGGCTTTTTGTCAATGTGTCTACCAATTATTGGTTTTGTTCTTTTCCTCTTATCATCAAATCATTATAATCTTAAAGTTGATTATGTTTTCATGATCTTTTGGGGGGAAACTTCCCAAGAATGATCAAATGGAGGATGAAAAAATAGAAATTTGAACTGCAGACATCAATCCCCAGAAATGCTTGGCACTTCCCAGAATGCCCTATAATCTCACCTGAGATCCCCACCTGGGCCAAGAACAAAATGGGTATTTATACTTATTGTACCACCTACTTGGGCTCTCTCTGCTTCCGCTTCTAAGCACATGCATCTCTCTCTACCTAGCAGGCAAGATGTAGTGAGTATGTTGCATGTGCTTTTCTTATTTTGTATTTCTTTATTTCTTAATTCTAATAATATTTACTAAACCTCGAAAGTATAATACTTTTAGTAGAGAAACTAATTTATCTGTTACACTTATAATGCATAGCTACTATAAGGGGAGGGGGATGGATTTTATAAAAAAGTTGAACTGGATTATTTAAGAATATGGTCACCAGGAATTTAACTAATTCCAAAGAGATTAATTTACAATTCATTTACAAAATATAGAAAGAGTGAAATAATAAAATAAGAGAGAGGATAGGGTAAGATATCTAGCCTTAGCACGCAGTATTTTTGTTTTGGCCCTTGGATCAACCCAGGGAGGGGAGTTTAGTCCTTAAGCCAGAGATGGCTTCAGCCCTTATAGCCAAAGACCTAGGGATGCAGGTAGTCTCCCTCAATAGGCAGGTGTCTCCTGAGGCTAGTCTCTTCAAAAAAAAAAAAACAGGAAATGAGTCAGATCTTTTCACTCACCACAAGTCAGTCCAAAGGGAGAGATTAAGGACAGTCTAATCAGGAAAGGTCTTAGGTACAGTCAGTAAATTCTTCATCAGCTTCCAACTCAAACTCAGAACTCCAAAGAATGAGAGCAGTCAGGAGTTCCAACCTTGAAGAACTCAAGAACTTCCAGAAGAAATTGACTCAGAACAAGTGCCCACAGGAAGTTGTAACACCCTTTTAAAGACACATTCTTTTGCATCACTTCCTGTGACTTCCTCCACTTTTATGTCTATCAATTATAGTTGAAGCTTTGTTTAGGACTTCCCATGGGACCTCCCCCACTCAATGATTAAGTGGCATGTTTTACTTTTGGTGATTAAATCTAAAAATGGGCAGGGGAGTTAACTTAATCTTCACAAATTGGGGGAGAATCAATTTAATCTTTACACTCCCATATAAATTTGTTACAGAGAGATCTTTTATGCAAGCTTAAAGCCACAATAACTACCTCTCTAGACAGCTCTCAACACTCGAATTTCCTAAGGAATCCTTAAATTTTCTCCCTGTTCTTCTTTCAGACTGTCATTAGATGAAGGAGCCTCCAACTTTTGAAATCCCATCTGATATACCTGTCTCTCTGGACCACATCATCTTCTGATGTTGGCCTACTTAAATCAGCTGTTTCTGTTCAAATTAGGACAAAACCTGACCCTCATCCTTCCATTCCTCAGTATCCTTTATCAAAAGAGGAAATTGAGGGAATTACCCCAGTGATAGATTCATTAATTTAGTAAGGAATAATAATTTCAGGCAAATTTTAATATAATATATCCATCCTGGGAGAAAATAAGGCCCTGATAGGAAAAGCTATATATAGATTTCTACAAGATTTAAGGACTCTGAATAATTATGTCATAAAGAGACATCCTCTGGTTCCAAACCCAAACAGAATTATCTCCTCTATTCCTAGGACAGCCACAAACTATATTGTATTAGACTTGTGCTCAATATTTTTCTCAATACCAGTTCATGAAAATTCCAGGAATATATTTGCCTATATCTGGAAAGATTCCTTTGTATTTTTTTTCATTATTTCCCTGGATATCCTTGATCTTTTGTTCTTCCAAATGAACTTTGTTATACTTTTTTTCTAAATCAGTAAAAAAAATTTTTTTGGAAGTTCCATGGGTATGGCACTAAATAGATAGATGAGTGTGGGTAGGATGGTCATTTTTATTATATTGGCTCGTCCTACCCATGAGCAGTTAATGTTCTTCCAATTGCTCAAGTCTAGTTTAGTTGTGTGGAAAGTGTTTTGTAGTTGTGTTCATATAGTTCCTGTGTTTGTCTCGGGAGATAGATTCCTAAGTCTTTTATTTTGTCTAAGGTAATTTTGAATGGGATTTCTCTTTCTAGTTCTTGCTGCTGAGTTGTGTTGGAATTATATGGAAATGCTGATGAATTATGTGGGTTTATTTTGTATCCTGCAACTTTGCTAAAGTTGTTGATTACTTCGATTAGCTTTATGGTTGAATCTCTAGGATTCTTTAAGTAGACCATCATGTCATCTGCAAAGAGTGATAACTTGGTCTCCTCCTTGCCTATTTTGATGCCTTCAATTTCTTTTTCTTCTCTAATTGCTACTGCTAATGTTTCTAATACAATGTCAAATAGTAGAGGTGATAATAGGCATCCTTGTTTCACTCCTGATCTTAATGGGAATGGATTTAGTTTATCCCCATTGCAGATGATATTAGTTGATGGTTTTAGATATATACTGTTTATTATTTTTAGGAATGACCCTTCTATTCCTATACTTTCTAGTGTTTTTAGTAGGAATGGGTGTTGTATTTTATCAAAGGCTTTTTCATTATCTATTGAGATAATTATGTGGTTCTTGTTGGTTTGCTTGTTGATGTGGTCAATTATGTGGATAGCTTTCCTAATATTGAACCAGCCCTGCATCCCTGGTATAAATCCTACTTGATCATGGTGGATGACCCTTCTGATCACTTGCTGGAGTCTTTTTGCTAGTATCCTATTTAAGATTTTTGCATCTATATTCATTAGGGAGATTGGTCTATAGTTTTCTTTCTCTGTTTTTGAACTGCCTGACTTTGGAATTAGTACCATGTTTGTGTCATAAAAGGAGTTTGGTAGAACTCCCTCTTTGCTTATTATGTCAAATAGTTTGTATAGTATTGGGATTAACTGTTCTCTGAATGTTTGATAGAATTCACTGGTGAATCCATCAGGCCTTGGGGATTTTTTCTTAGGAAGTTCTTTGATGGCCTATTGGATTTCTTTTACTGATATGGGATTATTTAAGAAATCTATTTCTTCTTCTGTTAGTCTAGGCAATTTATATTTTTGTAAATATTCATCCATATCATCTAGGTTAGTATATTTATTGCCATACAGTTGGGCAAAGTAGTTTTTAATAATTGCCTTAATTTCCTCTTCATTGGAGGTGAGATCCCCCTTTTCACCCTTGATGCGGTTAATTTGGCTTTCTTCTTTCCTTTTTTAAATTAGATTGACCAGCACTTTGTCTATTTTGTCTGTTTTTTCAATGTATCAGCTTCTAGTCTTGTTCATTAGCTCAATAGTTCTGTCACTTTTGATTTTATTAATTTCTCCCATAATTTTTAGGATCTCTAGTTTGGTTTTCTTCTGTGGGTTTTTAATTTGTTCGTTCTCAAGTTTTTTGATTTGCATTTCCAATTCCTTGATCTCTGTCCTCATTAATTTATTAATATATGCACTCATGGATATGAATTTTCCTCTAAGTACTGCCTTGGTTGCATCCCATAAGGTTTGAAAGGATGTCTCACCATTGTCATTTTCTTCAATGAAATTATTAATTGTTTCTATGATTTCTTCTCTAACTAACCAATTTTGGAGTATCATATTATTTAATTTCCAATTAATTTTTGATTTGGCTCTCCATGTACCCTTACAGATCAATATGTTTATTGCCTTAAAGGCTGCATTTATTATTTCTGCTTTTCTGCATTTGAGTGCCATGTTTCTGTGACCTAGTGTATGATCTATTTTTGTGAATGTGCCATGTGGTGCTGAAAAGAAGGTGTATTCCTTTTGTCCCTATTTATTTTTTTCCATATGTCTATTAACTTTAATTTTTCTAAGATTTCATTCACCTCTTTTACCTCTTTCTTGTTTATTTTTTGGTTTGATTTATCTAAATTTGATAGTGATTGGTTCAAGTCTCCCACTAATATTGTTTTACTGTCTATTTCCTCCTTCAATTCTCCTAGTTTCTCCATTAGAAATTTGGGTGCTATACTATTTGGTGCATACATGTTGATTAGTGATATTTCCTCATTGTCTATGCTCCCTTTTAACAGAATATATTTACCTTCCCTATACCTTTTGATCAGGTCTATTTCTGCTTTGGCTTTGTCAGATATCATGATTGCAACTCCTGCTTTCTTTCTATCAGTTGAGGCCCAAAAGGTCTTACTCCAACCTTTAATTCTAACCTTGTGAGTGTCAACCCACCTCATATGTGTTTCTTGAAGACAACAAATGGTAGGGTTTTGGGTTCTAATCCAATCTGCTCTTTGTCTACATTTTATGTGTGTTCATCCCATTCACGTTCAAAGTTATGATTGTCATTTGTGGATTTGCTGGCATTTTGATATCTTCCCCTAGTTCTGACCTTTCTTTTTTAGCTATCTCCTTTTAAACCAGTGATTTACTTTAGGTCAGTCCCCCTAGTCCCCTCCCTTGATATGCTTCCCTTTCTAGCCCCTCCATTTTTATGCTCCCTTCCCCTCCCCTCCTTAATTTTCCTTTCTTTCTTGCCCTGTTGGATAAGATAGAATTCAGGATCCCACTGGATCTAGATGTTCTTCCCTCTCAAATTTGATTTCACTGAGAGTAAGGTTTAAGTAATTCCACTTCAAGCACTCTTCCTATCCTTGTCATATGAGAGTTCTTCCCCTCCCCTTCCCATGTGTATCTTTATATGGGAAAGTTTATTCTATTAAGCCCCCCCCCCTATTTCTTAAAGTAAATCTTAGTGTTATCGATGGTTCGCCCTGTCCCTTTTCCTTTCTTTGCCCCTACTTTCACCAAATCTTCTTAATGCCCCAATCTTTCCTTTATGCATGTTTCTTCTAACTACTCTCATGATGCATACAATTTTTGAGTTACACCAAACATTTTCCCCACATATTAATATATATAATTTGAAGTAAATGTAGTCCTTATAGAATAGAGTTTGACTTAACGAAAAAGATAAGATTCATCTCCTTTTCCCTTTCTTTCATATTTACCTTTTCATGTTTCTCTTGCTTTCTGTGTTTGGATATCAAATTTCCCTTAAGTTCTGGTATTTTCTTAGCAAATGCTTGGAAATCTTCTATTTTGTTGAATGCTCATACTTTCCCCTGGAAGTATATAGTCAGTTTTGCTGGGTAGTTGATTCTTGGTTAGAGACCCAGCTCTCTTGCCTTTCTAAATATCTTGTTCCATGCTTTGGGGTCCCTTAGTGTGTTAGCCGCTAAGTCCTGTGTGATCCTTATGGGAGCCCCCCTATATCTGAAGCTCCTCTTCTTGGCTTCTTGTAGGATTTTCTCCTTTTCTTTGAAACTCTTGAATTTTGCAATTACATTCCTAGGGGTTGTCTTTTGGGGATTTAGTATAGAGTGTGTTCTTTGAACCCTTTCTATTTCTATTTTGCCCCCTTGCTCCAGAATGTGTGGGCAATTTTCTTTTATAATCTCCTGTAGAATAACATCGAGTTTATTGTTTATCTCTGTTTTTTCTGGGAGACCGATAATTCGGAGGTTGTCTCTTCTTCCTCTGTTTTCCAAGTCTGTGACCTTTTCAGTAAGATATTTTATGTTTTCTTCTAATTCATTAATTTTTTGGGGTTGCTTTGTTGATTCTTGCTGTTTTGTGATCTCGCTCTCTTCCAGCTGCTTAATTCTGGTCGTTAGGGACTCGTTTTGCTTTTCAGCTTTGTCTGCCCTTCTATTGGATACTTCAAGCTCTTTTTCCAATTGAGCAGTCTTATCTGTCAGACTGCTAATCTCTTTCTCCCATTTTTCTTTCCAGGTTTCCATCTTTTGGATAAGTTCCAGTTTGAGATCTTCCAGAGCTTGTTGATAGTTTCCAATTTGGGAGGCATGTTCTGATTTTTTTGGATTTCATCTTAATTCTCTTCTTTTCCTAGGTCACTTTGACCATAAAACTTTTCAATAGTCACCTTTTTCCCTTTCTTCCTGGAGGCTTGATTTTGGGCCATGTGAGCCATCCCTTTGGTGATTTTAATCCCCTTTCCTTTTTGGTCTGGGGTCTGGATGATATGGGTGGGTTTTCTGTGAATTTAGGTTGCCTCAGACTAGTTCTTCCCAGCCCCCGATGTTTCTTAGAGAGTTGGGCCCCTGATCACAGCCAAACTGCCCAGGTGTTCAGGTCCAGCCAGATAATCAGTGTGTGGTCTGCCCCTGGTGTTTAGCTCCACCCAGATGCTCAGCGCAACCACCTCAAGTATGGGTCTCTGGGCCCCCTGTGCTCAGCACAGGATTCTCCCATGAAACCTCCCTGAGGTTTTTTTCCTGGAAGTCCCCAGATCCCAAGGACCCTGGAGTGCCCCCCCCAGACAGAGACGTTCCCCACTCACTTGCTCTCCCAGTGAGAGCTCTGGTAGCTCATTCTGGTTTGGTGGGGGATGTGGGGGGGGAGGGTAGCTCAGTTCAAGTTTCTGTGCAAGCTTTTATTCTTTCTTATTATAGTGTGGAAATGTTCAAACCCCATGTACCTTCGCCTCTGTGGGGTACTGGGGAGTCCTGGGGAGTCCTTCTGTTTCTCCAAAGGTGATTTTTATGCTCCTTTGATGTAGTCTATTTCGTTCAGTGCCGGGGACAGGAAGCGTGTGGCATCTAGATTTCAGCCATGATAACCCAGAAGTTACCTGGAAGATTCCTAGAGGACCTGGTATCAGCTGCCAGAAGGGTTCATGGACATCCTTACCTTGTTCTCACATATTTTAAAAAAAGATACAGATAATATCAAATTTAAGAATAAACATTTAATTCAATAAATGGATGATTTCCTCTGGCCTCTCCAAACTCCAACATGTGCCAGGAAGATAGTGTAAAAATTAAATGAGTCTCTACTGATAAAAATATTATATTTTATGAGGTTTATTAAGAGTATTAGAAATCAGGGATACAAAGTAATAAAACTAGCCATGTGCCTAGGGCTGATTAGCCTATTCACATTTTACCTCTATATCGTGCAATGTCCAAGTAGAGGAAGAGAGAGCCGTGTGTGACCATAGAAGAGGAAGAGGTTCTTGGGAAGCAGAGAGCCTATTAAATACTCAATTGTCATCTTGCCCAGGTGGAGACTCAGGTGAGATTATAGGGAATTCTGGGAAGTAACAAGGACTTCTGGGGATTGAAGTCTGGGATTCAAATCTCCATTTTACAATAGCAAACCTCTTTTTAGAGCTGCATAAGAGAGGCCATAAAGTGTTAAGGGGAAAGGTTCAGTGGTGTCTCCCCAAAGTGAAATGTGTAGGGTTTATTTTAACCACTGGTGACATCTCCATTTCCCCTAAGTGTATCGAATATATTAAAAAATTGAGTGTATCCTCCACTAAGAAAGAGTTGAGGGGAATTCTTGAAGCAACTGCAATATGTAGGCAGTGAATTCCTTGCTATGGGGAAATCACTAAACCTTTCATGGCACTGACCAAAAATTCAATCCCTGAACTGCTTAAATTAGAGGTGGAGAACCTGCCAGTTCTTTCTAATTTAAAACAGGCTATACTGTCTGCCCCTCCTCTAGGAATCCTAGATTAAAACAAGCCATTTAAGTAGTGTGCACATGAACAGAAAGGGGTAGCTTCAGGTGTTTTAACTCAAATTTTAGGACCTGCTCAGCACCCATCTCCCTATTATTTGGTCCAGCTGTACACAGTAGCTTCAGGAGCACCACCATGTCTTTGAGCCATAGATGCCAGAGCCTTGCTAGTAATTAAATCTGCTGATTTAATATTGGGATGCCCTTTAACAGTAATTTTCCCACATGAAGTCAAAGCATTGTTGCTAACACATAGAACACAGGCATTTTATGATCAGAGACTTGCAAGGTACAAGGTAATCTTGTTAGATAATGAAAATATTACCTTGAAAAGCTGTACAGTTCTAAATCCTGCAAACTTGCTTCCAAATTTTCCAGTTTCAGGAGAACCATTGCACAGTTGTGAATCTTTAATGTCTATGGCTAAGAAGCCTCAAAACAATCTCATAGATTCTCCTTTAAACAATCTAGATCTAGTCTTATTCATTGATGGTTCTTCTTTCGTGATGGATGGCATACGCTACACTGGAGCTGCTGTAGTCACAGAATTTACCACTCTGTGCTCAACTTCACTGCCCTCAAATATAATTCTAAGAATGTCCTTTTATTCTTTAAGGTTTTTGGTGTCCAATGAAATTCCTGCTATGTTTTTAAGGTTAGATCTTAAGATTTCAACATTTGAATTCATTCAACCAATTTATTCAATTAAATCTCTATGGTGAAAAACATGCCTTACCCCACAAAACAAGACTTATTTGTGCAGGTAAAACAGAGTACAACATTCATTTAAAATCTTCATATGGAGAGAAATTATAGAAGTTTCAGAGACTTGCTTGGAAGATCATCATGTGGCTTCTACAATTAATTCATGATGCATGGTTTCTTCAATGTTTTGGAGTTGATGAAAACATGCCTGTATAATTGCCAAAGATAAGAAGGCAACAATTTACAAGGACTCTAGATATGCATTTGGAATATGTCATGCAGTTGGTATGCTATGGATTCAAAGGGGATTTTTAACCTCAGCTAGAAAATATATTGCAAATTCAGAAATCATTAAAGAGGTTCTTTATGCTTTCTAGCTACACAATGCCCTATCTGTAGTTCATTGCTCTGCCCATAGAGGTGGGACAAACCCTATCTATAGGGGGAATGACTGGGCAGATACTGCTACAAATCTAGCAGCCTTATAATGTCCTCAGTAAATTTTCACATTGGCAACTAGTGATGACTTAAATTTGTCCCTTCCTTATAATGAAAAGGAAGTGAGAAAATGGAAGCATAAATTTAAATCAAAATTAATAAATGGGGTATGGGAATCATCTGAAGGAAAACCCATATGCCCTAAAAGTTTGTATCACCAAATTTGCCAATCCATTCACAAAAATGGTCACTTTGGTACCCAGGGCATTGTAGACTCCATTAAGAGAGTATGGATATCCCCCTGCAAAACTACAATAGCCTCTAAAGTGTGGACATCTTGCCCTACTGCCAAGTATTTAATCAGCACTCCTTTCATGGAAAAGCTTTTTGTGGGCATCCTCTGGCTTACACACCTTTTGAACACCTGCAAGTTGATTTTATCACTATGTCAAAATCTAGATAGAATGAATCTTGTCTGGTCATGGATCAGCTGACCAGATGACCTGAAGCATTTCCTAGTGCACAAACCACAGTGCCTTTTGTTGCCAAGGTGCTTTTAAAAGAGATTATTCCTCACTTTGGTCTACCTGTATGTATTAATTCAGACAGAGGAACTCATTTCAATGATTCAGTTTTGTCTCATATTTATACTTGTTTGAGGATAACTGCTAAATTCCATGTACCATAACATCCCCTGAGCTCACACCAAGTTGAGAGAATGAATAGAGATCTTGAGACTATATTTTTTCCAAATTTTGCACTGAGACTCATTTAAAATGGCTTGGAATTCTCCCTCTGGTCCTATTCTATCTTTGTAGCAGGCCCAGAGGAGAACTATACATCTCACCATCTGAGATGCTTTTTGGACATCCCCCTATGCCAGGAGTCCCCAAACTTTTTACACAGGGGGCCAGTTCACTGCTCCTCCAACCACTGGAGGGCTGGACTATTAAAAAAAAAAACTATGAACAAGTCCCTATGCACGCTGCAAATATCTTTTTTTAAGTAAAAAAATGGGAAGATTTACAATATTTAAAATAAAGAACAAGTAAATTTAAATCAACAAACTGACCAGTGTTTCAATGGGAACTATGGACCTGCTTTTAGCTAATAAGATGGTCCATTTCCGGTTCCATATTTGTCACTGCTAGTCATAACAAGTGATGCAAATGTGCATCAGTTAGTCTAGATCTGCTTGGAGATTTCAGATGTTTTATTCTGGAAAAAGTCTGTTCACAGACAAAAGTGCTGCCAAAGATGGTTGCCATTTTGAGTGCATGGCTCCTGAGATTCAGATATGTCTCAGAGGGGAAGAGGTGCATAGAAATTAGACAAGTCGCTTGACTTGAATACATCTTTCAGAGAGTCACAATTCTACAGTTCAGCCAGTTCCATTTGATAAATTGTATCTACATTTTCAATGTCAATAGAAAATGGGTTATGGAAAAGCTGTATGTCCTGTTCATGGAGATGAAACTCTTTAAATCTGAATTGGAACTCCTTTTACAACTTTTCCAGTGAATCCCCACATGTTTCTTCTGGGAATGCTATAAAGGGTTTTTCTTCTAACAGATTTTGAGTTAAGAGGAGTTGGCAGAAAATTTTCTCCTTCACTTGTTTGATAAAGAGGCCTAATTTTATTTCAAATGCTTTTACATATTATTGCATATTACAGATGAGTTTCCCTTTTCCTTGAAGTTGCACACTGAAACTGTTGAGTAGCTCTGTTACATCAGTCAAAAAGACAAGGTACCATTTCCATTCTGCATCATTGAGTTCTGGAACTTCTTTGTTTTTTGAAAGCATAAAAGTTGTAATCTGTGGAAGTCATAGAAATGTCTCAAAACTCTCCTTCAACTCAGCCAAAGGACTTCTGTGTGGTACAGAATATCTTTATAGGCAACATTTAGCTCAGACAGAAATTCCTGAAATTGTCTGTGGTTTAGTGTATTAACTGTAATGAAGTTAACACAAGATACCACAATTTTCATAACAATCCCACTTCAGTGATTTACTACATAGCAGTGCCTGTTGCTAGATGAGGCAGTGTATTACTACTGCATGAGAATAGTTACGTTTGTCCATCTCTTGGTTAATGAGAGCAATTACTTCTTTCTTAGATCCCACCATGCTGGGAGCACCATCAGTTGTCACGCTGACTAGTTTAGCCCAGTCCAGCTCCAAATCCTTCACAGTTTGGGAAATCTTTTCATAGAGATCCTCTCCTGTAGTTGTTCCTTTGATGCTTTGCAGTGTAACAAGCTCTTCTGTGACTTTAAAATTGGCATTCATCCCAAGAATAAAAATTAGAAGTTGTGCAGAATCACGAACATCATTGCTCTCGTCGAGTGCCAAGGAAAAATAGGAAAGTTTTCTTGAGGAGTCTTGCAAATGCTAATGCAAATTGTCTCCCATTTCTTCAATCCTTCATGTAATTGTAGATCCTGAAAGACTAACTGTACTAAATAAGTCTGCCTTTTCTGGACACATCTCTTTGGCAAAAGAAAGAAGGTACTCTTTAACAAATTCTCCCTCCACAAATGGTGTACCAGTGCATGCTATTAGCTTGGCAACTTGAAAACTTACTTCCAGTGATGAAATATTTAGCTGCTTCTGATTCACAAAAGTATTTTACTGAGTTGTCAATGTATTTTTCAGTTTTAGTATTTTATCTTTCTCACATCTCCGACCAAACAATCATATTTATCTTTATGTTGAATTTGATAGTGTTAACGCAAATTGTATTCTTTGAACACAGACACTATATACTGGCATATCAAACACACAGCTCTTTTCTTGTACTGCATGAAAAAATAATAATAAGTCCACTGTTCTTTGAATATCCTACACTCCGAGTCAATTTTTCTCTTTCTTGATGTCATTGTTTCCTAGGGATTCCAAATTGCTATTATTAAAATACATACATATATACATATGTATACACCCCTACAAAAACAATATACTAACAATAATTTTGCCCACACAGAGGCATAGATTTGCACTGCCCATCAATGAAGTATGATCTGTGTCCATCAATATAACCTTCGCAGTCCATATCATTTCAGCCTCACCAGTGGCCATATTGGTGGAACTCTACCTTTACCTCAGGTTCACACTGGTGTGGTGCAACAACCAGCATGGTTACAGAGCCAGTTCCTCCACCACTTTTCTAGTTCACATTACCCTGTGTAAACCACACTGCGATCTGTGAACTCACACAGGAATCTGATTGCCTAGGTAAGACCAATGTGGACAGATTCCACGGCAGGCAAAAAGAAGGCAAGACACTAGTGTGTGTCCTCTTGCAGTCCATATTTATGGATCCATAATTATAGACCATAATACAGAAAACATATGCCTTACTTCCCCAACATAGTACAATGGCAAACATACTCCCTCAGATGCACAACATAATGGCCCCTATAACTTCCCTTTGATCAAAAGTCTCTCCCCACATTACTACACAGAACAATGGCCCCCATACTCCCCCAGATGCACAGCATAATAGCCCCGGGCCCTGGGTCATTAGGTTGTGCATCTGGGGGAGTATGGGAGCCATTGCACTATCATGTTTTCCTGAAAATAAGACACTGTCATATTAATTTGACCCAAAAAAAATGAGGGTGTCTTATAAAACACCCAGTTGCAGTGGTGGGCTTCTCACATTAGAGGCCCACCGCTAATGTTACAGGCTAGATCACTGCTATTCAATGCCTGTATACAGTATTGGAGGTGGTACTGGGCCTGTGACATTGTATTCCACTGCCTGGGATAGTGGAGGCTTCAGGGCTGACTGTGATGGGTCTGTCACACCTTGCATAGGCCCATCACTTTGACCACTATACCAGGCAGCTGTATACACAGAGTGGAATCACCTCCCCCAGATTGCCGCTCACCATGCTGACGTCTTCCATTGTACAGTCACATAATCCCTTGTGTGGCACCTCATTCTTGTTCAGTTACTTTCAGAACAAGGCACCATGCAGAGAATTATGTCACTGAAAGTTACACTGTATGTAAGCAATGCCGTGCTTTGCAGCACCACCACATACAGTACTCCAGGTCCTGTGCTTCTCTCACTGACCATCAATGAAAGAGGTGCCCCTTCCAAAAGTGAGGTGGGGGACTGGATAAATAGCCTCAGGGGGCCACATGTTGCTGGCTGGCCATAGTTTGGAGACCCCTGCCCTATGCAGTCTAAACCTTTCTCTCCTGCGTACATATCATTACTAGGGGGAGATACTTCTATTGCCTCATCTATACAGGATTTGCAAATCAAATTATAAGAACTCCATGAATCTAGAGCTGCTGTATAAGCAGGACCTATAGACTTCTCACTCCATGACTTGTACCCAGTGACAAGGTATACATAAGGAACTTCTAGTGTACTGGGGCAACTTCACCTCCCTAGGAAGGTCCATTTCAAATCCTCTTAACCACTCTAATAGCTATCAAAATTGGATCCATTGCTCACATGAAGCTGACATGTAAAGAGAGCACCTTCTATTGATAAGTGACTGTGTCCTATCTTGCTCGTTGTATTTGCTGATTGTTTTAATATTTAATTTTGTTCTTTAAGTTCACATATTAAGTGATTTTTTATAAATCTGCTACTTGGTGAAAATCATTTGTACTTATACTGTGGAATATGGCCAAGTTACAAAGGAAATGGGTTTCATTTTGGGGTGAGAAACTTTTGTATTCTGCCTCTACTTGACTGACACAGTGTGTCACTATTTTTGAACTATATATTTTTTATTTAAAAATTATTATTGCTTTCCCTTGTATGTGCAATACAGTATTTGAGTGTTTTTCTCTCTCATATTTTGTACTTGAAACACAGGTTACCAGTATATATATTCTTTTATTTGAAGTAAGGTAAGTTTAAAATGCCCATTATCCCTAATGTCAATGCAAACCCAGAAAGTTTAGAATAAAGAAATCTTCCATTAATTGTTAAATATTATGGGACTTTTTATTAGTGATTATGTCTTATTCCAGAAGGGATCACAAAAGAGCTACTGCACAGTGCCAAGGATCACAGAGTTAATCTGCAGAGTCTCAATAAGCACATGGTCAGAAAGATCAACCAATCCTGGTGGGATTGATGAGATTCTGTGCCAAGGCAGGACACTTGAATTTACTTTGGCGTTGGAGGAAGCAGCTGTTTGCAAAGTCAAATGCAGGATTCCTCATTCCAGAGTCACACTTTTCCTAAGTAACTCTCTTTGGCTACGATTCTGGCTCCCCTATCCCTGAATGTAAAGGTAAAATCAGACCAGGGAATGCTATATTCTGTTTGCTGCTAAAATCTAGTTCCTTTTTCTGTCTTTCATAGTGTGGCAATTTTCTGTAATCCTAGCTGCTGATTGGGTAAGTGTATAATTGCTTCTATAGGCTTGTGGGACATAAATCACTTTAATTGGGTCCTGATTTAAGGACCTGTTATAGGTTTATTTTTCCTTACTTGAAATTTTTATATATGACTTTTACATTTTATATTTCATCCCGAAGTTACTTTTTCTCTTTTATTTGGGTTTTTTTGATGTTTTTAATTTTCTTTTGACAAATTGATTCATATACCTCATAACTCAGCCATGAATACCTGGATGATCCATGTTTTTGTTGACACCCTCCTTAAGGGGGATTGTATTATCATATAATGCAAAGTTTAAATTCTTTTGAGAGTAATTTTAAGATAAGAAACCTGATACCTCCCCAAATCCAGAAAGGGAACTATTTGGAGAAGATGCCATGAAGATGCCTGTAGAAACCACATACTTCACCAAAAGATCCACAGTCAATTGTGATTTGGACTGTGGGGGATTGAATGTATTTTGTTTTGAATGTACACTCTCATTTTCGTCAGTGTAGCAGTCATTGATTTTGTTCTTTTTCTCTTTTATTTCCCTCTTATCACCAATTATTGTAATTTTCCCTTAGAAACTGCAATGTTATATATATATATATATATATATATATATATATATATGTAGTTAAAATCTTTAGAGTTATAAGTTGTTTATGTCTACTGATTCCATGGGGAAACTAGGCATGTAAATCTGGGAGATTTCTACATGATTGTTTTCCAGGGGAATCACAAGAGGATTGTGTAAATAATTTCTGTACTCTTGAAATACAATTCCCAGCATCCCACTTTTGTCCTCACATTACATGCTTATATTTTGTAGATAATGTTTCTGTAACCATGCCCTCTCTCTCTCTTCCTACTTTCATGGTCCTATAAGCTTGTTTTTAATCAGGCTATACTTTTCCTCTACTTCAAGTGATTATTAATAAAACTTATAAAATATAATACTTAGAATTATTGGATATTCATTTTAATCTTATAGTACAAACCCCTTTATCTAGTAATACCACTATTAAGTCTCTTGTCCCAACATGATCAGAGAAAAAGGAAAAGAACCCACGTATTATATTTTGTATAATACTTACTTTATGGTGGCAATCAATTGGAAATTGGGGAATGGTGTATAAGAGGGAAAGGCCAGAAGCAAAGGAAAAATTTGAATTTGACAACCTATCTTAGGAAAAGAGGAAATGGAACCACAGCTGACTTCCGGGGATGGTATGGAACTTTTAAACCAAGCTCAGGAGGGGGAAGTTGAAAAACTGGAACAGGTTCTTTGCTCTTGGAGCTGAGAGGAGAAGGAACTGACCCTTTGCTGTGAAGATACCCATTTTCTCTATCATTTTTCCTGAGCCATAGAAGATTTTATTTTCTAAGTGGGGACATTTTTTTTATCTTGGACCATCCTGTCAAACTTGCTCTAAGCATTTAGTCTAGCACAAAATGATCTAATCACTTGTAGGAGGTCTTACCTGAACTTGTTGAGATATGTGAAATTAGCTGGTCTTGCAAAATCAAAATTCTCACATTCATGTACCCTAGGCCAATCAGTCAAGCTCTCATCCTGTCTGTTCTTTTCCACAAATTGTCACTGTTCATGGGGGCTAAAATATTCTCCCATTATTATTTCAATATATTCAAAATCAGGTTCATAAACTTTGAACGCCATTTTCAGCTCCTATAATCATTTGTATAGTTCAGAAACACATTTTGAAAATAATTTCTTCAGTGACTCCAAACTCTTGTGCACCTTCATGTATAAAATGCCAGGCCTGCCATGCAAGGTAATGGAGTGGCATGATTTTGTGAGCTCTTGTGACCTCTGATGTTGTGTTGTCTAGTTTACTACCTTCCTTAGTACTGCTAAAAACATTGTCTACAACCATTGTGTCATTGGTTTTGTCTTTGTCATAGCCAGGTTTTAATTTATCCTCAACCTTATCTTTATTTGTCAGCAATCCCCATCTCACTAACTAACATTGCCCTTATCCCCTTTTTTTTTGCCAAATAGACATTGCAAATTTTTTTCACATAGTTTTCAAGTTTGTTGTCTAGAATTAAGATTTGTGTTAGCTTTCTTCGTAACATCATCCTTAAAAAAGATTTCACATAAGATAGGGTTTGGATGTTAGCCATAAGAATCACATATACTTGGGTCACAGCCTACCATGCCATTGTATCATCGTTATAAAAGTTGTAGAGTTGGTAATGAATTCCACTGTACCCATAATAACTGATGTCACAGTGTTGTAAATAATATAGTATGTCCAGTAAATTCCTAATACCTAATACCATGAGTATAGAAGCCCACAACGTATCTGCCACATCTTGTTTCTCTTTTATTAACTCCTCTGTCCTTGAACCCCTCAAAAAGGCTCCCCTTTTTAGGGGTTCCAACTGTCAATCCCCCTTTCAGTTGCCTGGAATGGATTCTGTATTTTCACTGGTGTGCCAAAATTGTATTAGCGGGGAAATTGAAGAAGGAACCAAAGTTCCAGCTACTTGGGGAATAAATATAAGATAAAACTTTCTTCCTTCCTCCCCTTATCCTAATTTGGGCTGTTAACAAATGGAGTCAGTTCTGACTGGACTAAAAGGGTAAGTAAGATTTCCCCTCAGATCCCCCTTCTTGACTGATGTTCTTTGAAGTTCCCATCCTAATACATTGAATCTGATTGAAGTCTCTGTTAAAATCAAGATTCTATTTATTTCCATATATAGGGTTAAAAAGTAATGAGAACAGAGGGAAAAGGAAATCCCTAGCCATTTCCTATACAGATCTGAGAGATTTGAACCAGGGTCTTTCTTCAGGATAAGCTCTGAGGTTACCCTAAGGAACAAAAGTCTTTATCCTAAAAAAGTCACCAATTGGAAAAGATCTCCTGTGGCTCAGGCAAAAGGATTGAGAAAATGGGTATCTTCACAGCAAAGGGTCAGTTCCTTCTCCTCTCAGCTCCAGGAACAAAGAACTTCTTCCAGTTTTTCAACTGCCCCCTCCTGAGTTTGGCTGAAAAAGTTCCATACCATCTCCCAAAGTCAGCTGGGATTCCATTTCCTCTTCTCCTGAGATAGGTTGTCAGATTCAAATTTTTCCATTGCTTCTGGCTTTTCCCTCTTATACAATGGCTAAACAAGTCTTAATATATGATTGTGATAGAATACTACTGTGCTGAGGGGAAACAATTAGTAAATTGATTTTTAAAAAATCATTAAAAGAGTTACATGAAATAATGAAGAGAGAAATTATCAGAACCAAGAAAGCATTGTATACAGCAATAACAATACTGTTTACACTATATCAGGACAGCTAGGGGTCACAGTGGGTAGAATTACCAGCTTAGAGTCAGAATGACTCATCTTCCTGAATTGAAATCCTGACTTGCTTACTCTCTGAAAAATGGCAAATCATTCCAACCTATTGCCTCATTTTCCTCATTGATAAAATGACCTGTAGAAAGAAAAACAAACCACACAATTATCTTTGCCAAGAAAACACAAATGCTATCATAGAGTTGAACACAACTGATAAACCACTTTGTGTGTGTGGTAATGGTAGTAGTCTCTCAGAAGCCGAGAATGACGATTGTCTTTGTGCATGTGTGCACAGAGATACTTGTGCGTGAAAGAGATTTAAGTGGCAAATTTGGTGCACAGAGACAATCCCACTCTCTCAGCATTGGAAGCCTGGGTCCATTGGCACGAAAAGTCATTACACTTGGAGACTTCCTCAGCTGCATTGGGTGACCATGTTGTCCTTTGTGCTCCAACATGCCCTAAGCACTCCACTGTGCCTTGCTGCGTCTCCCTCTCAGCCGTTGAACCTTCTTGTTGGTTTCTTCCGTCTGTTCTTCCAAAGCAGTCTTCACATGCTGGGTGAGCAAAGCCCTGGTTCACCAGGGGTCGACGACCCGATGGCTACCCTCACAAGGTTTAGCTGGCCTGTCGAAGCCGTTGCCCAGGGTGTGGCCGCTGCCGCATGCTAGCAGCTACTAGGAGCCACAAGTGAGAGCTTGGTGTCAGGTGTGAGTCAGAGGCTGGAGAGCTGCCCTAAGAGGGCATGACAAGCCCTCCATACCAAGGTGCTACCCCTCCCTGAACACCCCATACACCCCATGTTTGTGTAGGTATAAATATTAGAGATAGTGAACTCAATAAACATTCTATTATAGACTGAAAAGAGAGATGGTCCAAAAACAGACTGGGGTAAAGCCAAAGTATGGGAGCATGACATGAATAATGATGTAGTAAAGGAATGTGAGAAGAACATTCAATAAAAACATGAGATGGTGTCATGAAAATCCAGAAGAGAGTAAAGTGACATAATCTACACTGTCAAGAATTGTAGAAAAATAAAGATAAATGGAAACTGAGAAAGGACATAAGATTTTACTATTATTTTTAATTTTGGTTGAAGCATGAGCTCCTTAGCTCATAAGAATATACTATTTTATTCTTTCTCACTGTTTCTCATGAATTTAAAATAATTCTGTTATTCAAATTGCCTTTTCCTATATATTAAATATCTATTATCTATTTCTGGAATACTATAAAATACTCTTATTTCCTGTCAATATTGCTAGAATTTGAAGGTAACAATGTGTGATGTGTGTTTGTGAGATGGAACTCAGTGATTTCTCAAACAATTTTCACAATCAAAAGTTCTAGATTTTTGACTTTGTATTCTTTTTTCCCCTTTAACTGACGTATCTGGGTAGTTTTCTTTGTCATGTTCCACTGGTTGATCTATGATCTTTTACATATCTCTGAATTTTTTCTTCAAAATCTGTTACTCTGCCTAGTAGAGAATTCATTGGTTCTTTTAATGTGTTGTCTTTTCCATTTCTCTTTTTTTGTCTTTATGACACTGAGGGTTTAAATTTTTCTCCAATAAGATTTTATTTTCCCCCAATTTCATATAGACACAATTAATTTTTTTCTGACATTTTGCAAATGCAATTCTCTCTCTCTCTCTCTCTCTCTCTCTCTCTCTCTCTCTCTCTCTCTCTCTCTCTCTCTCTCTCTCTCTCTCTCTCTCTCTCTCTCTCTCCTTCCCTCCTCCCCTCTCCTTTTTCTGAGATCAAGCAATCTGACATGGACTATACCTCTGTTAACATGCAATACATAGTTTTATCATATGAAAGAAGACACATGTTATATATACAAGAAAAAAGACAAAGGAAATAAATTGGAAAATGGTAAGCTTCAGTCTATATTGAGATTGTTAATTCATTCTCTGCTGAGGGAAGGCATTTTTCATCTTGATTCCCCTGGAATTGTTTTGGAACTTTTCATTGCTGATAATAGTGAATTCATTCACTGTTGATCATCATACAATACTGTGTGTACAGTGATCTGGTTCTGTTCAGTTCATTTTGCATCACTTTATATGTCTTTTCAAGTTTCTTTTTTTGTAATTGATTGTCCTGTTCATCATTTCTCATGACACAATAGTATTCCATTATAATCATATATCACGATTTGTTCAGTAATTCCTTAATTGATGGGCACTCTTTCAATTACCAATTTTTTCCCACACAAAAAGAATTGCTAACATATGTCTGTATAAATAGACCATTTTCCCTTTCTTTGATCTCTCTGGGATGCAGACTATGTAGTGGTATTGCTGAGTCAGAGGACATACACAATTTTACAGTCCATTGGACATTTCCTTTTTCCTTTCCTTCTGGTACACTCCCAGAAGAATATTAACCTGTCACAGATCAAAACCTTCAAATAATGGGTTCTCATGAAGAAAAGTTGCTCTGGGCCATTTGAGAGATTCAGAATTGTAAGGTCAATAAAATGATAGAGGGAAGGAGTAACAGCAGGCATAAAGGTATACATAAAACCAGAGAGAAAATGAATTAAACAACAAAGTAAGCAAAAATTACCAGGAATAAGGGAATTGGAAAGTCACGTATCTCTGGTTAAAGCATTACTCACACCATCATATATATTATCATCAAAATAGAAAACATAATGACATCTGTAGCTAATAGGCATTCAGAATCAAGCAAGGCTGAAGGGGAAAAAAGTAAATAATTTAAGGATAATTTTCTCCACTATCATACTTTTTTTTCTGTTCTAAATCTATTATTCTCTCTCAGATTGTTTTTTTTTTTACTTTTTGGAAAAATTCCCCATAATCATATACTCTGTTTTTTCTACTCATATATGTTTTGTAGTTTTGAATTGAGACATCTGGCTTCTGACCTAAATTTATTCCTGATATCTACATTTGAAAGCTTTATTTGATTTTCTTTTTAAGTTATCTGAAATTTCATATTGTTTTATATAATCTCTTAGAGTCCAGAGGGTTCTCCCTTTTCTCTGTTAATACCTGTTATTTCACTTTAATTGTAGACTCAGATACAAGACTTTGTACTTGTTTGTACTCATTATAGCAAAAGTGTGGAGTAATTCAGGTTTTGTAACACTGAGTGGGATCGAAGTATTAAGTTCACAGATGGTAATTCACAAGCATTGTATCTTCTTCAGGAGTTTGGTCTTCCTAGTTTTACAGATTCACTTTAACTACTCCCTTGTATAGTACATAATTGCTTTCTGTTGATATTTTGGGGATAGAAAATTTTGTAGAAAAGCACTATTCTGCCATCTCACTGGTCACACAATTACATTCATTAAAGCATGATTTTTCTCTTGGATTCTTTTCAAAGCAGCCACACATATAAAATCAACAGCTCAGATTATTCCAGGCTAGTCAATCTATGTTAATTTTATTATTAAAAACAAATTCAAAATTCAATAAAAATATTTGGCTTTCTGGAATTTACATATATATGTATATGTAGACACATCCCTCATCTCTGTTGTGGAAGGGCATATTTTACTGTTTTGTAATGTTCAGTTTCAACAAGTCTTGACCTATAATTTGTATTTCAGCTTTCGGTAACTTTTCAGAATACTGCTGAAACATTAATTCCTAATACAGAAGGCTTTTGCATTTCATTACATGGCTGAGTATAATAGTGTTTGCTTGCCACACTAATTATAGAAAGCATTGCAACGAATTCAAACTATGGTCCTGGCATAACAATGAACTGCATTACCATGCATTTAGACCTCATTCAATCAGATCAATACTTTGCTTTTCTGTAGACTTTTTGTTTTTAAGAAGTGTCCAAAAATAATGATTTTAAAAGGATGCCAGTGTTTCTATCTTAAAATACACCTGGGCAGTATCTCAGGTTGTAACTTAAAGAATAAAACCCCCAACAAAGTTACGAGTAGCATAACAGCACAATGTGGTTGCAGGACCATTTCTTATAGAGGAGGGCTACAACTTGTGATCAGATTACCTCTGTCAGAGGCCAGCTATGCTTCACCAAGTTTTATTTCATTTCTGGTCTGGGGATATATGTGGATGGTCTCATTCACTTGATACAAAGGATAAATTATACTTTATAAGAAATGATAGTGAGGTCAGCTGAGATTTAATGGGCCTTGAACTTAGACTCAAGATGTCTCAGCATATCTTTCCAGAAAATGATGTAATCTTTCTATGAGTGGAGCCTATGACTTTTCACATGCTCCAGTTGTGCCAGACCATCCAAGTGCTTTGCTGATCAACAAAATGATGTACAATAGAGCACTTCTAGCTGCTCCCAAATTGGTTATAGTTGAAACAGAAGCAAGTGATCTCATCTCAGTTTCTTTTTGCTAATGAGTTTGATAACTAATTTTGTGAGGGTTGAAAAGTGTGGGAATTATACATTGGAAACACTTTAATCATTTTATGTTACCACAGATTTAGAACTGAAATAGACCTTAGAAATCATCTTACCCTCTTCTCTCATTTGAGATATAAAGAATTGATGTCCACAAAGTATTTAATTTCTCAAGGGCATGTATATAATAACAAAACTGGCATTCATACACAGGACCTCAGACTTCAAAGCAAGCATTATTTCAACTTCATGACATTTGAAATTGTGACAAAGTGGGTTAAATTAATTGGTTAAATTTGAGATATTTGGCACACCAACATCATCACAGGCCCTCAGGGAAAATCTCATCACCATGAAATTCATCATTAAGGAGATTACTTTCTCTCTAGTATTTGAATATATCTTATTAGTATCCTCTGACCTCTGAAGGCCTAGAGGAGTGGAGCAAATACCTCCTCTCAAAGTCTCCATGTAAAGAGACCTCAGAAGTCCAGTAAATGCTTGATTCCCCATCTGCTATATTATTTGGATTCCACTTCATCATTATTAGACTGAGTACATCTTTTGTCCCTCATTCCCCAACTCTTACTGTTGTTTTCTAGTTCCCTTTTGTGTGATGTCTTTCCCTCTTAAATTGTTAAGCACCTTGAAGACATGAACTCTATTTGCTTTTTGTCATTTGTATTCTGATTCATAATATGGTACCTTATTTGTAGTAAATGCTTAATAAATGCATGTTGTATTAGATTGCATTAAATTGGCTATGCTAAGAATAAGTTGGAATAAAGGGAATACTACATTGTGGAAATGGGGAGAAAGAGCTGTCCTCAAAGTCTGGAAGACCATTGTCCAAGTCTTGATTTTTCTACATATTGGCTGAGTAATCCTAGACAATTCATTTAACCTTGCAAATGTTCTACCAGCTCTCTAAGAGTACAAGTTTCTGATGTCAACCTCCATTGGTAAAAGAAAATGTCTTTACTTGGAGTTTCTTATAATGAAGAAAACACAGATCTGATGATAATGGTCTGATGTTAATAATAAAAATAATAATAAATAATAACAACAAAAGCAACAGTCCCTGGATCTGCAGTAAGAAGATCTGGTATCAAATCCCAACTCTCTTATTGTAAATTGAAGGGATAAGACTCAGTCTTAGTAATATTCACCATATACTCTCAATTGTTCCTCTTTTTTTTTAACCTCTAATTCTAAATAGTATTATTCTGAAGTAAAAGGAAGGACAGGAATTTAAGTGTAACATTTTAGGGAGATATTTAGCTATCAATATAGGAAAGAATTAGAAAGGCATAAGCAATGCTTTGGGGAGGGCACCATTTGAAAAATCACATCAACAAGGTGGTCTTCCAATTAGTAGAGAAACAATATACTGTAGTGATGTAGTGATGTAGGCACTGGATTTGGTCTCAGAAACCTCAGTTTGAGTCTTAGATATAATAGCTTTGTATGTATATGACCTTAGCATTCAACAAAAATTCCCTGAGCCTCAGTTTCCCTCCATGAAAAATGTTCATAATAGACTATCAACTCTCAGAGCTGTTATAAGAAAAGCATGTAAATTTAAAATTATTTGCACCATCTCAAAAATATTTTTTCTATAATGAAACCCTTTTCATGTGAAATCTAGTACCCATATAAAAATTTCAAAGCAGAAAAAGAAATTCTATGACAATCTATATTGACCAAGATTAAGTGGTAAGAGTATCAGCAATGTGGAATTATTATCAGGTGGAAAAATCAAGATAAATGGTAGGGAAATAAAGGGCAACTAGATGGTATAATGGAAAGAGACCCAGGCTTGAAGTTAGGAAAATATGAATGCAAAACCAGACTCAGACAATTTCTATATTAAAACCCTGTTTGTCTTAGTTTCGTCTTCTGAAAAATGAACTGGAGAAGAAAATAGGAAAATACTTTAGTACATTTGCCAAGAAAACCTTAAATGGTGTCACAAAGAGTCAAATATGACTAAAATGATCAAATAATAACAAAAGGAAATAAAAATTTGTTAACATGAGAATATTTTTCTCCCTCCATATTCTACTTTTGAACTCATATTTAATTCTTGAAATGTGAAAATCATCAAGGTAGAAGTAGAAAATGCAAAACATAAAATAATTTTATTGATTTTTTCTTCTTTATTGTTGAAATAAATCTTATAGTTATTTTTAAAAATTTTGATAAACAATGCTCATAAATGTCAAACAATTTTCCTGTTTTCATTATTAAGTAATAAAATGCATCAAAAACATTAAGCATTTTTTTCTGCTCATAAGAACTTCAAAGCTATACAAAGTTAATTTAAGATTCTGGAGATACTCTTCAAAAATAATGAATGACTTCCAATTAATTTACTAGCAGGGCAGACATAACTTGTATTTACAGTCAGGTGTCAGAAACCTCACAGTATAGGTCTTGCCAGATGGACTTCTTGTACAAAGATTCCATTAGATAATCATAAGAAAGTCATGAGTTTAACTCAATATCCTACCTGCATACTCATTAATGGCATTTTCTCTGTGCTATTTCTTTTCTTTTCCTAGTCCCATATTTTAATAGTATGAGTGGCAATACTGGCCCAAGGGGATAGTCCATGACCATGGTGATGCAAATCTAACTACTTAATAAAGGAATACAAACCATGACTACGATCTCATTACCATTAGGCCTTAATAAAGTTAGTTCCACTGAAGTTACTAATCCCAAAATATTACCTGCTATATTTTTAAAATTCTGATAATTTTAACAAATTTCAATATTAAGATATTCCTAACACAAATGTACATTCAACTAATTATTTAGAAACTACCCTTTAAATTCCTTTAACATTTCTTAGATTTCTATGAAAATTCACAGCAACATTCAGTTGCTATAGGAACCATGAATATCTACCCTATCTCATCTTAAGTGTTCTGGATGCAACTTTCTTCATAGAATATTGCTTTCTGGAGACCATGGTGACAGTAGCCCCTAGACACATAGCTCTATAATTGGATATTCTGGTCCATTAGCTCAATATATATATATATATATATATATATATAATAGGGTACTGTAAAAATGAAGATTTTGAACCCAGACTTCAATCCCCAGAAGTCTATGGTATTTCCCCAAATTCACTATAATTTCACCTGAGTCTCCATGTAGGTGAGATCAAAATTGGTATTTAATTGGCAGTAAGGCCTACCATGCTCTCTTCTCTTCCATTGCAATGATGTAGCAAGTAAGCTAAGCATGGGGATTTTGAATGGGCTAATCAGCCATGGGCATGTGGTTTTTATTTTGTATCCTTGATTTCTAATAATCCTTAATAAGCCTCATAAAATATATCTTTATTATTAGAGATATAATTTAATTTTTATAGTTTTTGGCAACCACAAGATCAGACAAGAACTTTTCAATTTTTTTTAAGATAGCCTCGATAATTTTTTTAAGCCACATTTCTCCTGCCAAGGCTTTTCAGTCCTCCTCTCAAAGCTGATTTGGCTCGCTACTCCTGATCTTCTTGACCAAGATCGCTCACCTGATCCAGGCCTGGCCCCACTCTCCAAGTCCTGGCCCCAGGCCCAGCAACTCTACTGATGTCTGACCTCTGAGTCAGATCACCCCAGGCCAGCCCCAGGACCCAAGCTACTGGTAGCTGCCACTGTGTCTTCAGAATCACAAACCAACTGGTAAAAACTGGGGTGTTATTTCCTTAGGCTAAAATTAGCCTCTGTGTGGCAGGGAACCCCAGGGGGGAATGAGGAGAAGGAAGAGACTTTTCCAAACAGGAAATTGATTACAAGTATGGCACATTCTATGAGAGAGCAGTGCATTTCCTATTTCAAAGGATATTTTTGAGTGCACTGATCCTTTTACTTATCTCACCTGAAATTCAAGAGAGAAATTCATCTCCCTGCAACTCTTTAACATTTGGGCCTGCTAATTTTGGGATTCCTAAAGCCTGTGTTCTTCCTCGATATGGGGAATTCCAAAGTTCTGACAAAAGGAATCTCAACAGAAAAAAACAAAAACAAAAACAAAAACTCCAATGTTTTTATAACAATCTCTGTATTTAATTGCATTTTGCTGATTGTTTTGTTTAAGATTTAATTTTGTTGGTTTTAAGTTCATATATTACTGTACTCAATACTATTTTGTTATACTAAATCATTTTAATGTACTGGGTTTTAACTACTGTTATATTCTGTTGCTTTTCCCCTATAAGTATACTGAACAAATATTATTGAAAAGGTTCATATAAAAAAAACAGCCTTTTTCCTATTTTGACTTTGTAAATTGTCACATAAAGGATGGATGGGCTTCATCAAAACTGGTTACACTTGTATAACAACCTTTGGAAAATTTAATGAGCTAAATATATCAAATTGATTTTAAGGGATCTTTAGACATGATTTTTAGATTTTTTTCAACAACTTTGATCATTTTACCTGGCTCTCACAGGAGTTAAGGTCCATTTTATTAGCTGAAGTGAAATACAATTATAATCCCCACCTCCCACATTTATAAAAATGTGAATGGATGGGACATCACAGTCTCATACCAAAAGAGCTGGGAAGTTAATCCCAGGGCATGGTACCCCTGGATGGCTCCAAAAAAGGTAGTATCTCTCATTTATAACTCTTCAGCTCATTTTACTTCCACCAGGACAATCTAGATTTCTTAATGATGTTCTAGACCCAAATAAGTTTTATTTTGTTTTAAAATGTATTTGCCAAAGTTGAAATATTGCTACACCTGAAAAACTTGTGACAATTACCCATTTTCCTTAAATGTCATATAGCAGACTCATATGAAATATGATAGTGGGTTTGTTTGCTATTGTATTTAACTGGGCTATTGCGAATTCTGGGGATATTGATACCTTTTGAATGTGCATTACCTATTGTACTATTGTTCTTTATAAAAAAAAAACTGTTACCTTGTGAAAATCATTTGCCTGTACTCACAGTGGATCATGACCAGGCAATAAGAGGAAATGGATCTCATTTTTGGTGAGAAACCTTTGTATTCTATATCTTCTTAGCTGACACAATGTCAATGATTATAAGCTATATTTTTAAAACTCCTTATTATCATATTTTTGTTACATGTGCAATATACTATTTCAGTTTTTTTTCTCTCCTTTTTATATTTGAGGCACATATCACCAGTATTAAGATATTCTTTAACTTTTTTTGATTTTGCAGTAACATAAGTTTAAAATATATTTGCTATAATGTCAATGTATGCCCCAAAAGCTGGAGACTATAAAAATGAAGCTATTAATTGCTAAAAAAAATTTGGGGGGACTTTGCTTAATGATTCTGTCTGATTCCAGGACAAGAGAATACAAAAGAGCCAATTCACAGTGCCAAAGAAGCACAAAGCTAAACTGAATAATGCCAATCAAGCACAAGGTCAAAGAGACCAACCAATCCCAGTGGGGCTGATGAAAATTTTGAGCCATGACCAGAGGATTTAAACAAGTTTGGGGTTTGAGGTTGCGGCTGTTTAACATGTTTTAAAGGCAGGTCTTCCTTGTTCAACATTCTACCAAGTATCTCAAATTTGGCTCATACCTGGCTCCTAAAACTTTAATCCCTTTTCTGTTTTTCATAGTGTGGAAAACTTTCTGTAGTCCTGGCTACTGATTGGGTAAATGCATCATTGCTTAAATCATTTTAATTGGGCCCTGATTCAAGGACCTGTTATAGATTTATTTTTCCCTTACTTAAAATTTTTACACATAAGACTTTGATAGTCTATATTTAATCCAGAAATTATCTTTTTTTATTTGGATTTTTTAAGGTTTTTTTTCTTTCTCTTGCCAATTGATTCATATACCTCATAACTCAGCCATGCATCCCTAAGTGATCCCTGTGTTTTTCAATCACACTCTTCAAGGGGGAATGTATAAAATATTATTAATTTAAATTGCAAAGTTTAAATTCCTTTTGAGAGTGATTTTAGGTTAAGAGACATGCTACCTATCCAAATCCAGAAAGTGAATTGTTTGAAGAAGACACCATGAAAAAGCCTCCACAGACCACACACTGCACCAGAAGATCCAGAGTGAACTTTGGGATATGGTGATTTGAACTGTGTGGGGTGTAAATGCATTTGTTTTGTATATATACTTTCATGCCAAAGGGGACTTCCCCCTAACTGGCTTTTTGTCAATGAGCCTAGGAATTATTGGTTTTGTTCTCTTTTCCTCTTATCCTAAAATTATTATAATTTCCTGGCTGGCATGTTTACAAGACTCATCAGAGAGACTAGTCTTCCTGGGGCCTCAGGGAGGTATGTAAAAATGGAGATTTTGAACCCTAGACTTCAATTCGCAGAAGTCCTTGATATTTCCCAGAATTCCCTATAATCTCACCTGAGTCTCCACGCAGGTGAGATCACAATTGGTATTTAACTGGCAGTAAGGCCTACCATGCTCTCTTCTCTTCCATTGCAATGATATAGCAAATAAGCTAAGTGCTGGGATTTTGAATGGGCTAATCAGCTATGGGCACATGGTTTTTATTTTGTATCCTTGATTTCTAATAATCCTTAATAAATCTCATAAAATATAATATTTTTATTATTAGAGATATAATTTAATTTTACAGTTTTGGGCAACCACAAGATCAGACGAGAACTTCTCAATTTTTTTTTTAAGATAGCCTAGATAATTTTGTTAAGCCATGTTTCTCCTGCCAAGGCTTTTCAGCCCTCCTCACAAAGCTGATTCTGATTCAGCTTGCTCCTCCTGATCTTCTTGATCAGCTATGATAATATGAATAGATATGGCTGAGCACAGATCCAGGTCAGATGTCAGAGCCCAAATATGCAAAAATTAAGGATATTGAGTAGGTGGCAAATGAAAAAAAAATGGTAAAGACTCATAATTTCAGCAATCTGTATATATAATTAGATAAGAAAAGAGCTGGCAAGGAAAAAGCAGAATATACATAGCTGTCCAAAGTCATAACAAAACCTCCTGGGTCAGAAACCATTTGGTAAGATCCAAAGAAATCAATACTGAGGAGCTTCATAAAACAGATGAGTAAAAAATCAGGAAAGAATCAGCAGATCTTAGGCAACTGTGGGTATGGAAAAATGGAAAGAATAGATATAAACATCAAGAAGATTAATTAAGAAACAAGGTTTGCCTTGGTAAAGAAGTTACTTACCTACTCTGGCCTAGACAAGAAACAATGAGCAGAAGCAATTCCAATGAACAACTATTGAGAGAAATAGAGTCTGAGGGGAATGGATAATAAACAAATGAAACCAGATAGTATAAACCATGTAACCTATGTTTGATATACAATTTGGTTCTATACTGACAAAAATGAAATAGTTGATATCCCCTTAAATTGCTTTCTACTGGGAGAAATGGTATAGGTAGAAACACACACACATATAATAAGGACTGGATGAAATAAAGTCATAAGCACATTATTTTAAGTGGGAGAGAAAGATAGTCCTTTCAAAAAGAGGGAGAGGGAGAGAGATCAAGGAACTCTACACAGAGGAGGTGGCATTTGTGTTGTCTTGAAGGAAGATAATGCTTGAATTGTAGACAGGGAGAGAGAATATATTCTAATGAAATGAAATAATCAGTTTCATGCACTGATTCATGGATATAGGATATATACTAGAAAAATGAGTACAGGAACAACTAGTAGTTCAATGTAGGTAGAATTTAAAAAATTCTAAGAAAGAATTAAGAAAGTCGGGAAAGTCAGAATTTAGATAAAGAGGCTAAAGGTACTTAAATTCAATATACGGATATGCAGAGATAGAGATACATGACCCTAGACATAAAGAGATATCATGAGCAAATTATAACAGGGAACATATTGATCAGATTTATGTATAGGAAAGGAATTTATGAATAAACAAGACAGAGAGCATTGTGAGATATAAAATGGATAATTTTGATTACCTTGACTTAAAAAGGATTTTAAAAATAAAACTAATGTAGGCAATATTAGAAGTAAAGCAAAAATGAGGTAGAATTTTGCATACCGTTTCTCAGGTAAAGGAAAAATATATAGAGGATTTTACCAAGTTTTTAAGAGTAAGATTCATGCTCCAAATTATAAATTATTAAAGTATATGAAGATAGTTTCTGTATGAAGAAATCAAAATCATATGAAAATATAATAAAAATGTTCTAAATCACTATAATTTAGAGAAAAAACAAACAAAATGATCTTGAGTTTTTAATATCAACCCTATCACACTGGGTAAAATAAAAAAAAGTGCAAAACTACAGATGTCAGAGAGGTGTGAAGATTGGATTTGGCTTTCCCCTGATTGTAACAATGAAGGGACTTAGCTCTTCCTTATTTGTAAATATTAAATTGTAATCCCCTGCCTATTTTTAGATTTTAATCCCCCAAATTGTAAGCACAATACTTAAAGTTGAGTATAGAGATCTACCCATTTTGGATTTTAACCACAAAAAAGGTATGAACACCCATTTCATACATTGAGTGGGAGGTCTGTGACCCATATGTGAAAGAGTGGGCAGTCCTGGAGTGGAGCATCAGCTGTGATTGGGAGATGTAAAAATTTAGGCTATGCCTCCAGAAAGGCCCATCATCTTCAGACTCCTTTCCCCTGACTGGTGCCTTTTGAATTCCTTCCTGACTCAGAGGAAGCTGGAGCTCTCTCTCTCTCTCTCTCTCTCTCTCTCTCTCTCTCTCTCTCTCTCTCTCTCTCTCTCTCTCTCTCTCCTTTACATCTCTTTCTCCCTTCCTTAATATCTTCCCTGTATTGTAAAATAAACTATGATAAATTCCATTATGACTTTAATAATTCATTTTTGGGATTTAGTAATTAAATCCCTGGCAACCAATTAAATAGATTCATTCCAACCATAGATTTAACAGAGGTTATGGGAAAATGGAAACACTAAGACATTATTAGTGAAAATGTAAATATTTTGGAAAGTGATAATTTAGAATTATGCCCATGAAGTGGTTCTGTTGCCCAAGAATACTAGGGGAAAATGAAAGGAATCTATATGTTTCAAAATATTTATAACAGCTCTCTTTGCACTGGCAAAACAACAACAACAACAATAACTGGAAATTGAGAGGCTGTCCATCAATTGGGGAATGGCTGAACAAGTTGTGGTATATGAGTGCAATGGAATATTACTGTGCCATGAGAAATGATGACCAGATTAAATTTTGAAAAACATCAAAAAACCAACTCATAAAAAATTATATAGTTGGAAAGTTTGTTCACTTTCCTTAATTCTCCAAACGATTATCTTTACTCTAAATAAGGAGAAACATGGTGAAGATTAAAAACCATATTCAGGATTTAAGGAGTGAAAAATGTAGAAACAAAGGAGATTGTGATCAGAAAGATTTACAAAAATGGGAAATATATAGTACATATGCTACTGTAAAAAATTACTAAGTTAGAGTAAAGATGGTAGTTTGAAGAATTAAGAATGGTGAACAAACTTTTAAGAGTTTTGTACTATTGTACAAGACTGACTTTATCATGGATAAGGGCAAGGATTGAATTGGAGAGGAAAACCACAACTCAACTATATTTACTAAGAGAACATTCAGCTTTTCCATCTTGTCATATATACTAACAGAATTTATCTTCCTTTTGCATAATCTTTTGGAAATCAATGTCACATCTATATCAGATTGGGGTTCAGATTAGAATTTCTTTGGAGTATTTTAAAAAGAATAAATATAAAGGATGTACATTTTTCATGGAAGCTACACATAAATTATGTATTGAGATTTTTGTTGCATATGGGTTTTTTTGTTTTTTGTTAAAGATTTGCACAAACAAAATGGGGCAATATAGCTAGAAAATAAATCATGTGGAGAAAAAGAAACCCAAAAAAGATTTTATTTGACCACAAGCTTAATATGAGACATTCCTGTAATGTGACTGCTAAAAAATAACAAAAAATAATGAAATATTATGCCAGAATCATCCATTCAAAAAATAATTGAGTGCTTCCTAGAGTGAAAAGCAATGTGGTAGGCACTGAAGAGGATACAAAGACAAATTCAGCACAGTATGACTTCCATAAAGGAGGATGGAATCTAGTAGGGGGCTAAGACAAATGGATGGTCTCTTAATTATTCTCCCTGTTTCCATCTTTCATTCAACTGTACTGGGCAGATGTGATGTGTCCTAATAAAATAATATGGGAATTAAGAGAACAGAAACTACAATGCACTATGAGAACTCAAAGAAAGAAACTGTATTTCGTAGGCATCAGGGAAAACTTTCTGAGATAATATTTTTGTAAGTAGAGTTTAAAGAAATTTCAAATGTGGGGGAGGGTAGGGAGGCATATCCAATTGGATGGAAACAAATTTAGACTTGATGTAAACATATTAGAAATGGTATGGAAGAAAATAATTTTGGCACCTACGGATAAAAGAAAAGTTCCTGATTAAATAAGAAATAGAGAAAATAATAGAAGATGAAGTTAGCAATTTTGGTTACATTAGAATATAAAAGGTTTTGATTTCTTTTAAGCCAATGAAAATTAGAAAGGAAATCATTAACTGGGAGGGGATGTCTGAAATACCTTTATCTGATTAAGTTCTCATAGCCATGATATATAAGGAATTAATTCAAATATATAAAAATGAGAGTCATTCTCCCATTGATAAATAGACAAAAGTATGACTACAATAGGAGCAATTCTCAAAGGAAAAAATTCAAGCCAGTTTTTAAAGAAAATTCAAATTAAACAATGCTGAGGTTCCATCTTATATCCATGACATTAGTAAAGATGGCAAATAAATAAGAATTATTAGAGTAGATTAGATAAAATAAACATATTACATAATTTTGGAAGAGTTATAAAATTGTCTAGTCATTCTGGAGAGAAATGTATAATTATGACTAAAAAGTGATTAACTGTGCATATTTCCTGTCCCAAATATAACAGTGGATCCCAAATATAACAGTCCCAAAAAGTCAAAGAGGAAAAGGACAAAATTGTACATTAATGTGTTTATATTATATAATGTATAATAATTATATAAATATATAAATAATAAAAATATATAATATAATATATATAAGTATAAATAAAAATATAAAATAAATATAACAATAAAGTGTATAATAATAATAAATATTTATTTATTATAGATAATTGTGTGATCTTAAATAAATGGAAATTAAAGCTATAACCATTAATGTAATTATCCTATATGAATAGAATGTAATATTATTGGGAAAATATTTAATTCTTCAAATAAATTTGGGAAGATCTCTAGAAACTGATATAGAGTAAAATGAGCACAACTGATTATAGAGTAACAGCAATATTGTGAGGAAAAACAACTTTGAAGTCCTTAAGAATTCTATTTAGTGTAATAAACAAGTAGGATTCCAGAGGACAAATAATGAAGGAACCTACCCATATTCTTATAGGCTAGGGAGTCAAAGTGCAGAATGAAACATACTTTCGGTTAGTTAATGTGGTTATATGATCATCATCTATGGATTTGATATGACTTTATTTACCCTTTTTCCTTTTCTTTTTAATTGGGGAGAGAAAGGGGAAAGCAATGATGACATAAAAAAAATTAACCTTGATATATGGAAGAAATTCCTAACAATTAGAGCTTTCCAGAATTAAAATGATCTGTCACATTTTTAGAGGGTTCCCCTAAGGGGAACTTCACTTCATGCAAAGTCTTTAAATTCAGTGTGCAGAAATGAGGTTTCTTATTTATGTATGAGTTTTAGTACTTGGCCTTTCAGTGATCCCTTGGAGCTATGATATATTAGTTATTCTGACATTCTAGAATTTCAGGATCAGGAGGAGGAGAAATATTGTTTCAAAAACAAAAACTGTTGACATAAGCAAAAATGATGTGATTTCCAATTCAGGAGCACCGATTAAATAGAAATAATTTGTAAGCAATATAAGCATAAATGAATCAATTTCTTTGTTTTCTTATTTTTAAGGGGGAAGTAGGTATGCATGTCTTATATACAGTTCAAATACTCAAATAGATCCATGAGATCACCAATTTAGGAGTTCCCATCAATTTAACATGGTGTCTGGCACATAATACACTTGAAAAATATTGATTGACTGATGCAGATTGCAATCCATCCATGGTTGTGTGACTCTCAACTATGACATCTCAAAAAAATCAACATGGGATTTCTTCCTCCTCAAATGTATTGGAGGCCTTCCTCACTTTCTCCTGACATCATGAGATTAATTTGGCTATCCAGCTATCCTCTTTTCCACACATTTTTTCTGGTTTCCACATTATGTGTTTTAGTATGTTTGCACCAATTGATAGAATCCTTGAGAGTAGAGTTTCATTTTTTTTCTTTTTATCTCTAACCCCTAACAATTGACTGTCAACAAGAATTTATTAAGTACATCCTATAGGACATGCACTTCTAAGTACTGGTAATATTGAAAAAATGCAAAAAGGAAAAGCAGTTCCTTTTTTCAAGGATATCACATTCTTATGGGAGACACCACATGTAGAATACTAAGTTCAAAGAAGATATTCAGAAAGCATATAGAATGTAATATCCAAAGGGAGGTGGTTATAGTTGAGGGATTGGGAAAAGCGTCCTTGGAGAAGGTAACATTTTATTTTAGTATGGGAGGAAGACAGGAAAACTAAGAGGCAGAGACAAATGGATTGAGCCTTCAGGACTGACAGATACTAGGCCAAAGGAACAAAGATAAAAGTTGTAGTGTTTTGTTAGAGGAACAGAAAGAAGGTCTTTGGCTGTATCAGAATGTAAGGAGGAAAGTAGTATATAAGAAGATTGGAAACATAAAGAGGGGCCAGTTAGTGGAGAGCTCTAAATTATAAACAGAAACATATCTAATTGAACTTGAAGAGAATAGGGAACAAGTGGAATTTATTTAGCAACTGGAACAAGAGGATGGACTGAAATGATTATGCCTAGAGGAAAGAAATATCAATTGACAACTGGATGGAGCATGGATTGATTTGGAGATAAACTTACAGATGGACAACAACTAGAAAACTGTTGTTAAGTCCAGGCAATAGATGATATAAGTCTTAGATAGGTTGAACATTGTGTGAGTAGATTGAGGGGAGCTATTTTAGAGATGTAATGAAGGAAGAAATGAAAGAGATGTGACAATATATTGGATATTTGGGGTGAGTGAATTTAAAGAGTTGAAAATAATACCAAGATTGTAAACCTGAGGGGATATTATTGTTCCCAATAGAAAGAGACACAATAACACTCTTATAGAAGTGAATAGATTCACCTAGTGACATAGTAAAGAGTGAAAAGATATGGGAGTTCAGAAAAAAGTCTTAGGGGAATACTCACAGCTAGCAGGTATGATAAAAATGAAAACCCAGCAAAGGAGACTGAGAAGTAGTAAGATAGATAGGAAGAGAACCATAATAGAGCAGCATTACAAAAACTTAGAGAAAAATGAATATTTAGGATCAGGTACTTAATATTGTCAAGTGCTTCAGAGAGAAATCAAGCAGGACAAAATCTGAGATTAAAACATTAGGAAGTTAGATTTCAGACATTTCAGAGTACAGTGAGAGGAAGGGAACTATAGACATCAAGTGATGATGGCATTTTTAAGGAGATTAGCTGAAAAGGCCAAGAGAGACATGGCATTTTATTAAGAGGCCAAAGATTATTGTAAAAAATCTAGTGAAATTTTGAGGATGATTGAGTTGGGGATAGGTATTCTGTAAGCAGAAGGAATGGACTATAGATTGGAATATGTAGTCAAAGATTGGAAATTATAGAAAAAAGGGAGAAGAATATGGGTGACAATCTGTGGGAGTAGATGGAAGAGTCTGGAACCAAAGGTACTTTTGGCCTTAGGAAAGACATAGGACATTTTTCATCAGTAATTTTCAAGAAATAGTGAATATAGATATCATAACAATGAGAAATGAGGTGGAGGAGACAACTGAGCTTTCTGTAAACGACCTCAGTATTTTTTGGATTAGTGAGTATGAAGTAATATCCTAAGAGTAGGCAAGGGTTTTTTAAGGAACCTTGCAGATAGAAGGAATTTTAAAGGGGCCTCTATGAAGAATAGGAGGGCATAACATTTAGATTGGAGTAGGTTAATTACCATGCTGAAGAGATTGTCAATTAAATACTTAATATAATTTTGTGTTGGACTAGTAAGCAAGGTATTGTGACTTCCTCCAGCTTCATTCAGTAGCATGTGGTGAGAGAGAAGGCAAAAGTTGGGATGTTGAGTTATGGGTCGGCATAATAGAATCAGATATAGAACAAAAGGGAAAAGAATTTGAAATTCAAGGTGATTATTAATTAAATGACAAAATGATGGAGATTAGAGAGGCAATGTGTTTCTTAAACATTCCACATAAAACCATTTAGATATGGAAAAATAAATAGCAGACCTCACTAACATGGTAAGAAAATTATTTTAATTGCCACCTAATAGTTAGAAACAAAAACATTTTAAGACCTTTCTAATTTTTCTCTTTAAGTGGGGAATAGCATAATTTATTTGATGGAATCAAGGAATACTTTAGTAGAAAAATTTATTCACTTCTTTGTCTTGTAAAATATTGCAGCCACACAACTATTTCCCCTATATTTTCATAATTATAAACTTACGGGAATCATTAGCTAGCAAGTGTAACAGATTAAATAAAGTTAACAACCATCATTGGCCAATGGGGCAAATATTTTCCACATTGTGTTTAAATTAACCATTAAAAATATGAGTAGAGAGTTTCCCAGAAGAGATTTGGGTATAGGTATGATGAGAGTAGACAGATCATAGCTAACCATATGGGCCACTTGAAAAATGAGTAGTATATGAAACATAAATACATGTGGTTCAAGTGTGAGTATAAATAAGTGGCAGTGTTAAAAGAAACTAAAATATTTGAGATAGTTCTTGTTCTTATTCTGTAGAAATTACTATGAATGTAAGTTTTTCCATGACAATTACTTATGCAGGCAATTTCTTCCATATCTACAAATGAAAAAAAATTATTTCAAGAAGCATTATATTTAGAAGCATTGCCACATTTAAGGATTTTAAAAGGGTGAATGATTGTCTACGTGTGTTATTTGAAGGGAAAAAAAGATTTTTTAATAAAACTATCTCCCTACACACTTGCCCTGCTGTTCTCATATTTGAGATTTTAATATGACCAAATCACTAAACATGAAAATGTGAAGACTTTTTTATTTCAACTATTCATTACATGTATATACTATCAAGGAATAAGCATTTATCAGGTGTCTACTCTGTTTCAGGCACTTTGATGAATTCTCAAGACACTGAGATGAATTAAAGTCAGTTCCTGTTTCAAGCAATTACTCACAATCTAATTGAGGAAATAATAAGCATCAAAAACAACTATGTACAAATAAGCTACATTGAAGACTAATTGGAATTAATAAATGGAGGAAAAGATTCTAAAATTAAGGAGGATATGAAATGATTTATTTTAGAAGGTGAGATTATATGAGGTTATTATAGGAAATCAGAGAATCCAGGGAAGAGAAAGATAAGTAAAGAAAGAATCTGAGAAATGGTGATATTCAGTGAAAATACTTAGGGGAGGGATTGTCTTTTATAAGAAACAACAAGGAGGCTTGTGTAGCTACATTAGAGTAGTAGTGACATGGTGGGGAAGGATGTTTTAATGTGGAAAGACTGGAAATATGGGGCCAGGTTATTAAGAGTTTTGAATGCCAAACAGTACTTTATGTTTGACTCTGGGGGTGAGATAAAAAGCCCCTAAAGTTTAACAAGTAGAAGAGTATTACAGTTGAATATAAAGAAATCAAGTAATGACATCCAGGCAATGATTTTTTGGCAATTCATGTGATTGTGAAACAAATACAGTTGAAGACTATAGTTCAAAATACTTGGAGGACCCACCATGGACTAATTTGAGAGAGAAGACTTATATGTCTAATCTAATATTGATTCTTTTGAATTCCCTGTAAGAATATACCTTGTGTGACTTCTCCATGAAATAGTTTTTGTTGTTGTTTTTAGGCAAACATGTGCTTGGCATTTGAACAATGTGGCCAGCCCACAAGAGTTGCACTCTACTGTACAGTCTGGACACTTGTCAGTTTAGCTAGAGAAAGGATCTGTTTCTGTTATCTTATCTTCAGAATCTTTCTTTCCTTTCCTTTCCTTTCCTTTTTCCTTTCCTTTTTCCTTTCCTTTCCTTTCCTTTCCTTTCCTTTCCTTTCCTTTCCTTTCCTTTCCTTTCCTTTCCTTTCCTTTCCTTTCCTTTTTCCTTTCCTTTCCTTTCCTTTCCTTTCCTTTCCTTTCCTTTCCTTTCCTTTCCTTTCCTTTCCTTTCCTTTCCTTTCCTTTCCTTTCCTTTCCTTTCCTTTCCTTTCCTTTCCTTTCCTTTCCTTTCCTTTCCTTTTTCCTTTCCTTTCCTTTCCTTTCCTTTTTCCTTTTCCTTTCCAATTCAAATGGATGTAACTCAATTTCTTGACATAGTTCTGGTATATGCTACAAATTTCACAGGCCTACAATGAGGTCATTACAATGGCTATGTAGACCTTCATTTTAGTGGACAGTGTAATGCTTCTTCTCTATCTCAAACTCCTTCAGAGACTCCCAAATTAGCACAAGTCAAAATTAGCTCAAGCAATAGACTTGATCTATACTTTGTTGCATCTCAGTTTCAGAGATAGCATTGAGTGCACAATCAATTGTGCACAGAAAGTCATGTACCAGCTTTCCCTCCACTTCAGTCTTGGCTCAAAACCTTTTCAAGTTAAATAATTTTCCATCAATATGTTAGGAGACCTTGATGTCATTTTTGTCCTCTTTGAAGACCTCTGACAAGATGACTTAAAACAACATATTAAAAATCCTGAGAGAATACACAAAGACCTTTACTTTTCATTCAATTAGTGCCTAGGAAAGCATGAACGCATCATCCATTCTCCAGATTCTATGCAAGCATACCATGCTGGAGTTGGTACACTATAGTTATGGATTTCTCTGGGCCATCAAATTTTGCTATGATCTTCTACAAGTCCCCATGACTGACAGTAACAAAGGCTTTGGTAAGATCAGTGATCATTATGTCCAGAATTTTGTTCTGTTCCTAGCATTTCTCTTGGACTTGTCAGAAAGCAAAATATATGAGCCATTTCTCAGTTCTTTCTAAAGCCACATTGGCTCTCATGTAGGGGACCATATTCCAAGTGAATGATATGCCTATTAAGGAAGTTTCTGGCAAGGAGTTGGCCAATAATGTATAAGGAGACTCCTTCTGTTATTGTCTCAGGACAACTTCTTTCCTTTGTATAGAAATGTACAACACAGACATCTTTGATCTCCTGAGGGATAACCTCCTCTTGCCATATAGCATAGCAGATTTCAATCAACTTTTGTATGAGCTGTGTGCCTTTATAAATCTCTACTGGAATGAATCAGTACCAGCCACTTTGCCACATGAGAGGGACTTAATGGCATTCAAAACCTCTTCTTCAGTTGAAAGTTATCTAGAGAAGGAATGACTTTAATCTGAGGTATATAGTCCAGGATTTCAGCATTGATTGATGATGGTCTGTTGAGAATACTGTGGAAGTATTCTATTCAGTCCATCTTTCTAGGATCCTTATCAATGATCAGTATGGTTCCATTTCCACTGAGTAGAGATGAAGCATAGGATTTTGGTGCATAAATAGCCTTTAGCACATCATAGAGGCACTACAGATTGTTTTTATTAGCATAAAACTGAATTTCATCTGCCCTCTTATTGAGCCAAGAATCCTGCATCTCTAAGTTTTTTTTTGTTTGTTTTGGTTTTTTTGCACTTTACTTTTGACAGAGTTAAAAGATGCTTTTTTTTGAAGTGGACAAACTATCTTGCTGGTGAATCCTCTGGAGTTCTCATTTTTCCTTTAGCAACTTCTGAATTTCCCCAATTGTTTTTATCAAACCAATCCTGGTGTTTTGAGTATTCTGGCCAGGATGAATAAATGTGGTGCTATATGCCAGATCTCTGAAAGCTGGCCACTCTTGGTCTGGTCTACTGTTGCTAATCAAGTGTTGGCTCAGCTTTTACTCCAAGATAGCAACAAACAGTTCTCTGGGAGAAGTGCTTTAATTTGTTGATATTTAAAGTTTTTTGATAGCCAGCTTGTCTTGGGACTATTGCTTTTGTTGAAAGTGAATATTGAGACTAAAAAGGATAAGTTTATGGTTAGTCCAGTATTCTGACCCACACATTGCCTTCATCACTCTCATATCTTACCTATATATTTTCATTACAATTGCAGTCTATTAAATATCAGTGATTGCTTCTAAGGTGCATCCATGAAATTTTATTGCTTATAGGTAAACAGAAAACAGTGTTGATGATGAGGTCATGAGATACAGGTCTTCAGTAGTAAATAATTCTTGCTATTGTCATTTCCATTTCCATTTATGCCAAGGACTCTGTTATGTCTGATGGTCTGGGCCTACTTTGACATTAAAGTCACCCAGAATTCCTATCTTGCCCTCTTTTGGCAAAATGATGATGAAAGTCTCCAGGTTTTCATAATTTTTTTTTAATTTTACTTTAGCAGGGTTCTTCATGGAGGGGCATATATACTGATGATAATAGCATGGCACCTTCCTGCATGTGTGAAGTAATTGTTTAGGGAGCTTTAGATTATTTGTACTCTGGTGGTAGAACAAAGGAGTCACAAAGTCACATGGTATTCCTGAAGGCCAGATTTCTGACTTCCCCATCAGGATGCTACCATGGTGGAAGAGCCAGAAAGATGTGGCCAAGTAGCTGAAGCCAAGAGAGCTTTTAAACCAACACAATAAACTGAGTGGGTCTCTCTTGGCTTCCATACCTGCTACTGGAGGCTGGCATTTTTCACTCGGAGCTGCTTCTTTATCCTATCAGGCCATCTCTGGCAAGCTATGGTGGCCTCAGCCATCCAGCAAAATGAGGTATGAGTTCTAGTAACACTGAAAATTCTCTCCCTCTCTCACAATTACTGTCTTAAAAATAAATGCTGATAAATCTGGTAAATAGTCTCCAGATCAATTTTTGTTTATAACATGGAAGTAGCTATCACATCATGATGAGTGTCATTCATTATTTTGGGAGGCCTACAAGCATGCTGACTAGATTAGTTTGGATTGTAAAACCTGACCTAACTTCATGTTGCTCCTTATCTTGTCAATCACTCCAGAAAAATCATATATTCAACTCTGACTTCAGTCAGCTTGCTTTTGTTTCCCAGCTCTGTTTCATTCAATTTTTTATTTGCATTCAATACCTGCTGAGTTCTTCCGCAATAATAGCTGTTTATTTTTCAGGTCTATTGGATTTTGTTTTGCCATTAGGGTGCACACATTCATGTATGAATGCAAAAGTTTTTGTACAGTTTTGTTTTGTTTTGTTTTTTGTTTTACTTTGACAGCAAGGTAGGATCTCTTCCTGCCATAGTAAGTTTGCGAGGTTTAAGTGAAGCAGACAGCTTTATGAAGATGATTTTCTGGGCACTTTTTCTAGACCCTTCTTTGAAACAGGAGTTGAGCATTCTAGTCCTTTCAAAAACAAGCTGCTCAGACAATAGATTTACCAAATGAGAAAACTCTATGCCCTGGGTCACCTATTTACAGGGTGGTTACTATAGTTGCCAATATATCCACACCTACTGTTTTGTCTCTTGTCTGGTTGTCACAGGACTTTGAGTTAAGGGTAAAATAGTAAGATAACGAGATATTAAATGAGTAAAAAATAAAATGGAATTGATGATGTCTTTTGATTTATACATAATTGGATTAAAGTGAGATAGGATTGGATAAAGTCATTTGCCTTACTCTCTCCTCCAGGTTCATTGAAGCCCAGTGGCAAGATGACTGGTTGGTTGGTGTCTCCAGATGACAGAGAAAGAGAGAGAGAGAGAGAGAGAGAGAGAGAGAGAGAGAGAGAGAGAGAGAGAGAGAGAGAGAGAGAGAGAGAGAGAGAGAGAGAGAGAGAGGGAGAGAGATCGATCTCAGGCCTTTAAATTTTATACTTCATTTAGCTGGCTCAGGCCAGCTGTGGCTTGCCAGAGATAACATGATGAGATAAGGAGCAGCTCAGGGAGAAAAACACCAACCCCATAACGGGTACAGAAGCCAAGAGCTCCACTCAAATTCCCACCTATGCTTTTTAAATCCTGTCAGGTCCACCTCCCTTTCCTTGGCCAATGACTTTCCAACTTCTCATTCTGCCCTTCTGTGGCATGTGGGCTCAGATTGTTCACCCTGGCATAGGTTGAGCTAGACTCTGTGACATTGATGTCCCACTGTTGGGGTACTCAGGATCAAAACTGGAGTGGAGGTCTTATAGATATTTTATTTCACACATTTGTATTTATTAAAATATATCCTAATCCTTGAAGAAAATATCCTGATTCTATTGCTTTCTCAAAGTTTACTGCTTCGTTTAATTAGAAAATATTTTCATCTTAATTTCATTCCTCCCTTTTGAGAATATTATCCTTGTATCACTCTGAAAGAATAAGATGTTTCAAGGACCTAATGTTACATATAAATATATAACTATCAACAAGTGGATGGTGAGTCTAAGAACTCATTTGCCTTTTGTCCTAAGATTGTAAATTACTTCAGATTAAGATAAAAACAGTAGGATTTTCCATACTTGTATCTTACTATAGTACTTCAGAGATATTTTGGTATTCATCTATTAATAAATTTAGTATTATAATGATAAAATTTCCATTATTTAAGTGCCCTGATCATAGGAATTCATTATGAAAGGAAAAAGAAAGGAATTTTGTTATAACAATTTCAAGATTGTCCCCTCAAGGTCACAGACTTCCTTGACATAGACCATAACAAGGAGAAACTAATCTGAACTCTATCTAAATCTAGGCAAGAGTCATAGTTAATATCCTGCCCCACAACAAATTTCCACATTTATTCATCGGACATCAAATTCAGGCTAAGAATTAAACAGGTGGACACATTTCCTATTCAAAAAGGAAATATCACAATGGGAAACTGAGTCAAAATATTCTGGCACATGCTAAGGTCATCTATTCAACTTTCTTTCCCAGACATAGACCTGTAGCATTTTTTAGATGGCTCCACATTTGGACACTGCGTTGGAATGGTGGGTTGTTGACCTAATAACAATCTATAATCTAAATTTGATCTGAAATCAAATCAAAGAATGGCATCAGTTATAGTCTTATGACTTTTTACTCCAAATAAAGAAATTTAATTAATCAAATCACAGGTTATGATAGGTAATTATTGATTTCATATTTTAATAACAATTAAGAATAAGCAAATATAGGAATACTTCATTTATCTTGAATTTATAAATTAAGAATAAATGCATTTTAAACATAGACTGAAAATATCTTATAGTAGACTCAAGCCCCCATAAAAATGCTGACAATAGTAAACCTTCAATCTATATTGCCTAAATCAAAACTGTAAGACAACAATGAATTTTTAAATATAAGGATTAATATCAGTTGGTTAAAATTTTTCATTTCTATGTATACTATTTATTATCAGCTACACCATAACAAATTTCATAAGTGATAGCCAAATAATTTTAAATGAAGCTCATCTTTTACTAAATATAATATTGTAAACTTTCCCACTTTGGTTGATGATTTATTTTGGAATTTTATCACATGCTATCAGCAAGCAAAATAAGAATTTATGACCTTGTACAGGTAGAAAATCTTAGGGAACCTCACAGATAAGAGCACTTTGAAAAGAATTTTGCTACTTTTCTCCCAACAGCCAATCGTTATTTTGAAACAAATACAGTCCATTAAATATATAACACTTTTCAAACATTTTAATCACATTTTAAATAGCTCAATTCAGATTCTAACAACATCCAGACTAAAAGAGAATTTATTTTTCTAATAGCATTTCTGAAAGAATGGTTTCTCAAATTTCACAATATAAGAAGAAAAAATTAGGACCACAACAAGATACATATGTGTGAAGAAAAATAGCTCCATCCCACTATGGCACCCCAACCATAGATGTTACATCATATCTATTGGCCTACCTGGTCTGACATCAGCCTGAGTGTCAGCTTGCAAAGTCACTGTGGAGGGATGCACTAGTGGAATTTAAAGGTGATCTTGGGAAAGAGAAACTCTTTTTACCCCCTCTCTTGAAGAGACTGACTCCCAGCATTACTGCAGAAGAATGTATAAGCCAGTGATAGTGAATCTTTTAGAAACCTAGTACTGTGCTCTGCCTCCCCACCAAGGGCTAGGTATGCCCCACCCACCATTACCCCACAAAGGGGAGGGAAAAAGTGGTCCCACTGGGCCATGGATAGAGTATGGGGTGATGTGAAAAAAACATTGTCAGGAGCTATGGAGAGTGGGAAGGGAGAAGCTCCTTCAGAGTCCCTCTGCCTTTCTAATAATGAATTCAAGGCAAGAGGGCTGCACTTGTACCCACAGAGAGCCATCACTGGCATAGGCCTTAAGCCAGCCAAAATGGAGACTATTATCAGGTTAATCCTTCCTTAAAAAAAATACATATATATATATATATATATATATATATATATATATATATATATTCTCTCTCTCTCTGCTCTCACCTCATTATATTGAAAACTCTGGCTGGGTCCCCATTTTAATCATAATACATAATATTATGTATTTAAAACATGAAACAAACTTATTACCCAGGAAAATGATATCAATTTTGTTAAATGAATTTATCCATTATCTCACACAGAAAATAAGTCATTCCATCATTTTTGTCATTCTATATTAATCCCACCAAAAACTCACTATAGAGTAATCAAGGACATTCACATATAGAAATAATAATGATATTGATCATTACAGTACTAGTTAATATTATATTATATGGTGCTTATCACATACTGCATACTATGTTAAGCTCTTCACAATTAAGTAATCCTTATAAAAAACCTTAGACAATGGGTGTTAGTTATTAATCTCTACAGATTAGGAAATAGTTATGTTAAAAGGGAATTTAGGAGAACCCCTGAGGTGATGGTACATAGGCTAGTTTATGAAAGCTGGTGAATCAACCCTCAGAGAAGCTTCCTCTCTGTCCCAGACTAGAGCCCTAATGGTGAGCTAGATGAAGTTTCAGATTCTTAAAAGGATAAAAGGGAACCTCCCTAAAAGATGTTGCTTAAGACTGGTCATGATGGATTGGCCAGTTGACCTCAGAGGGAAACCCATTCTTCCTGACATAGAGACAATGGCTGCTCTCTGTCCCTATAGAACAGAATTCGAGCAAAGGGGTAAGCAGAGGTCTGAACAAGGATAGAGACCCCATAGAAATGAGGATTGACTTTTGGTCAGGACTTTGCTTAACCTGATCTTCTCTGAATGTCCCTTTCTGGTCAAACCTTGCTAGAGGGAGAGCAATAATAGACACCCCAAGATCTGTCTGAACTTGGACTTAAAGAGAGCTCTCTCCCCTTAAGAAACCCTTCACCCTTCAAGACCCTTTCACCCTCTTAAATATTATCTGACTGTGTTTGATTATCAACTCAAAGGTGGTTTAATAAACAAATGTCAAGGACAGAATTGAATAGAGGAACAGGAGTACCCTGGTCTAAAACACTGAGTGGTATAGAATCCCTTTTGACCTAATCCTAAAGCCAAAAGGCCCTGGCCCAGAAGTTTTCTTTGACTTCGTCCTTTCCCTAAGCTGCTAACCTAAACTAGTAATGACAGATTACAAAAGTCTTTAGATGTAGCTAGCACAGAGAGAGAAGTTTCTTTCTTCTAGTCTGGCTCAGCCTGCCTTTCTGGGCAAAACCTCTCAGGAGACTAAAAGTTCAGCCAGTGTACTTAATGCTTCACTGTTCATGAGCAACAGGTGCAATCCATAAGTCTTGTGATCAAAGGAAAAGGTTGGGAAATCCTCAAGGATTGTTGGGATTCAACCCTGAGGTGGCAAGAGGAGCTCTTCAGTCCAGGGTCCAGGAATGAACTCCTCCCCCAAGACAGTTTTGTTTTTCCCAGAACCCTCCCTCTTCTACCTTCCAACTGTCCTTAATGGTCACTTAAGGCTCTCCTCAACATTCCATCTCCTCTCTGTGCAAAATCCCACTTACAGGTAAACAGTGGTAAAGTAACTTGCATAAGATTACATGGCTAATAAATTATGGAGACCAGATTTTAACTTAGGTCTTCCTGATATGTGTATTTTTCATCAAAGTATTGTAATACTAAATATCAAATATTTTGTATTAAATTCTGATTTACCACAATTATCCTAATAAAAGAATATTTCACTATAAATGAGACCAAAATATAGTTTAGATTTGAAGTTTGGACCAATTAAAATCTAGATTCATTATCATTATTGATAATTTTAAAATTTGAATTTTCCCAAGGATCCACTCTTTTCAGTTAGCTGGTGACCAAAAAATTCATGTTGGTACTTCTACTTTCCCCTAACCTTTTTTGTATTTCTTTTTAAGACACTAGAATAACTCCATCAATTCTTTTGTATTCTTAATCCAGCCTTGCCTTTCATTGTGGTTTTTCAGTTGTCACTCTAAGAAGATCAAAAGTAAAGAGTGAGAAGGCAGGAAAGCTACTTAATAATTAAAAAAAAAGAGGATGCTATCTTTAAATAATTTAATGCTGCAAATATATTCTACATGTTCTAAATCATAATGACTTAATAAAAAATTCTCTTTTTATCTCAATGATATCAAAAGTTATTTTTCACAAAAACTCTATTTTCCAACTCTTCTTTCATACTCAGTATAAAAATATTACTTCTTTCTTTGACATTTGTCCCTATTCTCCTCTGAACCCTACATGTGTAAATTTTTTTTCATTTCTTTTTATACTCTTCTAGTAGACTTTAATTAAGGACCTTCAAAACTGTATCTTTCTTTTTTCTTTCTTTCTTCTCATTTAACTTACTTTTTTCCTCTAGTCATTACTTCCTGATCATATCCCAAACTATCTATAAGAACTAATATTCTCTCCATTGATTTTTTCTTTACAATTTAGCCCAACTTTTTATCACAGAAAACCAATATAAATCAAGTCTGTTGTCCTTTTGGATTCTTAAAAGCTTAAAAACACATATCCTGTTTCAGTAACTTTTGGTGATTTTGCCTCTAAACAATAACGTTCTATTATACCATTCCAAGAAGAAATAAAGGGAAAACACAAAAAATTCTTCCAAATTAAATTTTACTTTTAAGTTGCTATGTTATTTAAACAAGCTTTTTTTTCTTTCCAAGGTCAAGAAGGAGTTAAGATATCAATTTCTTAAGTATCAGATGAATTTAAATTGAAAATTGCAAAATGATTTTTTTCTTTTACTTCTGGATCTTTACTAAAAAATCAGTCACTTTTGGAGTGATAAGAGGTCTAAGCACTGTTTCAATTTAACTGTCAGAGTTTTATTCTTATTTTTCCTTAAAATAAATTCTATAGATTTTTATCCCAAAACTCATTGAAATAATTCAGCATTTGTAGAAACATTCCAAACACAATTTGGAAATTTGAAGTAGAAAGGATAAAGTTTTCAGTTTTACAATGCTTTGCAGACTGAGAACCAAAATTCCTTTCCCCATCTGTGTCTCCTCTATTTGCCTACTGTGGCTAAAAGTAGGAAAGCAGAGATTTTTTCCTGACAATTTATAAAACAGTTCCTCAGGAAAATTTTTTATTTTTGACATTTTTCCCTTTAGCCAGTCAGGCCACATAAAAATACAGATAATATGACTCAGAAAAAATGTTTAATTTAAAAGTCACTAAATACAATTTTCTTTTTTTTAAATAATATTTTATTTGATCATTTCCAAGCATTATTCATTAAAGACAAAGATCATTTTCTTTTCCTCCCCCCACCCCCATAGCCGATGCGTGATTCCATTGGGTGTCACATGTGTTCTTGATTCGAATCCATTTCCATGTTGTCAATTTTTGCATTAGAGTTTCCTTTAGAGTCTCTCCTCTGTCATTACCCCTCAACCTCTGTAGTCAGGCAGTTGCTTTTCCTCGGTGTTTCCACTCCCATAGTTTATCCTTTGCTTATGCATAGTGTTTTTTCTCCTAGATCCCAGCAGATTTTTCCGGGCCATTACACCACCACCAATGGAGAAGTCCATTACATTCGATTATACCACAGTGTATTAGTCTCTGTGTACAATGTTCTCCTGGTTCTGCTCCTCTAGCTCTGCATCACTTCCTGGAGGTTGTTCCATTCTCCATGGAATTCCTCCACTTTATTATTCGTTTTAGCACAATAGTATTCCATCACCAATACATACCACAATTTGCTCAGCCATTCCCCAATTGATGGGCATACCCTTGCTTTCCAGTTTTTGGCCACCACAAAGAGCGCAGCTATAAATATGTTTGTACAAGTCTTTTTGTCCATTGTCCCTTTGGGGTACAGACCCAGCAGTGCTATGGCTGGATCAAAGGGTAGACATTCTTTTGTAGCCCTTTGGGCATAGTTCCAAATTGCCCTCCAGAATGGTTGGATCAATTCACAAATCCACCAGCAATGAATTAATGTCCCTACTTTGCCACATCCACTCCAGCATTCATTACTTTCCTTTGCTATCATGCTAGCCAGTCTGCTTGGTGTGAGGTGATACCTAAGAGTTGTTTTGATTTGCATCTCTCTGATTATAAGAGATTTAGAACACTTCTTCATGTGCTTATTAATAGTTTTGATTTCTTTATCTGAGAACTGCCTATCCATGTCACTTGCCCATTTATCAATTGGAGAATGGCTTGATTTTTTGTACAATTGATTTAGCTCTTTATAAATTTGAGTAATTAAACCTTTGTCAGAGGTTTCTATGAAGATTTTTTCCCAATTTGTTGTTTCCCTTCTGATTTTAGTTACATTGGATTTGTTTGTACAAAAGCTTTTTAATTTGATGTAGTCAAAATTATTTATTTTACATTTTGTGATTTTTTCTGTCTTGTTTGGTTTTAAAGCCTTTCCCCTCCCAAAGGTCGGACATGTATACTATTCTGTGTTTACCCAATTTACTTATGGTTTCCTTCTTTATGTTTAAGTCACTCACCCATTTTATCTTGGTGTAGGGTGTGAGGTGTTGATCTATTCCTAATCTCTCCCATACTGTCTTCCAATTTTGCCAGCAGTTTTTATCGAATAGTGGAATTTTGTCCCAAAAGCTGGGATCTTTGGGTTTATCATATACTGTCTTGCTGAGGTCACTTACCCGAACTCTATTCCACTGATCTTCCTTTCTGTTTCTTAGCCAGTACCAAATTGTTTTGATGACTGCTGCTTTGTAGTACAGTTTAAGGTCTGGGACTGCAAGGCCCCCATCATATGTTTTTTTTTTTCATTATTTCCCTGGATATCCTTGATCTTTTGTTATTCCAAATGAATTTTGTTATGTTTTTTTCTAAATCAGTAAAGAAATATTTTGGAAGTTCAATGGGTATGGCACTAAATAGATAAATAAGTTTGGGTAGGATGGTCATTTTTATTATATTGGCTCTTCCTATCCATGAGCAGTTAATGTTTTTCCAATTGTTCAAGTCTAGTTTTAGTTGTGTGGAGAGTGTTTTGTAGTTGTGTTCATATAGTTCCTATGTTTGTCTCAGGAGATAGATTCCTAGGTATTTTATTTTGACTACGGTGATTTTGAATGGGATTTCTCTTTCTAGGTTTTGCTGCTGAGCTGTGTTGGAGATGTATAGAAAAGCTGATGACTTATGTGGGTTTATTTTGCATCCTGCAACTTTGCTAAAGTTGTTGATTATTTCAATGAGCTTTTTGGTTGAATCTCTAGGATTCTTTAAGTAGACCATCATGTCATTTACAAAGAGTGATAACTTGGTCTCCTCCTTGCCTATTTTGATGCCTTCAATTTCTTTTCCTTCTCTAATTGCTACTGCTAGTGTTTCTAGTACAATGTCAAATAGTAGAGGTGATAATGGGCATGCTTGTTTCACTCCTGATCTTATTGGGAATGCATCTAGTTTATCCCCATTGCAGATGATATTAGTTGATGGTTTTAGATATATACTGTTTATTATTTTTAGGAACGACCCTTCTATTCCTATGCTTTCTAGTGTTTTTAATAGGAATTGGTGTTGTATTTTATCAAAGGCTTTTTCTGCTTCTATTGAGATAATCATGGGATTCTTGTTGGTTTGTTTGTTGATGTGGTCAATTATGTGGATGGTTTTCCTAATATTGAACCAGCCCTGCATCCCTGGTATAAATCCTACTTGATCATGGTGGATGACCCTTCTGATCACTTTCTGGAGTCTTTTTGCTAGTATCCTATTTAAGATTTTTGCATCTATATTCATTAGGGAGATTGGTCTTTAGTTTTCTTTCTCTGCTTTTAAACTGCCTGGTTTGGGAATCAGTACCATGTTTGTGTCATAAAAGGAGTTTGGTAGAATCTCTCTTTGCTTATTATGTCAAATAGTTTGTATAGTATTGGGATTCACTGTTCTCTAAACATTTGATAGAATTCACTGGTGAATCCATCAGGCCCTGGGGATTTTTTCTTATGAAGTTCTTTGATAGCTTGTTGGATTTCATTTTCTGATATGGGATTATTTAAGAATTCTATTTCCTCTTCTGTTAGTCTAGGCAGTTTGTATTTTTGTATATATTCATCCATATCACCTAAATTGGTGTATTTATTGCCATATAATTGGGCAAAGTAATTTTTAATGATTGCCTTGATTTCCTCTTCATTGGAGGTTCTGCCCCCCTTTTCATCTTTGATGCTATTAATTTGCTTTTCTTCCTTCCTTTTTTAAATTAGATTGACCAGTACTTTGTCTATTTTGTTTGTTTTTTCAAAGTACCAGCTTCTTGTCTTATTTATTAAATCAATAGTTCTATCACTTTCGATTTTATTAATTTCTCCCTTAATTTTTAGGATTTCTAGTTTGGTTTTCTGCTGGGGGTTTTTAATTTGATCGCTTTCGAGTTTTTTTTTTTTATTTGCATTGCCAATTGATTGATCTCTGCTCTCCCTAGTTTGTTGATATATGCACTCAGGGATATGAATTTACCTCTGATTACCCCTTTGGCTGCATCCCAAAAGGTTTGAAAGGATGTCTCGCCATTGTCATTTTCCTTGATAAAATTATTAATTGTTTCTATGATTTCTTCTCTAACTAAAAGATTTTGGAGTATCATATTGTTTAATTCCCAATTAGTTTTTGATTTGGTTTTCCATGTACCTTTACTGATCATTATTTTTATTGCCTTGTGATCTGAGAAGGCTGCATTTATTATTTCTGCTTTTCTGCATTTGTGTGCTATGTTTCTGTGACCTAATATATGGTCAATTTTTGTGAATGTTCCATGTGGTACTGAGAAGAAGGTGTATTCCTTTTTATCCCTATTCATTTTTCTCCATATATCTATTAATTCTAATTTTTCTAAGATTTCATTCACTTCTTTCACCTCTTTCTCATTTATTTTTTGGTTTGATTTATCTAAATTTGATAATGGTTGGTTTAAGTCTCCCACTAATATGATTTTACTGTCTATTTCTTCCTTCAATTCTCCTAGTTTCTCCATTAGAAATTTGGGTGCTATATTATTTGGTGCATACATGTTGATTAGTGATATTTCCTCATTGTCTAGAGTCCCTTTTAAAAAAATATAATTACCTTCCCTATCCCTTTTGATCAGGTCTAATTTTCCTTTGATTTTATCAGATATCATGATTACCACTCCTGCCTTCTTTCTGTCAGTTGAGGCCCAGAAGGTCTTACTCCATCCTTTTATTCTGACCTTGTGGGTGTCTACCCACCTCATGTGTGTTTCTTGAAGACAACATATGGTAGAGTTTTGGATTCTAATCCATTCTGCTATTCGTCTACATTTTATGGGTGAGTTCATCCCATTCACGTTCAAGGTTATGACTTTAATTTGTGGACCCCCTGGCATTTTGATAACCTTCCCTAATTCTAAACTTTTTTCCTTTGGCTCTACCTTTTAGTCCAGTGATTTACTTTGTATCAGTCCCCCATTTCCCCTCCCTTGATATGTTTCCCTTTTTAGTCCCTCCCCTTTTGTTCCCTCTACCTCCCTCCTCTCTTTCCCTCCCCTTTTGTTTTCCCTCTCCCCTTCCCCCCCCTTGGTTTTCCCTTCTCCCTTCCCTTGTTGGGTAAGATAGAATTCAATATCCCAATGGATCTGGATGTTTTACCCTCTCAGAGTTGATTTCCCTGAGAGTAAGTTTTAAGTAAAAACTCTCTTCCTCTCCTGCTTATAGGAGTTTTCTTCCCCTCCCCTTCCCATGTGAATCTTTGTGTGAGAATGATTATTCTATTTGGTCTTTCTTTTCCCCCATTTACACATTACATTTTCCCCACCTGTTAGTACACAGAGAGTTTGAGTAAAAGAAGAAGATAACATTTTTCTCCTTTTCCCTTTTCTTCATATTTACCTATTCAGGTATTCCATGCTCTTTGATTTTCCATATCGAACTTTCCACAGAGCTCTGGGCTTTTCATTGCAAAAAGTTGGAAATCTTCTATTTTGTTGAATGCCCATACTTTCCCTTGGAAGTATATAGTCAGTTTTGCTGGGTAGCTGATTCTTGGTTGAAGACCCAGCTCTCTTGCCTTTCTGAAGATCATGTTCCATGCCTTACAATCATTCAGAGTGGAACTTTCAAGGTCTTGTGTGACCCTGATTAGCATTCCTTTATATCTAAATTGTCTTTTTCTGGCTTCTTGTAGGATTTTTTCTTTTGTTTGAGAGTTTTGGAATTTGGCAATTACATTCCTGGGAGTTGTCTTTTGGGGATATAGTGTAGAGGGTGTTCTGTGAGCTCTGTCAGTGGCTGTATTACCCCCTTGTTCTAGAATCTCTGGGCAACTTTCTTTGATTATCTCTTGTATTACGATGTCGAGTTTGCTGTTTATTTCTGGCTTTTCTGGAAGTCCAATTATTCTTAAATTATCTCTTCTCCCTCTATTTTCCAAATCTGTCATTTTGTCAGTGAGATATTTTATGTTCTCTTCTAATTTCTTGGTCTTTTGGCTTTGCTTTATTAGTTCTTGCTTTAAAGCCTGCTTTTCCTTTTCACTTTGGTCAAACTGGTTTTGTAGATGCATAAATTTCTTTTGCATTATTTCCCACTTTTCCTCCCAGAAGGCTTCCATCTTTTTGATCATTTCAGATTCAAATTCTTCATGGGTTTGTGGAGAGTTTCCATTTCCTTTGGAAGGTTTCAGAGCATTTGCTTATGTTTCCTCTTCTATCTTCTCTGTGTTTTGTATTTTTGCTCCATAAAATGTGTCCAAAGTCACCACCTTCTTCTTGTTTTTTTTTTTTAATTTTGGGACTTTTTTGCTTCTTTGGAGTTTGCCATCTCTATCTGAGTGGGGGAGGGGATTAGCTTTTCTTATCTCTGTCTGGTGTTCAGAGGTTTTAGCCCTAGGCAGATTGTCCGTTCCATGCAGTTGTTGTTCTGTGTTCCCGGGAAGCCAGGAGTTGCTGGTGTGTCCCTGTTACTGCCCTCCACTCCTCGGCACCCTCCTGATGCTTCTCCTTTGCCTTACTTCCACACTCTAAGCCTAGCTTGGCCCTTATTCCTGTGCCTTAGCTGGCCAACATTTGCACTCTGTGGGGGGACCGGCCACGGCTTCCTGGAGCTCTGAGGGCTCCTAATGAGATTAGCTTTCCCTGGGTTGAATTTAGTATGCCTTGAGGCAGGGACTTTTTTCGTGAGACTCAGATGGAAGGATCCAGCCAGGGGGTTACAAGCTTTCCCCTCTATCTCTGTTTCCCTGCTGTCTGGGTGCCCCCTCGACTGGGTTAGATTGTTTTCAGGATGTGGCCTTCAGAATAGCCAGCTCCCAAGGCCCTTTTGCCAGTCCTGAGGGTTACTGTTGTTTCTGAAGACCCTGCTCTCTGAGGGGGAGGGGCTGCGACTTCCTGGAGCTCTGGGTGAGGGCTCCTGATAAGAAGATTAGCTTTCCCTGGATTGAGTTAAGTGTGCCCTGAGGCAGGGACTTGAGACTTGGATGGAGGGATCCAGCCAGGGGGTTACAATATCCCTCCCTCCCGTGTTTCTCTGTTTCCCTGCTGTCTGGGTGCCCCCGCAACTGGGTCAGATTGTTTTCAGGAAGCAGCCTTCAGAATAGCTGGCTCCCGAGGCCCTTTTGCCAGTCCTGAGGGTTGCTGTTGTTTCAGAAGCCCCTGCTCTCTGAGGGGGAGGGGCCACGGCTTCCTGGAGCTCCAAGGGCTCCTCCCAGGGGGTTACGAGCTCCCCCTTCCCTCTCTTTTTCCCTGCTGTCTGGGTGAACCCTCCACTGGGTTAGGTTGTTTTCAGGAAGCAGCCTTCAGAATAGCAGGCCGTGGGGCTCTGAGGTTGCTTCTGCTACCTCGGACTTGGACTCAGTGCTCTGGGTTGGGGGGGATGGGTCCTAGGACCTTCCTTCTGCCTACCCCTTAGGTCCAAGTGGTCTCCAGTTCTGGCTTTTGGGGGGGGGTGTACCTTTTGATCCAGGTCCAGGTCCAGGAGGAGGACTCCCAGGGTCTATGCTGTTGATCATTTTGAATTTCAGTATCCTAGGAGCATTCAGTTTGAGATCAGTAAGGAAGGGTTTCAGGAGATCTGAACTTTAGCTTTCTCTAAGCCACCATCTTGACCGGAAGTCCCACTAAATATAATTTTCTAAAAGTAATCTCAGTCATTAAATTCCAGTAACTGAAAATTCTCTTCTTCATTTCATTGACATTTTTGTATATTTTGGACTAATGTAAATATTCTGAGAGTTTTTTTCTTCATCATTCCCTTCTTAATGTGATGAATACCTTGTCCCCAAGCCAAAATTACCCAATGGAGTATTTCTCAGCTTGCTCAGGGATCAAGTACTTAAAAGTCTCATATTTGTTCAGGAGGACATTGAGGTCTGGGGATGCCAGAGGTCTTTTGACAAGGAAGTTCTTTGGTAGAAATCTTATGAGAGTGCTTAGCACATTCCTTCATCTCAGGTCCCATTATTTTATGGTGTTTCACAGTCTCATTCCTTTTTGCTCACCAAAAGTGTTATGGTGAAATAAATTAACTAAGAAATTATTCATTTGGCAATGCATATGGCTGAAAAACAAAATAGGCACAAGTTTCTGGGAAGTCCAGGATCCAGAAGATTGGTTAATTGACACTAATATACATTTTGAAGGAGTGAAAAACAGGAATGAGAGGATCACAGGGATTGAAACATCTGGTTTCTCATTGATGGATGGGGTCAGATGACATTGAAATGGGATAGAAAAAGGGATTTTGACATTCTTTAAGTTAGGTGACAGTGGAAAAGAGAATGCACTTATAAAACCTCCTAAATCAGGTGAGTTACATGGATTTGAACATTTTCACAAAATGATGAAAATAAAATGGAATCACAAATATTGATTTTCAATAACAGGAGGTAACATTATCAGACCTTGGAATATCACTTTAACTAATAAGTGGAAGATGGATTGGAATAATGGTGAGGGGAATATATTTGTGTCAGGGAAATCAGTAGTTCAAGTATTAGGTGAAAAGGGCCTGCATCAGGGTGGCAGAAGTTTCAGAGGAGAGAAAGGCCATATGTCAGAGATTTTACAAAGATAAAAATCAACAGATCTTGGTAAAAGACTGAATATTGGGAGAAAGTACCCAACTTAGGAACATGATAAAAAAGTTAGTCAGAGAAGATTGAAATAACACATCCAGGGGAGAAATGAGGAATTATTTGACCTGAGCTCACCTTAAAAGGAGTTTGGGAGTTCATTATCTCATCCTCTAATCAGAGAGGCAAAGAACAGTGATGAGGTAGAGGACCATGGATTATGACATCTTACAAAATGATGAGGTTATCTCAATATTGAGTTTCCAGAGAAGTCTTGGAGTAGTACAGGCAGGGAAAAAATAAGCACAGTAATAGTTGTCACCTCTTTTGTGAAATTAGTGAAAATAATCACTAGAGATGCATCCATGATGATTAACTGATGTGGCCAGTAGCAAAACTCTGACACTTAAAATGTTCTTTCTCTTTGTTTATCCTCTGAATTCCTTCAGAGTCAAAATATTGAAGTGAGAGTAATAAAGATCAAAATAATTTCTTCAATTTCTTGATTTCATTCACAAAATGCAAAAGACCCAAGAGTTTAGTATCTCTTATGAGTAAGTGATTTAAAAAAAAGTTTGTGAGTTACATAGCATTTGTCACTTACTCTGTGAAATTACTGTGAAATAACTATGGATGGATACCTACATATGGCAAAGCAGAGAGATCTGATTTCATAAGATTCAGGCTTCTATATTTGTAAATTGTTTTTGTTCTGCTTGGATTCAGGTGAACTTTAAAATGTGTAATCAATTCTAGGATAAAAAAATCACAATGAAGCAAAAAATCAATTGTATTCTATTCCCCCAGATGACCCTTCTCCATCCACCCCTGTCCAGATCCTTCTCCATTACATGAGCCCCTTAGAGGGGAAAAGTCACTGTGACGATGATGCTAATGGGATCTTTGGCCTTTCAGGAGAAGGGAACTGAGTCATTATAAGGATTTGAATATAATTATGCCTTAGTCAGGCAAATTTTGTCCTTGCTTCCTACACTGGGGGCTATTTTCATATAATTTCTTTTATATTAAAAGGTTTAATGCCCAATGATGTTTGCAAATCTATAGTAGAGTGTTGCTGTCTGAACCATTAAACATGTTTATGTAAATCATCCAGCTACATTGTAATAATGACTTATCATTACATCATAAAGAATTATGTAATATGAAAAAACATTCTAAATAAAATGACCGCAATGTGATTAAATCTTAAGCAAAAGTCACTATGAAATGCATAGTTACTCTTAATGAGCTTTTATGAAGTCCCTTTGACCTCCTTGGTAAACTAGATTCCCACAGGAACTAATAATGTGTATAGCACACAGGAAAGAGATGCTCAGGTAAGGAAAAAAAGGTCATAGAATCATAGTTTCAGAGGAAAAAAAGCATGAAATTTTTCTACTCTGACCTATTACTTGACAAAGGGCCACAGAGAAGTTCCCTAGTATTCATGTGACTTTAACCAAATCACACAGGGTAGCAGAGCAAAATCTCGGTAATAGAACTCAGTCTTGGGTCTTTCCACTATAAACACTGTCTCTCTCTAAATACTACATATTATAGGTGTATTAATTCTATTCATTGAGAAGGCAAAAGAATTTAGTGGATAGAAAGCAAGCACAGAATCTAGATTACCTGAGTTCTGATTTTGCTTTTAACAAATATAGACTTTATGGCTCTGTATGATGCTAAAGTTATCAGTTGCAATGCAATTCATCTGTGTTGATCAATATAAGTTTTCTCCCAGAGCTTCCTATACCAATGAAAAACACAGATCTAGTGGAAACAACAATAGTAAAAACTATCTTTATAACAAGGTTCAAATTCAATATTCTCTTTACTACAATACTTTCTTGACTACCCATCCTCAAAGTGGCATTTTTTTCTGAAATTTTATAATTCTTCCTGCTTCTTCTGTTTATCTGATCATTTAACAAGTGGGTCTTTTTAAAGTTTTGTGGCCTCCAATCCTATTATTGCCTTTAAATGATATTAAAACATTATTATTATTAGTAGTAGTATTTTGTTATTATTATTATTATTAAATGTGTTTTTGTTGTCAATTGAAAAGACCTTCATTCAGATAACTTAAAGTTTAGATCAAATATGTCTCCTAATATAGAATCTTTGGATAAATATTTCATCTTCATGGATTTGGTTTCTGATATGTAAAATGAAAGTTGAATTAGAAGATCACTAAGGAAGCTACAACTCTAAAGATATTATTCTGTGTGTTTTTGTGATGTTTCTCTAAGAATGTTATAAATTTCTTGAAGTCAAGGATTAAATTTCTGTATCCTCCACAATCCCTTCTATTAATTTTTATAACTTTTGTTGATTTCAGCAAAAATATATTTAAATTTTATTTTGTATGCTTTTGATATATTACTTTTGTTTGAATAAATCTTTATTTTAGAAGATTAACCCAAATTGAGTCCTGCCACCATATAGACACTAGAGGTTGCTTTACTAGGAATGGGAAGAAAGGAAGAATATCTCCAAAAACCTAAAGAGGAAATGAGTTGAAATTTCAAAAAGACTTCAGATTTCAGCAATACTGAAAAGGAAAGAGGAGAAAAATAGATCACTTTCAGGACAGTTTCTATGATATTCAGTTGCATTTGGATTAAGACTCTAAAGCCATGTTTTTGCCACACTCTAAGGCCAAACGTAGCTGCCCCTTTCCATTCATAAATTTCTTGTCAGTGGTGAATATTGTGTGGAAGACCAGTCACACTACCAGCATTTATCTTCACCATTTAGAATTTGTTCTAAAGGAAAATTTCATGAACAATAAAGAAAAGAATAGTTGAATCACTAGGCTCAATTTTTGGAGGGAATTCAGCAGTAATTTTTTTTTCTGGGAAGATGAATTTCTCTCTACACTCTCAAATATACAAATTATACAGATATTTAGCTAAGCAACATTCTTTCCTTCTTATCACCCCAAAACTTAGGTTACTGTTCTGTGGCATGATAAAAAAGCACTAAATTCAGTCAGAAGAATTTTGTTCAAATAATGATTTTAAATTTGTTAGTTGTATGATCATGAACAAGGAAGGTAATGTGTGCCTTCATTAGTTTCCTCACTGATAGATTATTCATACCTTACAGTTAATAAGAGTCCCGACCCTGCCTCTAAAGAAGAGGGTGACCTGAGAGTAAGTTATTCATTTGCTATATGCATCAGTTTCTTCCTCTGTAAAATCTGGATAGCAATACTTGCATTAAAGCAAGAATTAATAAAGAACTTCATGAAACTAGACTGATCACTTTCTAGTTAAGGGTGAGGGATAACTGGTGGATAATCTTATGTTTGACTAGTATCCTTAACAAGTTAATTCCTGGTAGCTAAGCATAAATGTTCCCACTAGGTTTTGCTTACAAAAAGAAATAGAGTCAAATGATATGAATAGACTGTTCTCAGATGAAGAAATAGAAAATATCTATAGTCATTTTTAAAAATGCTCCAAATCACTATTGGTTAGAGAAATGCAGATTAATACAACTCTGAGATACCAACTCCCACCTATCAAATCAACTAATAAGATAAAGAAAGGAAAATTATAAATGCTAGAGATGGTGTGGGTAAATTGGAACACTAATACACTCATAATACACAAATACATTGAATCCTGGGCAGTAAAAGTAGCTTTTTGAAAAACATTTTTTTTCATTCTTTTGAATTTGTTTTATTATTTCGTGATGTTTTATGTAGTTGTTGGCTTCCATTTTTCTAATTCTAATTTTTAATGACCTGTTTTCTATTTTGAGGTTTTGTACATCTTTTTTAGGGAAGAATTTTCTTGCTTGAGGGTTTGTTTTTCCTTTTTAGAAAGCTATTTTCTTAAGTGAATTTTTGTTCTATCCTGTTGACTTTTTATATCACTTCATTTTCTAAATTATCCTTCTAAGCTTCCTTTTATTTGGTATTTATCTTCTTTTGGATCACTGCCAAGAGTTCCTTTCTGGTCTGACATCCTTTCACATTTTCCTTTGAGCATTCACATGTTTTTATTTTTTTTATTTCTGTCTTCTTAGGAGCTTATATTTTGGTCATCTCTACTGCTGAAGTAGTTTTCCAGTGTCAGTGTTTTCTTTGCATCTTTATTATTTGGGGAGTTTTTTCAAAACCTTTCCTATTTGTTGAAGCATAGCTCTGGTTCTATGGTAGAAGGAGTACTAGACCAAACTTGAATTGTTGCCTTTTTCAGTATCTGGGCTTACCTTGGCTGCCTCTTGGTTCCCAGATGAATCACATCACAAAGGGGTCATAGCTGAAGTGCTACAAGAATATAGATGCTCTGTCCAGATGTTGTTTATGCTGAGTCGCATTATGTTCCACACTCTCCTGGAAGTACTATATCTTGTTGAGTTAGATTCATCTCACTGATGTTCACACTGGGTTGACTTTGGCTCTGCTACAAATGGAATATACTGGTTCACACTTGTCAAATGTCACACTGTATCACATCGGTTTATCTTCTGCTCCTGTGAGGTTGAACTGAATGGGCTGTAATTCTTTCCCTATTCCTTCTCCTGCCACTTGCACTGTATTATACCTGAATTCTGCCTCAGTACACTGGCCTACATTTTCTTCTCCAACATCAAAGAGATAGTCTTTGCTTGCTGTCCCACTATGGTATTTTGGGATAGAACACTGCTTTACCCTATCTTCTATTGGTTTTGTCATTCCAGAATTTGTTTTGAGGAACTTTTTTGTGATCATCTGGAAGTGGCTTTGGTGAACTGTGAGTGTTCATTATTTTGTCATCTCAGCCTTTAGCCCTTATAAATTTCAATCAGTATCCTAAAAAGGAAAATGAACTTTTATGACAATTTCAAATCTTCTGGAAATATTGTGTTTATATGAAATGCTTGCTTCTCCTACCTTTCTAGTCTGGCTAGGTTGGGAGAATCAAAAGTCTCAATTAAAGATTATTATCACTTCCATATAGATTTTTATATTTCTAATGAGAAAATGGCTGTATATTTTTTATCATCACTGTGAAGACAAATAAAAGATATTAACAAAGAAAAAATGAAGAAAAATATCCAGTATGTAGAGTGGATATCCCCCTGAGGCAAACTTATGAGAGCATATGGACCTTCTGAAATATCTATTCCAGAAGCAATAAACTTTCCTTCATTCTAAATCTTTTCTTCTTCCCTAATCTTGCTATAATTGAAACCCAAATCCACCCTAATGATACAACTTTTCTGACCAGTTTTCTATATAATTCCCAGTATTACTAATTCCTATCAGATCAAAGTTTAAGATGGGGAGTTGAAATACTCCTTGCTCCCTATTGCCATTTCATCTTTATCCCCTTACCTTCATCGTTTAGGAAATTCTCTTTTGAGGTCTGTCCTATTCATTTGTACAACACAATGAAAATCCTGTTAGCTGTTATCTGCAGATCTTCAGGTCACTTCCCTTCCTTTCTCATTTGATTCAGCAACTGACTCATGATTTTCTTTTATACTCAACTCATTCTATCATATATGAGGACCTCAACAAACATATTGACTCCTTGAAATAACCTAACCACTCAATTCCTCAACTTATCCAATTTTGCTGACATATTCTTCCACTACTATTCAGTCACACATAAAGGTGGCCATATTTTGATTTTTCTATCAACCACAGATACACCACTTCTATGTTCAAGCATTCAGAAATCTTCTCATATAACTATAAACTGTTTGATTTACCAATATACCTCTGCCTTCTACCAAACCTTACTTTTTGCTGATGCCATGACTTTTAATCTCTCAGCCCCTTAATTATCTTTCAAGCCATCTACTCTAGACTAGCTCCTGTATATTCTTTCTACCATCGTTACCCATTGATAAACCAGTTCAACTCTAGTTTGTCCTCTTTTCTTTAGTCATTCCCTAAGCCTGCAATCATATCACTGATTACATTGTCTCAACTTGGGTATGTGTAGGAGGTCAACATGAATCAGTGAAACCAAGGTTCATAGCAGTATCAGTGTCCTAGCTATGTATTATAGACACTTTAGGACCATGATGGTGAACCGATGTCATGCATTCCAAAAAGGGCATGAAGAGCACTATTTGTGGGCACACCTATAGTTGCCCACCAGAATTCATTACTAGAATGTTCCCCTCTCCCTCTCCATGACCCTGAGGACATTCCTCACTTCACCCACCCCTCTGCCCAGCAGCCCAATGGGATCACTTCCTCCCTCCTCTGTCTAAGGTAAGGTTCTTAGGGCCTTCTAAGGCTGCTAGTTTTGCTGCAGTATCTGCTTCATTATTTCCTCTGGAGAGAGGGTCAGTGCCATCTGTATGTGCAGAGCAGTGAATGACAGCTATAGCTTTGGAGAGCTGGATGGCAGAAAGAAGTTCAGTAATAAGGTTTGCATTGGCAATACATTTTCCAGCTGATGTTAAGAATCCCCTCTGAAGCCATAGTATGCCAACAGCGTGACATATGCCAAAGGTGTAGCAGGAGTCTGTGTAAATTATGACTCTTTTATCCTTTGCAATAATATAGGCCTGTTTCAAAGCTGTGAGTTTGAGGGCAAGGAAGCTGACCACAGAGTATCAAATTCAGTAACTACCACAACTCCTTTATAATGCACACCACCCTCATAAATGAAGAACCCTCTGTAAATAATATTAAATCTGAATCATCTAAAGGAGTGTCCAATAAATCATTATGAAGTTTATCAACAGTGGTCACTAAAGATGTGCAATTGTATAATGGTTCTTGGGAAATTGGTAAATCAGGGAGCAAGGTTGCAGGATTAAGAATTCCACAGTGTTTTAGAGTAATATGTTCATTATTTAATAGGGTTATCTCATACCTAGTAATCCTTTGGTCAGTAAATGCCTGAAACCTATGTCTTAATAACAATGTCTCTACCTCGTGTGGGCACATTATGGTCAGAGGGCATCTCAAAACAAGATTGGCAGATCTTATTACCAGTAAAGCTGTGGCAGCTACTCCTCTAAGGAATGGTTGTGCTCCAGTAGCTACTGGGTCAAGTTGGGCTAAATAATAGGCTACTGGGCATTGAGCAGGTCCCAAAAGTTGACTTAGAACACCTGAAGCTACCCCTTTTTGTTCATGGACATATAATGTGAATGGTTTATCATAATTTGGTATGCCTAGAGCAGAGGCAGACAGGATAACTTGTTTTAAATTTGAAAGAGCTGTTAGGTGTTCTATTTCCAATTTAAGTGGTTCAGGGACCCAGTTTTTTGTGAGTGCTACAAGGGGCTTAGTGATTTCCTCTTAGCAAGGGATCAACTGCCAACAAATCTTGTTGCTCCAAGAATAGCTTTCAATTGCTTTTTAGTCATAGGAGCACTTAACTTTTAGATATTTTTAATATGCTTGGGAGAAATTAAATGGGACGCAGCATTTAAAATAAAGCCTAAATATTGTACCTTGGAGAGACATCACTGAACTTTATCATTGGAGACCTTACAGCCTCACTTATGTAGCTCTAAGAGGAGGTGTTTGCTATCCACTTGGCATGCTTCAGTGTTTTGTGAGGCCAAGAGTAAATCATCCATATACTGAATTTAGAGGGTATTTAAATTTTATGGCATCTGTATCAGTAGTTAAGAATTGTATGAACAGAGAGGGCTGTCCATGAAACCTTGGGACATTGTTCCCAGGTCCACTAAGAACCCTTCCAGGTGAAAGCAAAGATATGCCTTCTCTTCAGGTTTCCATTTAGCTTTTCCTTTTTTTTTTTTAACATTTTTTCCCTTTTTAAAAAATGAGTCCATCAGGAAAGCAGCTTCCCTCCCATGCTGGACAGGCTGCAGCCATCCTTAAAAAATCACTCTGATTTGCCCTCTCCCTCATAAACAGGAACTCCCCACAGACCTGTCCCAGGAGGCCGGAGTCTTTCCCTGATTGCTGTGACAGCAGTGGTGAAAGGGAGTCAAAGTTCCTCTGCCATAAGGAAGGTTTCTAATTGTGAGACACTAGGCAATGGGGGTCAAGTGACTTGCCGAGGGTCACATAGCTGGGAAGTGTCTAAGGCCAGATTTGAAACTAGGACCTCCCATCTTAAGGCCTGGCTCTCAATCCGCTGAGCTACCCAGCTTCCCCCAAGGTTCTGTATTTTCAAGATTTCATTCATATAAAAGTTGGCACTCATATCTTTGCACTCAATTTTGGATTTAAAGTTGAATCTGTTTGGTTTTAGTGCTCATTTCTCAGTACTCTTAGCATCTTGTGGGCCTTAACAGGTGTGAAAATAAAAAGTACAAAAAATACTTTCTAGGGAACAAACAATCCCAGAATGCACTTGACTAAATTTACCAAAGTCCTAACTGTAGAATTATATCTTTAACTGGGACAATACCATTAGACATGATTAAAGAAATAAAAGTGGCAGCAGCTGTGGAGGCTCATTTGTTCTCCTATCAATTACTTTTATTATTTATTAAGTAACATTTTCTCAAAAAACCCTGAAAATATAAATTTCTGAAGAAGAATAAAGAATTATTTTTGTACTCAATAATGGATTTATTGTTTGATAATAGTTTATCTTTGTCAAAATTTCAATCCCAGAATTCCACTGAGGTCAGTGTCTATATGATCCATCTGCTGCCTTAGCCCTGGATGACTAAGTTAAAGTTGCTCGGAGGGAAATTAGCATATGTGTCAGATATTTCAAAATATATAGCTTTTCAGTTATGAATTGGAATTATTTTTCTTTTATGTAAATTTCATCAACTATTTCATTTCCTTGATTTTTTTAATGTATGCAAAACATTGGCAAATTTTGAAGATATCTCTGTGGATTTATTTTGGATAAGATATTAAGTAATTTGTAATATAACTTATATGAAAAGATAATTAAATCAGAGTATGAAAAATATACTTTTTGTTATCTTCCAAATTATTTTCCTTTAATTTTTCCATTAAATATTTAATATAAGTTTTATATATGCAGTGCTACATCAATTAACATATGCTTAAGGAGAAAAATTTTAAACATTATCAGCTTAAATAGAGAGGGAGATAGAATAATGTCCACCTTTTGTAGTACTTGCTAAGTTGAAAGATTGAAAGAACTTACTGGTTCTTGCTTTGGCCTACTTGAGGGTAATCCAGGTTCATCATATGAAATTAAATTGTAATGCTCTTACATTTATCAGTAATATAAGTGTAGAAAAGATAAGATGGGAGAAACACTAAATAAACAGTTCTTCAGTGTTTCAAAAAATGTGTTTTGAACAATGTAGGCTTAACTCATTAGTTGCCAGTTCGCAAATCATCCTCATCTTTGCATTTTGTATGCTTCTTGTCAATATTCTCCCTTATGTCTTTTATAGAGGATATACTGAATATATGAAATAGTTTCTCTAATTTTTTGGTAAAATCATATTTATTAGCATAGGACTTGTCTATTATCTCTAACTCCAACTTCATGACCAAACTATTTGTTCTCTTAATCCCACATTTCCTTTATGGTAGGAGACTATAAAATCATGTTTCTGGTTGCTTTCAATTATATCATGGATCCAACTCTGTCATCTGATCTATTGTACTTTCAAAGGAGCATCACTAAACAATCTTTCTATTTCACCACAACTTCTTTGTTTTCCACATACTGTTCAGGAAGAAAGTCAATTTTGTCAGGGCTTTAATAAAAATGAAATTTTTAATACCCTGATTAACTCTTGCAAGTTTTATTCTTATTATTATTAATAAGTCTCTCAATAAGCTTGTTATTTCATTTGTATTTTTTTACTCAATTTAAAAATGTAAATTATGACTACTCAAATTTGTTAATAGATTTCTAATTCCAGTAGACTTGGCCTAGACATATTTTTAAAAAAGAAAGAAATCTTGATGGTTGATTTTGTCAAGGAAAAGAAGTGTTAGAGGAAAAAGGGAAAAAAGTTTTAGAGTTGGGTGGATGAAAATAATGATGAGCAATTATGATGATTATAATGTTATGATGATGGTTGCTTACATTTTATAAAAAATTTTATACCTATATGTTTTTATGTACAAATAGATACATGTGCATTATATTACATGTATATCATGCATATGTATATTTAATATATATTTATACATACAATTTTCTTCAAGTCTTCCAAATCCTATCAGGAAGAAAATACAAGCAATATTTCCCCAATTAACATATGAAGAAATTGATTCTAGGTTAATGCTATGACCAATGAAGCACACCAAAAGAGTGGCAGAAACAAGACTCATCTAGAACTCTACTTATTACAAATACAAAAATTCTTCTACTGGACCAAGGCTGTCTTTTTGCAAATACTTGATGGAAATAATTCCTTGAATTAAGATCATATTCATTAGTATGGGCAGGGAAAGCTTACAATAGTCATATAATTATAAGGAAAATGTAATCAATATAAAATGAATTTTTAAAACTAATATGTTTTACATTGTGGGAAAGGTGGTAGAGTAGTATACAAAGCTATTGAGTCTATTTGGATAACATGAATATTTGTGTGAAAGGTTACTAAGAGTGGACAGAGTAGTATTCCAAAGTTATTAACTCTATTTTAAATTATATTAGTGTGAACAAAAAAAATGTGGGTATGATATGATTACTTATTATCCAACCAAATGGCTTGAAATTAATAATAGGACATGATTATTATATTGTGTTCAGTTTGTAATTGATATTTAGAGCATGATTGCTGATGTTCATGTTTTGTATCTAATCAAAAAAGAAATGCTAATTAAATTCATTTGAGATATTTCTTATCTGAGTGAAAAGCATAGACTTTCCAATGTTCACTCCCAGTCTTTCAAAGATAATCATTATGTATAAATTAGAGCAATAAAGACTTGGAGTCAACATTGGGAAGTCTATACTTTTCTCAGATATCAACTCTTAGTCCTCAGAGATTTTTATTTAGAATACTTAGAGTCATCTTTACTATATACATCAAGATCTTACCAAACCAAGTACACCAGTTGGCTTTAAGAAGTCTGAATTATGTAAAAACAGAAGGACTCTGTGAAGGATTCATGATATCCACAGAATAGGGAATGTTCAGTATGGGAATTTCCCTTATTGACACAGATAATAGAGATCAGAACTAGTTTCTAAATTAGTACATAAGCCCTAAGATTCACTAAAGAATCACAGATGTTAAATGACTTAACCAGTTGTATGTGCCCTTTTTGTCTCACCCACTCCTACTTTCCACCTATGGAACCATAATAGAATGAATACTATGATTGCTACTGGAAAGAGTATATTAATCTACTCCCCACAATTTCTATTTACCATCATTATAAACTTTAAAACCCAAATGAATATCAGTGGACTCATTGTCCACCACTCCCTTTTTCACCTTCTCCCTCCTATTAGAATATAAATTCCTTGAAGGAAATAATTTCTTTGATTTTAGGTTTATATATCTAGCACCCAACATTCAGTACATAGTAACTGCTTAGCAAATGCTTTGTAATGTCTGAATTCTTGAGAAGCAATATTCCTTGTTTACAGTCATCAAAATTCAATAACCCTAACCTAACCTTAACTCTAAACCTAAAACTCACCAATTTCTAACCCTAACCCTAAACCTAACACTAACCCTACTCTTGGAAAAATGCTTTTAATTTATTTTATTTTGCCCTCCCTACTCATAGATATTTTTCCTTTCCCAGAATCAGTCTAACACTCTCCTTGATAGTGTAATTAGAACCAAGTACATGTTAACTATATGATCTCCTAGAATGTCTCATTTCTAGTTAATGATGTACCATGATCTAAAAAAACATGGCAAGTCCCAAATCATATGTCATGTCATCCTTGAAGTAATTTTTGATCTCTCATACAGAAGTGATTCCTCTAACCTCTAAAAAAGAGGTGTAAAATACCAGGCTTAATGGATGACCATCACCTGAATCAATTTAAATCTAATTGTTTATTCATTAAATGTAATCATTTATTAACAAAATAAATTAAAATTCAATAAAAATAAGCCATGTTAATATATGATATTCTAAATTAGTATATGGCCAGTAGGGATCCTTATGCATAGTTTACTAGCATAATTTCTATTTGAGTTTAATGATAGTCATCTAAAATAACAAAGAATCTTTTGGGTCTTATCAAATTCTACCTAATATTATAGCTATTTCTATATCTTTTCTACCTCTCTTGCAAGATTATCAGTTCTATGAAGACAGTCACTCTCTTACCATTTTTATGCCCCACTTTGCAGTAGTAACTACTCAATAAATATTTTATCAAATTGAATATAATGGGAAGAAAGTCAAGTAGGCAAGGATATAATTTCTAATACTTGGCCTATGAATGTCTTCTCAGAAAGCTACAACTGCAGAAGACAGAAACGGGATTTCCTTCTGCAATTGAAGCACTAAACAAGCAATGTTATCAAGACTTGGAGCCATTCACTGATTTTGCAATTTGTATACAGCTCATAAAATCAGTATTGTTCCAAGGCCATTGTAGCATTCTCCTTTACTTTCCAAATCATTTTGCATTTTTCAAGTACAGTCAACAGTGAGCAGAAATCTGTCATAAAAGTAGCCAAATCAAACCCCAGTTACATCAACAAATAGTGTTACAATAGGTTGAATGACAACATATTGAGGGATAATGAGTAATTATGTAATAAATCCTCTTGAGGGTATAAAAATTAGCACTGAAAAAAACTGTATGTGCATAAATTTGTCAGATTCTATAAATTTACTTTTTTTCTTCCCTGAGTAAACTGACCATCATCTTTTTGTGCATATCCAAACACTTAAAAGTGCTTGTGGGACATTGACAATTTCCCTTATACTAATTAACATTTCCCAAACCTGTTACCCACCCGCTCTGGGAAAATTAGCAGGCTGCTTATAGGCTTTTATTTTCCATTTCTGTGAAATTATAATATTTGATCCAATTGTCTTTGTCTCTTATTCCCCACAGGATGAGAATGGAGACATATATTATAAGTCTATTTACATGTTGAAGAAGATATTTGTCTTTGGAGATACCATGATGGAATCAAAAGCCTTTCTATGCTATAATGCAACTTAGAAATTCCATCTCTTGCTTCTCAAAAGGTCATTTCTATAATTTAAAAAAATAACCAATGCTGTCATATATGCTGGAGTATAGTTCCAACTAATTTTTCAAGTTGTGACAACCTCAAGGAGTAGATAAGGATATCATTATGATACACAAATAACAATTCAATATTTTTTTAAATTCTGAGTGGGTACTATACTTCTGGGATATCATGATCTCAAGTAATTTACATAAATCATACAAGTTTTGAAAGCTTACTTCTAATTAATTACTTTTAAAGGTCCATAGCAGATCAGAAAATTCCAGATTCTCAGAATTAAAAGAAAATTCAGTACTTTTACTGTTGAGAAGTGGTCAACTAAATCCTACATGAAAATCTCCAATGAAGGGGAAGCCCCATTTCTTGAGGAAGTTAATTATATTTCAAGACAGATAAAACTGTTTTGGAGTATGGATACAAAAATTTGCCTGGTCATATAAAAACATTGTCTACAGTGTTAGAGAATGAGCTAAAACAAAGCTAAAAAGATAAGCTAAGTACAATTTGCAGTTGCTTTTGTTTAATTTCAAGGGAAAGAGGGAGATCACAAAAGAGGGCATCTGTTTATGGTGGACATAGATAGTAAAAAGAAGATATTTAATTCACTTTAGTTTTTTCAATGAAGAAGATGGCTTTTAGATGGGAAAGGATGGAATAAAAATGTAATATAAAGAGTTCAAAGCCAGCAGAAGTAGAGTACTACTAAGTGAACTCCTAACTAATGTATGAGATCAAGTCACATGGCCAAAACGAATTATATTAAAGATTATTGGAGAAAATCTGGCATCTGATCTTGTTGGGCTATTACTGATAATCATTGAAACATCATGGAGCATGAAATAAGAACTATTGAGTTAACTGTAGAATTATTCCTGTGCTATTTTGAAAAAAGTAAATGATTTGGTTAAATCTTTTTTCCCATTTGAATTAATTTATTTTGTCAATTTAGAACATTATTCCTTGGTTACAATAATCACATTATTTCCCTCCCTCCCCTCCACCCACTCTTTATGCAACCAACATGCAATTTCATTCTGTATTACTTGTGTCCTTGATGAGAACCTATTTGCATGTTGTTGTTTACACTAGGTGAATAAGTTTAGGTAGGATGGTCATTTTTATTATGTTAGCTTGTCCTACCCATGAGCAGTTAATGTTTTTCCAATTGTTTAGATCTAGTTTTAATTATGTGTAAAGTGTTTTGTAGTTGTGTTCATATATTTCCTGTGGTTGTCTCAGCAGATAGATTCCTATGTATTTTATATTGTCTAAGGTGATTTTGAATGGGATTTCGTTTTCTAATTCTTGCTGTTGAGATGCTAATGACTTATGTGGGTTTATTTTGTATCCTGCAGAGAGAAATACTACAGGGTACTACTTATTCCCATGTGGCAATAGAGTACCTGAGGCAGCAAAGCCCAGAACAGGGTACCTACCCAGCCTAAGTCACTTGGCAAGGACAGAGAAATATCAGAATGAGGACCAGTCCTCCTGAAAAAACAAAAACAAAAAACAAGAGAACAAATAAAGAGGGTACTCTATCTATCTGGATACCATAATTGTAAACCTCATCAGAGCAAACCACCGGGGCCATTCCTCAGTGGACACACTGTTTGAAATAGAAGATGACTAGGATTATCCAAGTAGAAAAGTAAACAATATTTCAAGGAAGAAAAAAACTCCCTAAAATTATAATTAGAGAAATTGAAGCTAATAAATCCATAAAACATCAGGAAACAACACAACATTTTTTAAAATGAAAAATAGAAGAAAATAAAAATACCTCACCAGGAAAATATCTGACATGGAAAATAGATACAGGAGAAATAATCTAAGAATCACCTGAATACCTGAAAGTCATCATTAAAATATTGCCTGGACAAGTAACTCCAATACTATATAACTATTTACAAAAATAGAGGGAAAAAGAATCACTTCATATTCTTTTCATGACATAAATAATGCTGGTATATAAAACAGGAAGAGTTAAAACAGAGGGAAAATAGCTATATCCTAATCTCCCTATGAACAGTGATGAAAAAATAAAAGATTAAATAAAACTGAGAAGTCAGTTACAAAATTATATCACAGGAATAATAGACCATAATTACTTGTGCTTTCTACCAGGAAACCAAGAATGGTTGTATATTAGTTATATAGTTATAATGGAATACTATTATATCATAAGAAATGGCAATAGGATTAATTCAGAAAAATCTGGAAAGATATATGAACTGATTCATAGTAAAGTGAGCAGAATGAGGAGAGTAATGCAATGAGAGAAATATTATACAATGATCAACTGTGAAGAACTATACCATTTTTAGCAGAGAAAGTCCCTTAGATAACCATGAGATGAAAATGCTATTCATGCCAAAGAAAGAACATTTGGAGTCTGAGTGCAGATGACAGTTTGCCATCTTCCACTTTGTTTCTTTATTGAGATTTTTTTCTATGTGTGATGTGTCTTCTTATGAAAAAAGAAATAAAGAGAAATGTATTGCCTGAAAGTACAGGTATAACTTATTACACCTTCTTCTCCCTTCGAGTTAATAGGTTTCCATAATGAGACTTATATCCCTGAACATAGCCTATGTGGGGATTCATCTGGACCATACATAATGGTTTCAAACAAGGATTTTTTAAGTTGTGGCATTTGGTGAGGAGTTGGGGTAGCTGGAGGGAGAAATGGAAAAAAATGTAAGAGAAATCAATAGTCAGGTGGAGCTGAGATGGTGTCTATGGAAGTCTATTATTTTCTATAGTGACATTATTTATAATTCCTTTGCTTTGTTCTTTAACCCACTCATTTTTTGAGATTAAGTTATTTAGCCTTCAATTAGATTTCACTCTTTCTTCTAAGGTTCCTTATTATGTACAATTTTCATTTAGTAATGATATGAAAAGGATATATTTAATGTTTATGCCTTTCTACATTTTACTATATTGTTTTGGGAGCCTAAAATATGGTCAGTTTTTTAAGGTACTGCTGGAAAAAAGGTATACTCTTTTCCTGTTCCTATTTAATTCTCTCTAGATATCTTAACATATTTCCTTTGTCTAAGATCCTTTTTATCTCCTTAGATTCTTTTTTATTTTTTTTAATTTTATCTAGTTCTAAGAGGAGAAATTAAAGTGTCCTGCTTTCTTGTTTTTTTTTATTAATATATTTCCATCTGTAAGTCATTTAGATTTTCCTTTAAAAATTTGGATGCTATACCATTTACAAGTTTAATATTGATAATGGTTCATTATCAATGATGCTTTTTTACATAAGGTAGGTTCCTTGTTTCTCTCTTTTGATTATGTCTATTTTGGCTTTAATTTTGTCAGAGATCATGACTGCTACCCACCCCTGCTTTCTTTTATAAGCTGAGGCATACTATATTTTGTCCTATCCCTTTATTTTTACTGTTTGTGTCTTTCATTTTGAAGTGTGATTTTTTTGCAAACAACATATTGCCTTATTTTGTGTATTGATCCATTGTTCTATAATTTTTTCATCTTCTAGGTGAATTCATTCCATAAACATTCAAAGTAATATTTTCTGGTTTTGTACTTCCCTCCATTCTGCTTTTCCTCAATATTTGTCATTCTTTTCCTTTGCTTTTGCCATATCCCTCATCAGATTTCAAATTTCAACAAACTACTTAAGATAAGGGGGACCTATGAATTCTCAGGGGACACCAGAGGACTCACCCTGGCTTCTTTCTCACATGACATCCAAAAGACCTACCTCTAATCCATACTGGGGTAATTTCTGCCAATTCAGAAGGTCTCAGAAATATAACATCACAAGGAACATAAAATTGAACAAAGGAAAGGAAATGGGTCTCTTTTGCATCAGAATGATTGTGAGAAGAGGTGGCTAGGTGAAAATTCGTATGCCCATATTGTGGGGTCACCACTGGCTCAGGTAAGGTGGTTAGAAGAAAGTCAGCATGGGTAATCACTGGGTAGTGGAAGAGACTTGAGAAGAGGACATCTAGACACATGTGGCAGGTATGTTTTCTTTCTCTGACACACAATTTAAATTATTTAATAATTACATATAATTTTTTTAAAATCTCCAGATAATTTTATTCTTAACACTTTTTATGCTATCTACCTTTCCAAAAGTCCTTTTCCTCTTGCCCACTTTTCTCTTAAGCTACCCATCCTACTCTTAGATCCTTAAGGGGACCCTTAGTCGCTCCCTTATATTTTCTTCTTTCCCTACTATTTCTTTATATATAAAGAAGACTTAGTCTTATAATTATATATGCTATTCTCTCTTTAAAGCAGAACTGATGAGAGCAGAGTTCTGGTATTACCAGCCTATCGCCTGTTCTTTCTCTTCTCTGGAAGTTCTTCCATTCACTCTGCTTTTATATGAGATAATTTTTTATTTAACTCTTCCTGGTCTATTTTAATTTTATTTTGGCTGATTCCATTATATTCACCTCAGCCACAAATCTTTTATCTATATATGCCCTTTCAAGATACCCAGTTAATGATATCATAATTAAGGACCATAAATAAAAAATTCCAATATAAGATTTAAATAATTTGATCTTTACAGTTGTTTATGCTTGGTATTTCATAATTACATTGTATTTTTCTTATAGATCATTTTTAACTGAGTTCTGAGGTTTCCCCTAGGAATAGTTAAAAATCCTTTAGTTTGTTAAATATCCATTTTCTTTACCTTTTATAATTTGCTTGGCTTTCATTGATCTGCTAATTTTGGTAGTACACCTAATACTTTTGCTCTTTTAATATTCAGACTGCTAAGTCTTGTATTATTCTGATTATAGTTCCATGGAAGGAATTTTTTTTCTTATTGCTTTAATATCTTCTTGTTAACCTTGGAAAGATAGAACTTACCAATAATGTCCTTGAGCATTTTCATCTTTGGGTGTCTTTAAGATGGTGATCAGTGAATTTATTCAATTTCTGTTTTACCCTCTGGTTCTAAAAATTCTTGGTAGTTTTATTTGTTTTTGGATTATAGTGTCTAGGAGCATGACTATTTTTATATCCTCTCTCATTGATCTATTTTCCAGGCCAGTTATTTTGTGATAAGATATTTCACATTCTCTTCTGTTATTTCATTCTTTTGATTCTGCTTTATTTTTTCCTTATAAATCCATTAGCTTTCCCTTGTCTAGTTGTATTTTTCAATGAATTCTTTTCTTCCTTGAGTTCCTGGATCTATTTTTTCCATTTGCATGATATTTCTTTCAAATTTTCTTGAATTGCTCTCTTTTTCTAATTTTTTCTTCAAGCTTTCTTACTTGCTCTTTAGATCTTTTTAAAACTTTTCCAAAATCTCTCTTTTTTTAGCTTCTGACCATTAATGGTTTTTCTTTCCTGTTTTAGAAATACATATTTTTATTTCATTACCTATTGAATTTGAATCAACGTCTTCTCTCTCCCAATAATATCTAGCAATATTTGGGTTCTTTCTCCTTTGCTTTTTTTTTTTAGTAGCCAGGAAAATAGATTTAATTATTACTTTTGTGCTGGAGTTGCAAGTATGTTCCTAGGGTTGTTTTAGGATTTTTTGTGTTTCTTATTTATTGGGCCTTATTTTGTAATTCTAATTTCTCTAATCTAGAGTCTGATATAATCCCTTTCCCACCTCAATTTCCACTCTGTAATTGAACTCAGTTGCTTGAGCAAGAGCCTCTCACTACTTCTGCTATTATTATTAAAAGTAGATAGCCCACCTCCATCTGTGGCCTCAATCAAGAACTCTACTTCTAAGGGTTAGCACAGCTGACAGGTCCCCAAGTCCTCAGCAGTCACATTGACTGTTCTCCTCCTCCTTCCTCATTCCTCCCCTTCTGATGCCACAGTTCTGCATAGAACAGCTGTTTAGTCCCCATTCCTCAGGCCCTCAAAGTCCCTCCCTAGTCAGCAGCAAGGCTGAAGTTCCTGGCCTCAGGCCCTGGTATGCATAGACTCTGGAGTCTACTCCTTCAGCTCCCAGGGGTGGGTGAGTCTCTGGAACATAGGCCACAGCCAACACAGCTGTTCTGAGGGCTCTCTCCTGGTAAATACATGCTATCCACTGTAATTCAAGATCCTATAGTTAGTAGATAAGGTGAGACTACCAATCCATCTCTGTATTGTTTGATCTGATTCTGCCCCCATGGCCTACAACATGGGTTCTAGTCCAAGAAGGTCAGAGAACTTCCTCCTCAATTATCCCTGGCCTTTCATCTTCACTCTTGATTCCCTTCTGTTTTTGAAACTTTTAGCATTGATTCTGTGTAATTATTTTTTGAGGTTTCTGGGGGATATTAGGAAACAAGGAATCTTAATGTAATCCTCTGCCATCTTCCCTGCTCTTAATTACTAACAATTCTGATAAAATCCTGCTAACTCAACATGACTATATTTCATACCAGAAAAGAATTTATGTTATCAAGAAACCTCATCATAGCAGGTTGTCTTCTATCAAATATTTCTAGGGAATTGCTAAAACTTCAGTGATAGTACTTGCAGATTAATGAAGGGGAAAGACAGCTTTGTATGCCACTAGTAAATGATTAGGATCAAGGATGACAGGTCCTCATCAGTTTACTATATGAGGAAGATTCTGTAATCATTATGGAGAAAATTAATTTATAAAGGCCTGTGTTTACCAACTCTCAAAGCTAAATAAAAACAACATTTGGGAATCTATTCACTATTTGCCATTCAGGCAGCATGCCCAGATCGGCCAGATCCCCAAAAAAGTATTAGCCATAAGAATATTTTTGTATAAATATTCTAATTACCATGTCAGCTGCTTAAAATAAAAGTCAGCATAATATGCACAAACAGCCCCTTAGGCTGTGTGCTATTATTTGCTTCAGGGGAATATAGTCCATTATTTTGTTGTTCTATCTTACTAATGTTTGTTTCTCAAGCTGTCATGTAAAAGATCACCAAAGTAGCTTAATAAAACTAAGTCCAACGGATCAGATTCTGATCAAAAGGAATCTAAACATAAAAATTTTACCAATACAAACTGAGAAAGAATACAGTTCTTGCTTAATTTTGGTTTATTTTTTTAATTCTTATATGGAGAAACAGGATAGACACATCTACCTGAGTACACAAGAGACATAAGATAGCAGACTTTCAGGATAGGATCCAGAGGCTTAATAAGATGACAGTTTATTTTTTTTTTAAAAGCATGACCCAGGATGTTATTGGTGAGGGAACTAGAAGCAAAGGGGTGGGGAAGGAGTATTAAAGGGTGAAAGTAATAGAGAGAAAAGGGGACATGTAGAAGTACTGCTGTAAAATGTCAGCTCAACCTTACACTTTGCCAGAGGAAAACTTTCTTCCCAGAGAAAAAAAGAGCTTTCAAAACAATATTATTTCCATTGTCTTCAAGTTCTAAAGCTAGAACATTTGATCAGAGATCATAAAAACATTAACCTAACAATGCTTTTGAGAGACAAACTTCTGTATTTTGTTGAGTAGTAACATAGCTGTACAAGAACTAGCTAAATATTACATGGCTGAGGCCAGAAGGACTGGAAATTAGAACAATACCACACCTCCCTATCTTGACTTTATCTGTCATTTTCAGTTTGACCATGGTTCAATTCTTGGCAAAGCCTAATTTCTATGTAGAGAAAAATAGACACCCCAATTTTCATAATCTTTGACTCTTCACATCACTTTAGTTTGCTAAAGAAAGTTAATTATAATATGGCAGTTTAGAATTTAACTATAGTCTAGGGCATCCCCAAATTTGTTACGGGGGGAGAAAAAAAAGGTATTTGATGTAGAAAGATGAATCACATGTGGAACAGAACAAGTCTATTCTCACTCAGAAAAGGGAATGCTAAGCATAAAAGAATCATCCATTACATGATGATTAGGATAGAATATAGTAATCTATCATTCCTAACACAATTATTTTGGAGGTTAATATTCAGATTTTGTAGGAGCTTAAACAGTTTTTTCAATGCTTGTAATTAGTCATTTTACATTTATCTCTACTGATTGTCTAATTATATATTAAGCATTATTTTAATTCTAATGATCTCATCTTTTCAATGTCAACTCTTACTTTACTTACAGCACACTCCTTTTCACAAATACAGAGGTAGATCTTGACAGGCCCACCAGGACATTTTAGTGCTCATAAGGTCAAAGTTAAAGGAAGGAGAGAAATAATAGAGGCAAAATGTAGCCAAGAATACTGGTAAATCCTCTAATTGAATCTATACTAAGCATTGGGAACCCTGCTGCCATTCTCTCAGGTAAGAGAAAGGTTATCATTCTCTGTTTTGTCATCTGGAATATTGTCCATGAAGGCCACTAGTCAGAAGTCTTTTTCTTTTCATCACAAGTAGTGTTCCATTCACTTTATCCTATCATGGAATGAAAAGAGAGAAGAAATGGACAAGGAATCAGTCAGGGGCTATTTAGACTAAAAAGTCATTTTGAGCAATATACCGAAGAACTTTATGACCTCCAAAGGTCCTTTATGTCCTCCAAAGACATTTAGTCTCCACATCAGTGAAGTCTGAAAAAATTAATGGTATTCTGTGTCAATTGTCCCTGGAATGGTCTCTGAACTCATTCATTTATATTGTACTAAGGGGAAAAAATTAAATCATGAAATCTAGTTAGTTTAAACTTATTTGATCCTTTTCAAACCAACTAACAATTGGTCACCCATAATTAGAGGAATACATTTGAGAAAAAGAGTTTTAATAGAAAAATAGGTCCTTGAACTCCTGAATCATGCTCACTTTATGGCCTGATGTGAAAATCTTGAAAAATAGTGATATTGGAAATGACCTCCAAATGATATCACATTCCTCAAGACAGAGGACTGGAGAAAAGCCAGAAATATTTTTAAATGAAAATGTTTGCCTAGTTCTCACACCTTTTGAAAAGTCATTCATCTTTTTATAGAACACCTTTTTAAGTCAATGGGAACACAGTATGTAAAAAAAGATATAAACCCACTGCTGAAAATGAGAACAGGACTATTTACAGAAGCAGCAGTAGCACTCTATATTAAAGCACAAAATTTTATTCTATCAATTCCAAGTTAAAAGATATGTTGGTGAATCACTTCTATTCTCTGAGCTTGAGGTAGTTGTGATCAAAACAATAGACAGAGAAATATGAAGTCAACCTTCTCTTGATGAGGATTATCTCTACACCAAACATGTATAACTGTCCAATTGAAGGATAGGAAAAAGGGTTATATCCAACTATTCCTCAATAGCCAATTTTTGGGCTTCTCACTGATATAATCTCATAAAAACACCAAACAAAAAAAAACATTCTGAGCATCATCTCATTCCCAACCCCCATTCCTGCAAGTTGTCAACATGACCCCACTTTTACACAATGTTCTCAGACAATAACAACTTATTTGTGACCAAGCTTTATAAGTGCCAAAATTATTTATGCCCAATATATCTCCCTCAATCACCTCATAGATAGTGTAGGTATCTCTTTGCCTTATTAGATGAATTGAAATGGCCTCCTGATCAATATCTCTTCTTTGAATCTCCAATGTCCTCTTCACATACCTACCTGTCAAAATGATTTTCCTGAGTTGCAAATGTGACAAAGTTATGCTCCCTGATTTCCCACTAAATAATCTCTAGTAACTCTAAAGATTTCAGAATAAAATGTAAGCTTCTCTGTTTTACATTTAACGCCATTCACAAGCAGGCTTTAATCTTATCATACATATGCTTCTTCCTGAACTCTACAATCTGGCCCAGTGATGTTGAACCTATGTCCCAGGTGCCAAAGATGGCATGCAGAGTACTATCTGTGGGTTTGTGGATGCCTCTCACTCCCCAGTTCATTATTAGAAAAGTAGAGGGATTCAGGCAGAGTTACTCCCTTCCCCTACTCCACTGTTTCTAATGACATTTTTTTATATCACCTGCCCCTCTACCCAGAAGTCTAATGGGAGAGCACTGGACTGGAAAAAGTGGATGGCTCACAGGCAGCAGAGCTAGAAGGGAGCAAAACACTCAGGCCACTCCCCTCCCCCTCTCAACATTCATTGAGGACATTCCTCATTTCACCCACCCCTCTGCGCAGTAGCTTTCTCCCTCCCCTTTGTGGGGTAAGGGAGAGGTAGGGAAGGGTGCCTAGCACTTGGTGTGGAGGAGGGACACAGGTCTCTGGGGGAGGGTGGTCAAAGCACTTAGTTTAAGGGCATGGGGTTTGAGCTGGGCCCAGCCATACACCTGTAAAAGGTTCACCATCACTGGTCTAGCCAAATATGTTTGCTTATTCATCATACCAATATAAAAACACAATTGGTATGATATTAAGTCAACAGCATTTGTTTAAAAAATTATATTGAAAATGCTGTTGAGTTATCAAAGAAAATACAATTTTGCTTAATGATTTTACATTGCATATAGTAAATACCTACAGATAGTGAAGCATGACCATTTTAACATATATTTATTTTATTAAATATCTCCCTATGTGGATCTTGAAATTTCTCAGACTTGTGAATGTTTTTTTTTTAAATAATATATTTTATTTGATCATTTCCAAGCATTATTCGTTAAAGATCATTTTCTTTTCCTCCCCCTCACCCCCCATAGCCGACGCGTAAGTCCACTGGGCATTAGATGTTTTCTTGATTTGAACCCATTGCTTTGTTGATAGTATTTGCACTAGAGTGTTCATTTAGAGTCTGTCCTCTGTCATGTCCCCTCAACCTCTGTATTCAGGCAGTTGCTTTTCCTCGGTGTTTCCACTCCCATAGTTTATCCTTTGCTTATGAATGGTGTTTTTTTCTCCTGGATCCCTGCAAGTTGTTCAGGGACATTACACCGCCACTAATGGAGAAGTCCATTACGTTCGATTATACCACAGTGTATTAGTCTCTGTGTACAATGTTCTCCTGGTTCTGCTCCTCTCGCTCTGCATCACTTCCTGGAGGTTGTTCCAGTCTCCATGGAACTTCTCCACTTTATTATTCCTTGTAGCACAATAGTACTCCATCACCAACATATACCACAGTTTGTTCAGCCATTCCCCAATTGATGGGCATCCCTTCGTTTTACAGTTTTGGGCCACCACAAAGAGCGCAGCTATGAATATTTTTGTACAAGTCTTTTTGTCCATTATCTCTTTGGGGTACAGACCCAGCAGTGCTATGGCTGGGTCAAAGGGTAGATATTCTTTTGTCGCCCTTTGGGCATAGCTCGAAATTGCCCTCCAGAATGGTTGGATCAATTCACAACTCCACCAGCAATGAATCAATGTCCCTATTTTGCCACACCCCCTCCAGCATTCATTACTTTCCTTTGCTGTTATGTTAGCCAATATGCTAGGTGTTAGGTGATACCTCAGGGTTGTTTTGATTTGCATCTCTCTGATTATAAGAGATGTAGAGCACTTCTTCATGTGCTTGTTAATAGTTTTGATTTCTTTATCTGAGAACTGCCTATCCATGTCCCTTGCCCATTTATCAATTGGAGAATGGCTTGATTTTTTGTACAATTGATTTAGCTCATTATAAATATGAGTAATTAAACCTTTGTCAGAGGTTTCTATGAAGATTTTTTCCCAATTTGTTGTTTCCCTTCTGATTTTAGTTATATTGGTTTTGTTTGTACAAAAGCTTTTTAGTTTGATGTAGTCAAAATTATTTATTTTACATTTTGTGATTCTTTCTATATCTTGCTTGGTTTTAAAGCCTTTCCCCTCCCAAAGGTCTGACATGTATACTATTCTGTGTTTACCCAATTTACTTATGGTTTCCTTCTTTATGTTTAAGTCACTCACCCATTTTGAATTTATCTTGGTGTAGGGTGTGAGGTGTTGATCTATTCCTAGTCTCTCCCACACTGTCTTCCAATTTTCCCAGCAGTTTTTATCGAATAGTGGATTTTTGTCCCAAAAGCTGGGATCTTTGGGTTTATCGTATACTGTCTTGCTGAGGTCGCTTTCCCCCAGTCTATTCCACTGATCTTCCTTTCTGTTTCTTAGCCAGTACCAAATTGTTTTGATGACTGCTGCTTTGTAATATAGTTTTAGGTCAGGGACTGCAAGGCCCCCATCGTATGTGTTTTTTTTCATTATTTCCCTGGATATCCTTGATCTTTTGTTCTTCCAAATGAACTTTGTTATGGTTTTTTCTAAATCAGTGAAGAAGTATTTTGGTAGTTCAATGGGTATGGCACTAAATAGATAAATAAGTTTGGGTAGGATGGTCATTTTTATTATGTTGGCTCGTCCTATCCATGAGCAGTTAATGTTTTTCCATTTGTTCAGGTCTAGTTTTAGTTGTGTGGCGAGTGTTTTGTAGTTGTGTTCATATAGTTCCTGTGTTTGTCTTGGGAGATAGATTCCTAGGTATTTTATTTTGTCTAAGGTGATTTTGAATGGGATTTCTCTTTCTAGTTCTTGCTGCTGAGCTGTGTTGGAGATATATAGAAAAGCTGATGATTTATGTGGGTTTATTTTGTATCCTGCAACTTTGCTAAAGTTGTTGATTATTTCAATTAGCTTTTTGGTTGAATCTCTAGGATTCTTTAAGTAGACCATCATGTCATCCGCAAAGAGTGATAACTTGGTCTCCTCCTTGCCTATTTTGATGCCTTCAATTTCTTTTTCTTCTCTAATTGCTACTGCTAGTGTTTCTAGTACAATGTCAAATAGTAGAGGTGATAATGGGCATCCTTGTTTCACTCCTAATCTTATTGGGAATGCATCTAGTTTATCCCCATTGCAGATGATATTAGCTGTTGGTTTTAGATATATACTGTTTATTATTTTTAGGAATGACCCTTCTATTCCTATGCTTTCTAGTGTTTTTAATAGGAATGGGTGTTGTATTTTATCAAAGGCTTTTTCTGCATCTATTGAGATAATCATGTGGTTCTTGCTAGTTTGCTTGTTGATGTGGTCAATTATGTGGATGGTTTTCCTAATGTTGAACCAGCCCTGCATCCCTGGTATGAATCCTACTTGATCATGGTGAATGATCCTTCTGATCACTTGCTGGAGTCTTTTTGCTAGTATCCTATTTAAGATTTTTGCATCTATATTTATTAGGGAGATTGGCCTATAGTTTTCTTTCTCTGTTTTTAACCTGCCTGGTTTTGGAATCAGTACCATGTTTGTGTCGTAAAAGGAGTTTGGTAGAACTCCCTCTTTGCTTATTATGTCAAATAGTTTGTATAGTATTGGGGTTAACTGTTCTCTGAATGTTTGATAGAATTCACAGGTGAATCCATCAGGCCCTGGGGATTTTTTCTTAGGAAGTTCTTTGATGGCTTGATGGATTTCAATTTCTGATATGGGATTATTTAAGAATTCTATTTCCTCTTCTGTTAGTCTAGGCAGTTTGTATTTTTGTATATATTCATCCATTTCTCCTAAATTGGTGTATTTGTTGCCATATAATTGGGCAAAGTAATTTCTAATGATTGCCTTAATTTCCTCCTCATTGGAGGTGCTGTCCCCCTTTTCATCTTTAATGCTGTGAATTTGCTTTTCTTCCTTCCTTTTTTTAATTAGATTGACCAGTACTTTGTCTATTTTGTTTGTTTTTTCAAAGTACCAGCTTCTTGTCTTATTTATTAAATCAATAGTTCTATCACTTTCGATTTTATTAATTTCTCCCTTAATTTTTAGGATTTCTAATTTGGTTTTCTGCTGGGGGTTTTTAATTTGATCGCTTTCGAGTTTTTTCAATTGCATTTCCAATTGATTGATCTCTGCTCTCCCTTGTTTGTTAATATAAGCTTTCAGGGATATGAATTTGCCTCTGATTACCGCTTTGGCTGCATCCCAAAAGGTTTGAAAGGATGTTTCGCCATTGTCACTTTCCTTGATGAAATTATTAATTGTTTCTATGATTTCTTCTTTAACTAAACGGTTTTGGAGTATCATATTGTTTAATTTCCAATTGGTTTTAGATTTGGTTTTCCATGTACCATTACTAATCATTATTTTTATTGCTTTGTGATCTGAGAAGGCTGCATTCATTATTTCTGCTTTTTTGCATTTGTGTGCTATGTTTCTGTGACCTAATGTATGGTCAATTTTTGTGAATGTGCCATGTGGTGCTGAGAAGAAGGTGTATTCCTTTTTATCCCTATTTATTTTTCTCCATACGTCTATTAATTCTAATTTTTCTAAGATTTCATTCACTTCTTTTACCTCTTTCTTATTTATTTTTTGATTTGATTTATCTAAATTTGATAATGGTTGGTTTAAGTCTCCCACTAGTATGGTTTTATTGTCTATTTCTTCCTTCAATTCGCCTAGTTTCTCCATTAGAAATTTGGGTGCTATATTATTTGGTGGATACATGTTGATTAATGATATTTCCTCATTGTCTAGAGTCCCTTTTAACAAAATATAATTACCTTCCCTATCCCTTTTGATCAGGTCTATTTTTGCATTGGCTTTATCAGATATCATGATTACCACTCCTGCCTTCTTTCTATCAGTGGAGGCCCAGAAGGTCTTACTCCATCCTTTAATTCTGACCTTGTGGGTGTCAACCCGCCTCATGTGTGTTTCTTGAAGACAACATATGGTAGGGTTTTGGATTCTAATCCATTCTGCTATTCGTCTACGTTTTATGGGTGAGTTCATCCCATTCACATTCAAAGTTATGATTGTCATTTGTGGACTCCCTGGCATTTTGATTGCCTTCCCTAATTCTAACCTTTTCTTCTTCGGCTCTACCTTTTAGTCCAGTGATTTACTTTGAATCAGTGCCCCTTGTCCCCTCCCTTGATGTTTCCCTTTTTAGTCCCTCCCTTTTTCTTCCCTCCCCCTCCCCCCTCTCTTTCCCTCCCTTTTTGTTCTCCCTCTCCCCCTCCCCCCCTTGGTTTTCCCTTCTCCTTACCCTTGCTGGGTAAGATAGAATTCAAGATCCCAATGGATCTGGATGTTTTTCCCTCTCAGAGTTGATTTCCCTGAGATTGAGGTTTAAGTAAACCCCCCCCCCTCTCTTCCTCTCCTTCTTATAGGAGTTTTCTTCCCCTCCCCTTCCCATGTGAATCTTTGTGTGAGAACCATTATTCTATTTGGTCTTTCTTTACCCCCTATTTATACATTACATTTTCCCCACATATTAGTATACATAGGTTGATATAAATGTAGTCCTTATAGAAGAGAGTTTGAGTAAAAGAAGAAGATAACATTTTTCCCCTTTCCTTAATATTTACCTTTTCAGGTATTCCTTGCTCTTTGATTTTCGGTATCAAACTTTCCACAGAGCTCTGGTCTTTTCTTTGCAAAAAGTTGGAAGTCTTCTATTTTGTTGAATGCCCATACTTTCCCCTGGAAGTATATAGTCAGTTTTGCTGGGTAGCTGATTCTTGGTTGAAGACCCAGCTCTCTTGCCGTTCTGAAGATCATGTTCCATGCCTTACGATCATTCAGAGTAGAACTTGCAAGGTCTTGTGTGACCCTGATTGGCATTCCTTTATATCTAAATTGTCTTTTTCTGGCTTCCTGTAGGATTTTTTCTTTTGTTTGATAGCTTTGGAATTTGGCAATTACATTCCTAGGAGTTGTCTTTTGGGGGTTTAGTGTAGAAGGTGTTCTGTGAGCTCTGTCAGTGGCTGTATTGCCCCCTTGTTCTAGAATCTCTGGGCAATTTTCTTTGATTATATCTTGTATCACCATGTCCAGTTTGGTGTTTATTTCTGGCTTTTCTGGGAGTCCAATTATTCTTAAATTTTCTCTTCTCCCTCTATTTTCCAGATCTATCACTTTGTCAGTGAGATATTTTATGTTCTCTTCTAATTTCTTGGTGTTTTGGCTTTGCTTTATTAGTTCTTGCTTTAAAGCCTGGTTTTCTTTTACAGTTTGGTCAAACTGGTTTTGTAGATGCATGAATTTCTTTTGCATTATTTCCCACTTTTCCTCCCAGAGGGCTTCCATCTTTTTGGTCATTTCTGATTCAAATTCTTCATGGGTTTGTGGAGAGTTTCTATTTCCTTTGGAAGATTTTGGAGAATTTTCTTGTATATCTTCTTCTATCTGCTCTGTATTTTGTATTTTGGCTCCATAGAATGTGTCCAAAGTCGCCCCTTTCTTCTTATTTTTCTTGGTATTTTGGGGCTTCTGTGCTTCTGTGGAGTTTGTCATCTCTGAATGTGGAGGATTAGCTTTTCTTATCTCTGGTGATCCGAGGCTTTAGTCCTGGGCAGTTGTTGGTTCTAAGAGCTTTCCCTGGGTTAAACTGAATATGCCTCACTGGAGCTGGAATGGAAGGGTCGGACCACGAGGCCACACTCTCCCCCCAGCTCGCTTTCAGGAAGTTGCCTTCAGAATCGCTGGCCGTGAGGCTGTTTTCGTGAGGCTGTTTCGTCGGCCTGTGGGGGGGATGGGCTGCAGCTTTCCCAAGCTCTAGGGCAAGGACTTTCACTGAGACTTGGATAGCAGGATCCAGCCCGTGAGGCTGTCTTGCCCGCCCTGAGGGTTGCTGTTGTTTCGACCAGCTCTCTGCAGCGGAAGCCCCAGGCAGTAACTTTCACTGGGACTCGGGTAGAAGGCCCTGAGGGTTCTGCTCTCTGAGCCCGGCCGGGCTGCGGCTTCCGGGAGCCTTGGACTCTGCGCTCCTACCCCTGAGGTCCGAGTGATCTCGGGTTTTGGCTTTTGAGGGGAGCCGTACCTTTTGAACCGGGTCCAGGTCCAGGAGGAGGGTTCCCAGGGTCTGTGCTGTTGATCGTTTTGAATTTCGGCGCCTTAGGAGCTTATATTTTGAGATCGGTCGGGAAGGGTTTTCCGGAGATCTGAGCTTTAGCTTTCTCTAAGCCGCCATCTTAACCGGAAGTCCTCCAGACTTGTGAATGTTAAAAAATTCCCCATTGGGGACTTTTTCATTGGAACAATTCCCTATTGGGACAATTCCCCATTTTAAACACTGAAGCTACTTAGATCTAAAAAGTGAGAACTCTACTTAGATCAGAAATGGGAAGACCTCTACTCCAGCCATATTTAAGACTGCTTTAGGGGAGAAAACTCCTTGCTGAACATTGAAAAATACTTACACCCATACTTAAGCCATACCTATTTTTAGAAATAATAAAAAGGGGTGCTAAGTACCTATAAAGGTCAGGCAACTTGTGAATTTACAAGGAACAAAGAACTGGGAAACTTACTCAGAGCTTTCCTGGTGTGAATTACTCAAAAATCCACACCTTCTTAGGTGTGCACTAAGAATGGTCTGTCCTTTGAAAAACATCTACTGTGATTGGTAGATGTAAGAATTTAGGGGAGATGACAAAGGAAAATTTCCCTTTATAAGGAAAGGAAAAGCTGAAAAACAGGATCTCTAGATCTCTCAAAAGAGTCTCTAAGGAGGTTGTTGAGAGAAGGACAATCTCTAAGAAGGTCTCTCAAGGGAGGCTGACTCTGGCTGGAACTCCCTCTGGGGAGACTCTGTCCCTCTGAATACTTGCTTGAACAGATCTTATGGTGAGTGATTAAGATATAAGGACTGACTGATCTTTCTTTTAGGGCTTAGGCCTGGGTTGGCCAGGGCTGCCTGGGCCGGCCTATTCTTTTCTCATTTATCTCCTTTTTCTCTCTCTCTCTCTTTCTTTAATTCCTCATTGTATTATTAATTAAAATCTCTATAAAACCCAGCTGACTTGGGTATATTTGAATAATTGGGAATATTTCCCTGGCGACCACCTTATATTTGATTTGAAACAAGACACTGTAGTGAAAACATATTTCCTGCGGTCACAACTTACTCACCCACTCTCATATTTATCACAATTTATATCTTCAACCATTTTAACTCTTACAGTTTATGGCTCCCACTCTTTTAAATGCCAGACCTATTACATTTAAAATATTCAAGGACTTTTTAAAATTTTTGAATTCCAAAATCACTCCATCCCTCTCTTCCAAACTTTTTATTTCAATACTAGAAACTTGGTTCTATTTTTAAATCAATTTAAGTAATTTTTTTTCTATTTTAATTTTTTTCCTTAAAACTTCTTAGTTCAATGATGTTTTAAAATCAATTTTATTCCTCTCTCCTTTGACTTTGGGATTTCTTTTTTATTGTTTAATTAGGAATTTTTTTTTTTAGTTTTAAGACCAATTCATTTATTTCCTCTTTTTCTCCTTATTTGAGGTATGTAAATTGTGATAGAGGCTGGCACTAGAGAAAAAGTGTCAGATTGAAGAGTATATGAAATTGATCACCTCAACAGGGGAGGGGCCCCAGGAGTGAATTTCCTGAGGAGAGAAGACTCTGACAAGGAGAGCAGTGAGAGTCTCTCCCTCTTGAGACTGCGAAGAGAGAATATGGAGTTTGAAGATTTTCCCCCTTATGCCTTCCCTCCTTAGCTAAAGCTGCTCTTCCCAATTCACTCTTGTCCCTCTTGTCCCCCCTCCACTACTCAAGACCAAAAGGTCTCCCCTTGATCCATTCACTCACACTAAGCTTGGGGGAAAATTAACTTTTAATGTTAACTCAATCAGGTAATACAAAAGGAAAAGGCAGAGAAGAATGGGAAAAGTAAAGTGGGGAAAGGGGTTCCTGTCTCTATCTAATCCCTTTTCCTCTCTCCTTGAGTTTGGGGGGAACTCAGGCCTTGGCACCCTGCGCCCCCCTGAGAGAAAATCAGGTTGACTCACCCCTGGGCAACAGGAGCTGAGGTAAAGTCTGCTCAGGTTTCTCTTCAGAAAGTCTCTTCAATTGGAAGTTTGGGGGAAAATATTTCCAGTAACCAGCAGGAAAAGTGGGTAACTCTCAGGAGAAAGTCTTTATTCATCTTCTCTCTTCAAGGTCTCAAGAGGGAGAGACCCTCACTGCTCTCCTCATCAGAGTCTTCTCTCCTCAGGAAATTCACTCCTGGGGCCATTCCCCCATCAAGGTGATCAATTTCATATACTCTTCCATCTGACACTTTTTCTCTAGTGCCAGCCTCTATCACAGTCTAGAGACATGAATTTTTTCCTAGTTATTCCTTTGGCTGAATTCCACAAATTTTGAATTATTTTCTCATTCTTGTCATTCTCAGAAATGCAATTATTGATCACTTCTCTGATTTATTCTCCAACTCCTTCATTCTTTGGGATTAAATTATTTAAATTCCAAATAAGTTTTAATCTATGCTTCCATGGACCTTCATTAAAGTTCATTTTCATCATGTTATAACCTGAAAAGAAAGAGTGCATTTAATATTTATGCTTTAGTATATTTGATTGTAAGGTTTTTATGTTCTCATTCTTGGACAATTTTGTTGCTACATACAGCTGTAAGAATTAAATTAATATCTAAAACTCTAAGTATTAATTTTATGAAGTTTATTAATAATCTCCTGAAGTGGAAGAAATTTTAAAAAAAGGAAATAAAAGTTCAAAGCTTAATTTCTAACTAAAGTAAGACCACATTTGTAAATTCTCCTGCCTGGCTTAAAGCCAGATTCAGCAGCCATGTTCAGGGAAAGATAGAGATGAATCCCTCCCTGGGATGGTGCGCAAGAAGTTTAATAGTGCCTGCTTGTACAACAGCTCTAGATTCATAGAGTTCTAGCAATTTGATATGTAAATTATATATATAGATATATATAGATATATATATAAAATAATAGAAGTGTCTCCCCCCCAATAATGATGGGTATGTAGGAGAAAAATTCTTAGCATGTATATGGGGGCATCCAAAAAGCATCTCAAATGGCAAGAGGTATAGTTCTACCCTGGGCCTGCCTTGAAGATAAAATAAGAGCATAAGAAGGATTTCAGGCAATTTTAAATGAGTCTTAGTGCACAATTTGCCAATCATAGTTTTAGGATCTCTATTCATTTTCTTAACTTGGCCTGAGCTCTGGGGATGATTATGTACATGGAATTTGGGAATGATCCCCAAACAAGAAAATATTTGAGACAAAACCAAATCAGTAAAATGAGTTTCCCTGTTTGAATCAATAATGTGCTGGCAGGTCAAATCAAGGAATGATCTCCTTTGAAAACACCTTGGCAACAAAAGCCATTGAGACCTAGGCAAAAGGAAATGCTTCAGGTCATCTGGTCAATTGATCCATTATGACTAAACAAAATTTATACTGTCCAGCCTTTGGCATACTAATAAAATAAATTTGTAGGTATTCAAAAGGTGTGTAAGTTTGAGGATGCCCACCAAATGCTATGCCACAAAAAGCGTGTTGATTATAAGTTTGGTACTGGTGGCAGGTTGCACACACTTTAGAGGCTATAGTAGTTATACCAGCCGCAATCTGTATATTCTTTTAACAGAGTCTACAATGCCTTAGGTACCAAAGTGACCATTTTTATGAATGAATTGGAAAATTTGGTGATAAAAACTTCTAGGGTACAGGGGTTTTCCTTCAGATGACACCCATTCTCCATCAATCTGTTTTGCTCTAAATTTTTGCTTCACTTTTTCTACTTTCTGTTGATTATAAGAAACGGATAAATTTAAGTCATTACTAGTTTTCAATGTTAAAATTAATTCAGGCTTTTCTAAGGCAGCAAGTTTCACTTCAGTGTCTGCCTGGTAGTTTCCTCTAGAGAAAGGGTTAGTGCTACCTCTATGGGCAGAGCAATGACATAGCTAGGGCTTCGGGTAGCTGGAGAGCAGAAAGAACTCCTTTAATAATTTCTGCATTTGCACTACATTTTCCAGCTGAGATTAAAAATCCCTTTTGAAGCCATAGTATACCCTCTGCATGACATATTTCAAATGCATATCTAGAATCCGTGTAAATTGTTGACTTCTTATCTTTGGCAATTATACAGGCATGTTTTAGGGCTATTAGTTCTGCACCTGTGCACTTATATTTGAGGGCACAGAAGCTAACCACACAGTGCCAAATTCTCTGACCACAGCAAATCCAGTGTAGCATATGCCATCCCTCATAACAGAAGAACCATCAGTGAATAAGACTAAGTCTGAGTTGTCTAAAAAGAGTATCCAGGAGACCATCTCAAATCTTCTCAGCCATGGATACTAAAGATTCACAACTGTGCAAAGGTTCTCCTGAAAATGGTAAATCTGGAATTAAGGTTGCAGGATTTAGAATCATGCAGCATTTCAAAGTAATATTTTCATTACCTAAAAATGTTTCCTTGTACCTTGAAAGTCTCTGATCAGAAAATGCCTCTGTTCTATGTTTTAGCAAAAATACCTTGACTTCATGTGGGTACATTATGGTTAATGTGCATCCCAAGACTAAATCAGCAGCTTTAGTTACTAACAAGTCTGTGGCAACTATGGCTCAAAGACATGGTGGTGCTCCTGAAGCTATTGTGGCCAGCTGGGCCAAATAGTAAGTACCTGGATGCTGATGAGGTTCCAAAGGTTGAGTTAAAACATCTGAAGATACCCCTCTCTGTTCATGTACATTCAAAGTAAATGGCTTTTTGTAATCTGGAATGCTAAGCAGAGGCAGACAGGATAGCTTGTTTTACTTTTGAAAAAGCTGACAGTTGTTCTGCCTCTAATTTAAGATGTTCACGAACTGATTTTTTTTTTGTCAGAGCTTTAAGAGGCTTGGTGATTTCTCCATAGCAAGGGATCTACTGCTTACAAATCCTATTACTCCTAAAATGGCTCTCAACTGTTTCTTAGTGGAGAAGGTGCTCAATTTCTGTATATCTTCAATGTACTTAGGGGAAATGGAGCAGGCACCAGCAATTAAAATAATCCCTAAATATTCCACTTTGGGGAGACACTACTGACCCTTTGTCTTGTGGCCTCTCTTATATAGCTCAAAATGGAGATGTTTGCTATCTTCCTGGCATACTTTGGCATTTGGTGAGGCCAAGAGCAAATCATCTACAAACTGTATCAAACAGCTCTCCTTAAACCTTATATTTTCTAAATCCTGTCTTAAAATCTGTGAGAAAAATGTAGAACTTTCCACGAAGCCTTGTGGTAACAGACACCATGTCCCCTGTAAACATTTACAAGTGAAGGCAAATATATTCCTTGAATTTTCATGTATAGGGATTGAAAAGAATGCTGAGCACAGGTCTTCCACAGTAAAGTATGTGGTTATGATAGAAAAAGAGGAAATAATTGTGGCTGGTTTGGGAACCACAGGATGTCTCTTAATGACATGATTATTTACCACCCTAAAATCCTGTACAAATAGATAGATTTTCCTTCTGGGACTAATTTTGCCCTTTTTTACAGGTAGGATGGATATATTATATTCAGATTTGCATGTAATTATTATTCCTTGCTCAATTAATGGATCTATCACTGGGAAATTGCCTCTTTTGATTGAGGATACTGAGGAATGGGAGAAAGTGGACCACTTTTTGTCTTAATTTGAAAAGGATTTAAGTAGGCAAACATTGGAAGAGAATGTGGCCCAAAGAAATTCAAGTATATCAGCTGGGATTTTAAAGGTGGAAGGTTCTTTTACCTCCTGACTATCTAAAAGAAGTACAGGGAGCAAATTTAGGGATTCCTCAGGCAATTCTAGGGTCATAGAGCCATCTGGAGCGCATGTTATTGTGGCTCTAAGCTTGCATAAAAGATCTCTCCCTAACAAATCTGTAGGGGAGATAGGTATTAGAAGGAAAGATTGTTCTACTGATAGGAGTCCCACAGATACCATTCAAGGGGAAGGCTTTGGGACCTTTAGAGATGGCCCTGATACCCCAAAGACATTTAGAAAGCCAATGGAATCACATTCAGAATCAGATTTACTCATAAATACAGATCTGGATGTTCCAGAAACTAAAAGGGAATCATAATATGTGATTCCAACTTTTAGGGTTACATGAGATTCATCATTATGGGGGGAGAGGGAGATAGACTGGGGTAAATGGCATTAAAACATCAGGGTCTGGGAAAACAAAGGTTGTTCACTCTCTGATTCCAGAGCTCTTACCCACCCCTCACACCTTCATAAAGATCTTTAGCTATTTCTCTGGTATCTCCCACACTGAGTGGGATTTTCACCCTGAGTATAGTGTGGATGAGCCTCATTTGGGGTATTTTGGTGTGAGTTACTGGTTGCCTCATTTGGATTATTATTTCTGTAATTGTTATTATTTTTAAAGTTGTTATTATTTCTATTTGCCTGATTCTACTGTAAGAATAAGTTAGGGATGGTCTAGTTTTCTATGGTTAGTTGAAAGAAAAGAATTTTGAGATAAGCCCTGGGAAAGAATTCTGGGTAAGAAGGAATTGTGGGAGTTTAAAACTGAAAATAACTAAACTTCACTTCCTTCTTTAATTTCATCTGAGCTGGGAGTGGGTTTTGTCTCTCTGCCTACAATTTTAAGCTGAAGGAGGAGTTTTGCTATAAGAGATTCTCCCAGAAAAGTCGGGATTTTCATGAAGAAAATCTTTGGCATTGAGATAGAATATTTACTTGGAAAAAGCTAATTTCCCTGAATCCAGTCTTCATCTGGTAGTGATACATCTACCAGAACTCCTATTGGTTAAGATAATTCAAAGCTTTCCATCTAAAATTTTGAGTAACTTAGTATAACACCAACCCTTTCTTTCTTTATTAATTACTGGTGGTAAGATGAGCATTAAGTCAGATAGCCTGGGAAAGGCTTTTAGATAGCATAATGAGGTATAGATAAGGCCTAAAGAAGTACAGAAGGCTTCCCTTAAGCAGGAGATTTAGGAGCTGGGTGGAGGTGGCTTGAAGAGTGTCAGGGTCATACCAACCTGTTCCCCTTATTCCTTTTTGTTAAAATAAACTTTGTTTCATGATCAAAGAGTTTGGTGCTTAATTGGCCCTGATGAGTTCCCAGGTAGGATAAAAAATCTTACATCCCTCTAGGACAGTTCCCCATTACATCACTTCCTACAGATTATCATTACATGACCCCTTTTCCCACAGAAGTCACACATTCCTAAAAAGGGACTATGGCAACTCCTTGATTTTCTTTTCCTTTTTTAATTCCTCCTTTAAAATTTTTATATCATTCCTCAGTTCCTCCATTAAGTCATTGTTCTCCTTGTCTTCCTTTTCATTGCCATTAAAGACATAAACTGAATATTGTTAGATTTTTTTCAAATCCATTCTTCTAAACATTTTTGTTTTATGAATTAATTCATTTCATTCCCATTCACAATTATGATTAATATTTGTCTTTTCCTCCATCACACCTGCTTCTATTTATCCTTTTCCCCTTTTTCTCCTGTCCTTCCTCCAAAGTCTGTTTTGCTTCTGACCACTGCCTTCATATATCTGCCTTCATTTTTTTAAACCCTTACCTTACCAAAGCTACTTTGCCACATCCCCTCCAACATTCATTACTTTCCTTTGCTGTCATGTTAGCCAATCTGCTAGGTGTGAGTTAATTCTTCAGAGTTGTTTTGATTTGCATCTCTCTGATTATCAGAGATTTAGAACACTTTTTCATGTGCTTATTAATAGTTTTGATTTCTTTAACTGAAAATTGCCTATTCATGTCTCTTGCCCATTTATCAATTGAAGAATGGCTTGATTGTTTTGTGCATTTGGTTTAGCTCTTTATAAATTTGAATAATTTGACCTTTGTCTGAATTTTTTGGTTATGAAGATTGTTTCCCAGTTTGTTATTTCCCTTCTGATTTTGGTTACATTGGTTTTGCTTGTACAGAAACTTTTTAATTTGATGTAGTCAAAATTATTTATTTTACATTTTGTGACTTTCTAAGTCTTGCTTGGTTTTAAAATTATTCCCTTCCCAAAGGTCTAACAAATATACTATTTTGTGTTCATCTAATTTACTTATAGTTTTCTTCTTCAAGTTCAGGTCATTCACCCATTCTGAGTTTATCTTCATGTAGGGTGTGAGATGTTGATCCAAACATAATCTCTCCCATACTGTCTTCCAATTTTCCCAGCAGTTTTTATCAAATAGTGGATTTTTATCCCCAAAAAATGGGGTCTATAAATTTGTCATAGACAGTTTTGCTGAGGTCACTAGCCCCAAGTCTATTCTACTGATCCTCCTTTCTGTCTCTTAGCCAGTACCAAATTTTTTTGATGACCACTGCTTTATAGTATAGTTTGAAATTTGGGATTGCAAGGCCACCTTCCTTCACATTTTTTTCCATTATTTCCCTGGATATCCTTGATCTTTTGTTCTTCCAAATGAACTTGGTTATGGTTTTTTTTTTTTTTTCAAATTCCGTAAAGAAGGTTTTTGGAAGTTTGATGGGTATGGCATTAAATAAATAGATAAGTTAGGGTAGGATTGTCATTTTTATTATGTTAGCTCATCCCACCCATGAGCAATTAAAATTTTTCCAATTGCTCAGATCTTGTTTTAGTTGTTTGGAGAGTGTTTTGTAGTTGTGTTCATATAGTTCCTGTGTTTGTCTCAGCAGATAGATTCCTAAGTATTTTATATTGTCTAAGGTGATTTTGAATGGAATTTCTCTTTCTATTTCCTGCTGCTGTGATGTGTTGGAGATATATAGAAATGCTGATGACTTATGCGGGTTTATTTTGTATCCTACAACTTGCTAAAATTGTTGATTATTTCCACTAGCTTTTTAGTTGATTCTCTAGGATTTTTTAAGTAGACCATCATATCATCAGCAAAGAGTGATAGCTTGGTCTCCTCATTCCCAATTTTGATGCCTTCAATTTCTTTTTCTTCTCTAATAGCTACTGCTAATGTTTCTAAAAGGATATTAAATAATAGCAGTGATAACGGGCATTCTTGTTTCACTCCTGATCTTATTGGGAATGCATCTAGTTTATCCCCATAGCAGATGATGTTTGCTGATGCTTTTAGATATATACTATTTATTATTTTTAGAAATGACCCTTCTATTCCTATGCTTTCTAGTGTTTTTAATAGGAATGGGTGTTGTATTTTATCAAAGGCTTTTTCTATGTCTATTGAGATAATCGTGTGGTTTTTTGTTGTTTTGCTTGTTGATGTGGTCAATTATGTGGATGGTTTTTCTAATATTGAACCAGCCCTGCATCCCTGGTATAAATCCTACTTGATCATGTTGAATGACTCTTCTGATCACTTGCTGGAGTCTTTTTGCTAGTATCCTATTTAATATTTTTGCATCTATATTCATTAGGGAGATTGGTCTATAATTTTCTTTCTCTGTTTTTGGCCTGCCTGGCTTTGGGATGTTTGTGTCATAAAAGGAATTTGGTAGAACTCCCTCTTTGCTTATTATGTCAAATAGTTTGTATGGTATTGGGGTTATGTGACAAGGAAATCACTTTAAAAGACTGATATATATTAATTTAAGTTCACCAAGGAATTCAGCTATGTAATTCCTAAATGAAAACTCAATTCAGCAGTCAACCTTTTATGGAGTTTTTAATTACAAACAGGAGGAAGAAAGACATTAGAGAGAGAGAGAGAGAGAGAGAGATAGAGAGAGAGAGAGAGAGAGAGAGAGAGAGAGAGAGAGAGAGAGAGAGAGAGAGAGAGAAGGGGAGAGAAGGGAATAGGGCTTAAATACCCCCTCTGTTTAGGCTGGGCCAAAAGGCCCAAGCCCTTAGATAGCTGAGGCAAAGAAAAGAGATCAGTCTCTATCACTCACATGACCAAAATGGAGAAACAGTCTCAGGGGCCTCCACCTCCAGCTTCCTTCAGAACAAGCTTCTCAGAGCACAACCTCTCAGAGAAAAACCTCTCGAACTCCCCAGTCCTCAGACCCCACTATCTTTAAGGAAACCATCTAAGTTCCCTCCCCTCAGTTCTCACATCTACCAACCACTGTCCATGTTTCCCTGTGCCAATGGTGGCTCTAGCTTAACCCAGGACCACCCAGAAATCTGCCCCTTTGCACATGTCTGTTGAAGGTCATATTCTCAAATAATTAAATCTTGATCCTTGCTACAGCCCTTCCTAAATCCTTTTACTCTGAGTAGGGTGGAGATTGTAGTTTCAAGACCTGGTTCTGTCATTCCAAGTATCTCTATTGTATCAATTCTAAAATCAATCACGACTCAAAGAACTTCCTGTTCTATGCTTAAGCATAGGTCAAAGCCCTTTCCATTGTTCAGCAAAAGGTTTCTGTCCTAAAGCAGTCCCAAGTAGGGAGGAGAAGGATCCTCCCATGCCAAGGGGGTTCACATTCCAATAGAGTTCTTACTATCAGTAGGAAATTTTTTCCAGTATGAGATTTCCCAATGGGGAAATTTCCAACATTCATAAGTCTAAGAAATTTCAAGGTTTACAGGTTAGCTGTTCTTTGAATCTTTGATAGAATTCACCATCATGCCCTGGGGATTTTTTCTTAGGCAGTTCTTTGATGGCCTGTTGGATTTCTTTTTCTGATATGGGATTATTTAAGAATTCTATTTCTTCTTCTGTTAGTCTAGGTAATTTATATTTTTGTAAATATTCATTCATGTCACGTAGATTGACATATTTATTGCCATACAATTGGGCAAAGGAATTTTTAATGATTGCCTTTATTTCCTCTTCATTGGAGATGAGGTATCCCTTTTTATCTATGATACTGTTCATTTTCTTTTCTTCTTTCCTTTTTTTAAATTAGATTGAACATTACTATTACTTTGTCTATTTTGTTTGTTTTTTCAAAGTACCAGCTTCTAATCTTATTTATTAGTTTGATAGTTCTGCATACTATGAATGAAGACACATAACCCACATGGAAGAACAAAAACTCATTGAGGAAATACTGTGAAAAATTGAGTGCTCTGACCTGCAATCAGGCTCCATTGACTACTTCTTTGGCTATGGATAGAATTTTTCATCATTTGTCCCTTGAAGTTATTTTTGGAACCTTGCATTACTGATAATTGTTTAGTCCTTCACAGTTTATATTCTTCTAATATTTCTGGTACTGTATACATTACTCTCTTGGTTCTGTTCACTTTATTTTTCATCAGTTCATTTAGGTATTTATCATTCCATTTGTTATTTCTTATGGCACAATAGCATCCCATTACAATCATATATCAGAATTTATTCAGCCATTCCCCAACTGATAGATAAACCCTCGGATTGCAATTCTTTGCCACTACAAAAAAGGTTGTTATAGGTAATTTGTGGAAGGGGTTTCTTTTCCCCCTATCTTTGATCTCTTTGGGATACAGTATCAGTAGCTGGTTTAAAGGGTATGCAAAATTTTATTTCCTTTTTGATATCCCACATTGCTCTGCAAAATCATTATATGAGTTCACAGTTCTACAAACACTATATTAGTATACTAATTTTCTCACATCCCCTCCATTTATCTTTTTCTTTGTGTTTTTTTCTAATTAATAGTGAATTGAAGCATTTTTCATATAACTATAGATAACTTTAATTTCCTCACCAGAGAACAGACTGTTCATATATTTCAACCACTTAGCAATTAGGGAATACTTTGTATTCTTACAAACTTTACTTAGTTCTCTATTATTTGAAAAATAAGACCTTTGTCAGAAACAGTTCCTCAAAATATTTTCTCATTTTTTTTCTTCCCTTTGTAATCTTGACTGCACTGGTTTTATCTGTGCATTTGTATTTACTTAAATTTAATCAAAGAATCCATCTCACTTCTCATAGTGATCTCTATGTCTTGTTTTATCATATATTCTTCTCTTATCCATAAGTCTGACAAGCAATCTATTATGTGCTCCCCTAATCTGTTCATGGTTTCATTATTTATATATCAGGTATCCATTTGGACTTTAACTTCTTGTACAGTATGAAACCTTGGCCTATGTCTACTTTCTAGCATTCTATTTCCCAGTTTAACCAACAGTTTTTGAAAACTGAAGGATTCAACCCCCTCAAATCTTGGATCTTTGAGTTTATCATACAATCGGTTATTATGGTCAGTAATTGATGTGTTTTGATTACCTAGTCTATTCCACTGATTCACTAAGTTATTTCTTATCCAGTATAATGATTACTGTTTTATTTTCCATTACATTTCTTGATTTTCAAAAATTTTTTCTTCCATGAAATAATAAAAAGGAGATTACAGCAATATATCAAAGGAGCATACACTGTGACTAGGTTGGTTTTATACAAGGGATGAGGGATGATATGATATTATAAAAACTAATTGCGTAATTGACCATATTAAAAACAAAACCAACAGAAACCATATGATTATCTCAATAGATGGAGAAAAAGCTTTTGACAAATTATAAAATCAGTTACTTATAAAAATATTAGAAAATATTGGACAAAATGGAGCTTGCCTTAAAGTTGCCATTTAAGTTTTCACTGTTCTATTCAGCTTTTCATGTTTCTATTGAGCATAAAATTTGTTCATCTAATTTCCTGTTCAGTGTTTTTATTTTTTGTGGAACTGGATGGTCAGGAATGCCTTGAAATCCTTTTTTCTTAAACATCAAATTTTCTTTTCCCTTTAGTATTATGCTCATTTTTTGTATGTGAGTAATTCTTAGATATAATCCTTTCCTTTCTGAATATCTTTTTTTCATGCTCTCCAGTCTTTTAATCTAGAAGTTGCCAGGTCCTGCATATATTGACTGTTCTGGCTGTCTATATATTTTTTCCTTTGCCTGGGAGTTCTGGAATTTGGCTATTATAGTTCTTGGATACTTGATTATGCATCTTCTCTAAGAGATAATCAGTATATTTTTTCAATGTCTGTATTTTCTCTTCTTCTAGAATATGATAATTATCCCTGATAATTTCTAGTAATATAAAATCATGGCTTTCATTTATTTAAATAATTCATTGATTATCTCTCCTGGATCTATTTTCTAGGTAAGTTGTTTTTCCAATGAAGTATTTACAATTTTCTTCAATTATTCATTCCTTTGATTTTATCCTGATGTTTTATGAATTCATCAGCTTTCATTTTCCCAATTCTCATATTTTGGAATTATAATCTTCCTTGAGATTTTGTATTTCCTTTACCATTTGGCCCATTCTTTTCTTGAGAAAGTTTTCTTCAATTGTTTGCCTCCATTTCCATTTAGCCCATTAAAGTTTTTAGGGAGTTGTTCTCTTCAATGAATTTTTTCCAAATTATTGACTCTTATTAGCAATTCTTATATTATCTGATTTTTTAAAAAGTCTTTTGAATGTCTGCCACTGATATCCTTTTCTGAGTTTGTATTTTGATCTTCCTTTTAACTAAAACAGCTTTCTATGGTTATGTTTTTTATTTCTTATTAGTTCATTGTTCTAGTTATTATTATTTTACCATTACTTTGTCTATCTGTTGAAATTTTGCTGTTATTGGGGTGAAGGGAACAGTGTTTCAAGGTTATACTGTAGCCTTCTCTAATTCTTGGGGTAGTCCTGTCTTTAGGTCCACCATATGTACTTTGAGGGGGTAACCTGGCTGGCTTCTTGTGGGAAGCATTGTAACTTTTTTGTTTAGCTCAATTCCACTCCCCCTGCTTGCTCCCCTGTTGTTTTATGGTACATTGAGTTGTTCTCTCATTCTGCTAGTTCACTGCCCCCAGATGGTGTGGTTTGGACTTGGCTAATTTCCAGCTCTATCTATTCATTGCCCTGAGCAGTGTGTCTTACCTGATGCTGGTCCCTGCTTTACTGATTGGTTACTCCAGGCATGAAGGAATACATTGAGCTGATCTGTTTCCTGACATTTCCCCTAGAAGCCACATTCACTAAACTACTTTCCCTTCTTATTCTAGTGAGATTAGCCCCTTCTGTTTTCCTTTGTTTTGAGTTTTGTTTTGTTTTTTATTTCTGTTTTGTGTATGTGAAGGGTTTGGGGAAAGGGAGGCATCCTTAACTCTTCCATCTTAGCTCTCATCATCTCTCCATTAATCCTATATTCAATTTGTTGGCACATAGTTGTTTTCATGTAATCTACCCTATTATGGTGTTAGCTCCTTAAAGTAATTTCTTTTGTCTTTATTTTTATTCCTGAGCATTTGGCACAGTACCTAGTGGTGATTAATAATGCTCATTTACTAAATTATTGTTTTACATTTCCATCTTTTTCCACAGAGTTCTTTATTACTCTGAGAGGTTATAGGTCTTATTGTCTTTGCCATTGGTTCAAAACCCTACCTATTGTCTTCTCCCAGTTTTTTTGAATTTTGCTTTTTTTTTTAGCCTGAGCACCCTAGTATCATTTAATCACTTAATAGTCAGAAAAGCTTTTACTAAAGAATTTTTCCTACAAAACTACAAGGAAAAATGATATAAATATTTTTTCTGCAACATCAATGGAAAGAGGCTGCTCCCAGACCTGTGATTATTAAACTTGTTCACTATAAGAATATATCCTTATAGGAGTAGATCTTTGGCATCACCTTTATGTGTCTCTATATTAAGTGTCCTAAGTCAATCAGAGCTTCAGAAGAACAATGAACTGACATTAGAATTGCATAGGATAAGGAGAGTAATTGTATAGTTGTTGTTTTTTTATTCTAATTTTTTTTTCCATTAAACACAAATCATTACTACCATTCACAGAAAGAGTGAAGTTCCAGAATGCCACAATCTCCGAATTGGAATTCAGCCTGTTACTAGTGAAGACCTGTACTATAGAAATGACATTAAAGGGTGTCATGAAAAAGATGTGTGACTGAAAAAGAAGTAGGGGTAGTCATGTAGCCAAATTAAGGAATATCTGATGGACAGGAACTTATTTCATTTGTATCCAAGAATGCCTCCAGGATATTAGGTGAACCCTATGGAGCATTTATGAGATGATGATCAAAAGAGCTTCACTTCAGTCAGTCAACAAGCATTTATGAAGCACTTAATATGTACCAGACAATATGATAAATAATGAAAATAGGAAGAAAGACAAAAAACATAGTTCTAACCCCCTATGGGAGAATGCAACTTGTAAACAACTCTATGCAGAGTAGATAGAACTCATTCTCAGAAGGAAAGCATTAATTGTGGGAGATGAGAAGATACCTGGAAAAATTTCTTGTAAAAGGTAGGACTTGAGCTGCGTCTTAAGCAAGAAATGAGAGCTAGGTAGGAGAAATGGGAAGGAAGGGTTTTCAAATCATGGAATTTGAAACTGAATGGGTGTTTCATATCTCTGTGGTTGAATGGAATACTCACATCATTGAAAGCATCAGTCCATCAAAGTACCTAATCTATATTTTTTCTCTTTCTCCCTAACTCTCTCTCTTGTAGCCCTATGAGTGAGTCCTTACTCTATCAGAGTACTAGTCAGTTCACCTTCAGCAATGATTCTCTCTAAGTCTTAATTTTATCAGCTATAAAGTAGAGATACAAAATTTATTTTAACTACTTTTCAAAACTCTTTTGAAAATCAAAAGGAATATATATGTAGAAGTAGTTTATAAAATATTATATATTAGGGTATTGTCATTAGCATATAATTCTCCTAGTATATAAATGGGAAATATGTGTGTAATTCCTTCCACATTAATTTAGTTCAAATCTGATTTTCCCTGTCAAATGCAGCTACTGCCTGGTGGGCCTGTCAATTTTCATGGCTCTTCTTCTTGCATCATGGATAACCCCCTAGGTAGCTCAAAGCAAATCTGATCTTGCTTTGTTGACTGCTAGACAGCATGGCCTATCTGTTGTTGTCATTTACCTGCTATTACTTGCAAATGAGATGCTGTACATCAGATCTGTTCCATTTGGGGTTATAAAGTAAATCATATGCTTTTGAAATCTGGCAGCAGATATATGTGTACATATATACATGTACATATTTAAAACTACAACTAGATAGGAATTGATACATTTATTTTTTACAGATTAGAACCCTCCCCTTATTAGACATCTTAATAAATAATTTACTTCTGTTTTGGGAACTTACTACCCAATGATATAAAAAGAAGTAAAAAGATCTTAAAACCTACTTATTTTTTTAATTGATATGACTTTGATTGGCTTTATTCTTAAAACTCAAGATATACAAAAATAGAATGTATTGCCAATCCTAAAATCTAGATTTATTTAAATATGCAACATCAATTTTTAAAACCTTCCTTGATTATTTTATTCATAACATTTTGATCCTTGAGGGACTAACATTTATTTTTCAGCCACACTGTAAGTAGACATGATAAATCATAAAGAAAGATTGGATGGCCTCCATGTACTTTTAATTCTTCCTTAACAAAAAAGAGTAAGATTAAAAATCCAGGTAATGTTATGAGACAGTGGGAGATTTGTAGTTGATTCCTGCTTTTTAAAGGTCACCTCAAGCTTGAAAAATATACATAATTTTGTTTCATTTAGGTGTTTCAGTCTGTATGACTTAATATGAAATATGTACTTCTGATGAAAATATATTCATCCTTAATTTTTAAAATTATTTTGTCTATTTAGATAATTATTTCCCAATTAATTTTTTTTCAATTGTCAATATTAATTTTTTTAATTACTGATTTTTTTCCCTACTGTCTTCCCTATCCCAGGAGAAAGCAAGCAATACAATACCAACTATATTTATAAAGTCAAACAACATATATTTCCAAATGAGTCAAAACATAATTCTGTTAATATTATTTCTCGGTATAGAATTTTCTGCTTTAATGTCAGCTTCTCATTTCTAAACTTAATGAGCTCTTTTGCTTGAATCCTGTTGTTTGATGTCTCCCTTTTATGACATGCATTACTCTTCCAAGTGGATAAGAATTTTGTAATTTACATTTTTTATTGGCTTAAAGGTCATTATCAATTCTAGTTATGTTCTTCATAGTTGCCCTTGTTTTCAAACTACTTTCTAGCCCTTTGTTGACCTTTACAAAGTTTAAAAGTTACAATAATTTTTAACTGAATTCATAGGCTTTGAAGCATAACTGCATTGAATCACATACAAAAATAACTTGGCCTTCAGAAAGTATGATTCAAATATTTGTTGTTTAAAATAAGTTTAATGCAGAAATATTATCATTAAATAAATGTAAACTAATTTAAACCTAGTTTGAGGCATTAACCTTCTCATGCAGTCAGCCACTTTGGATAAGTGCTGACTTAATTTTTTTTGTTGCTTGTCAGTAGAAAAGTATTCCATCAATATGCAATAAGTTGAAGAAAAGAATTGATGTACTGTGCTTTTGGGCAGAAACAATAGAGATTACTCTCCCTGAATTCAAATTATTGAGCAGTTTCTGTGTTGTTCTGCCCATTAGGTTAAATGAGAGTAGTTTGTATTGCAAAGTATATCACAGCAGCAATCTCAAGTGGGCATGGCCTCTACTTTGAGCATCATGCCACATTTGGGGACTTCTAATCAGTATCGTGAATTTTATTTTCCTGAGGAACATCGGCTTGATAAGACAGGTAGAATATATGTCTATTGGCAGACAAATGTTGAGACTTTGTGGTCAAGGATCAATGATGTAATCCAGAGTGATTTACTACTATGTCTTTCATTTGTATACCAGAGGGAAAATGATAAGGCACAACTAATGAGTTTCTGAATGACTGCTCATGACATTAAAAACATTTACTTAATTTTTAACTCCTTAATATCCAACAATAAAAAATGCACTCAGTATGTATTCTACCTAAAAGGAACTAAGGTCATTGAATTGAGATATAGCCAACCCTTTATTTTTTCATATCATCTGCTTTATATTTGGATGCAAGATGCATGCAGACATATTTTAAATTGTGTTAAGAATAATGACATTAGAAGGCCAATAGCCCTTAATTTGTAAAGCTCCAATTTGTATTCAAATGACCATCTTGGAATTGCATTGTCCAAACAGTAGCATTTATATCCAAAAATGTATCACATAGATTTCTCTATCTTCTTCCTTTATCTCATTGCCCTTTTACTTACTTGAATCCTTCAATTAACCCTAATTTACCACTTCTTTTCATTTTTTTTAGGGAAAAGTTATAATCATAATAACTTGTAAAACATAAAAAATTTGTAAAAAAATAAAAACATAAAAAGATAACTGTGTTTTTTTTAATTGCACATAGTATTTAATTAATAGGATGATCAGGTTAGGGAACTTCTTCTACCAGTACAGATAGAGTATGTTATAACTTATAGCCTTAGAGAATTTCTTAGTATGATTATAGGTTAAGCCATTCTACCAAGGTCACATAATTGGTATTTGTCATAGGCAGAAATGTGAAGTCATGTGTTCCTGATGTATAAATAGAGATTTTGAACCCTAGACTTCATTACCCAGAAGTCCTTGGTATTTCCCAGAACTTCTTATGATCTCTCCTATATCTCCACATTGGCGAGATCACGTTATTGGTATTTAACTGGCATAACAACTCCCACTCTCTCTTCCTTTCTAATGGTGTAGCAAGTATAGTGGTAAGCTAAGTGCAGGGACTTTAAATGGGCTAATCAGCCATAGGCACATGGTTTTTATTTTGTATTTTCTTTATTCCTTGATTTTTAATGATCCAGAATAAATCTCATAAAATATGATATTTTATTATTAGAAATATAATTTAATTTTTACAGTTTATGATGACCAGAAGGGACAACAATTACTCTCAATTTTTTTCAGATAATCTAGAAAAAAAAAATTTTAACCACATTTCTCCAGCCAAGGCTTTTCACCCAGCACACCCACCCACCCACCCTTCCAAAGCTTCTGATTCAGCTCACTCCTGCTGACTGCTCCTGCCTCCAGCCATTCCACTCCTGACCTTCTTGACCCAGATCACACACCAGGTCGGGCCCTAGCCCCAGCCTCAGGCCCCAGCAATTCTACTCCTGATCTCTGGCCTCTGACCCAGATTTCTCATCCAACCCCAGGTCCAGCCCCAGGACCCAGGCTGCTGGTAGCTGCCACTGTGTCTTCAGGAATCACAAACAAGCTGGTAAAAACTGGAGTGTTCTTTCCTTAGGCTACAATTAGCCTCCACATGGCTGGGGACCTTGGGAAGGGGGGAAAGAGGAGAAGGAAGAGACTTTTCCAAACAGGAAGTTGATTACAAGCAAGGCGTAGTATATGAGAGAGCAGTGCATTGCTTATTTCAATGGAGGGTTTTTGTGTGCATTTATCCTTTTACTTATCTTACCTGAGATTCAGGGGATAAATTCATCTCCCTGCAACTCTTTGCCATTTGGGCCTGCCCAATTTCCGATTTCTAAAACCCATGTTCACCCTCGCTGTGGAAAATCCCACAGTACTGACAAAAGGAATCTCAATGAATAAAAAAAAAAACACACATGCAACAAAAATGAACTTTAAAGAGACTGGAGGTTATATTTTAAGGCTTCTCAGACTCCAATGTTTTATAAAAATCTCTGTATTTTATTGCATTTTGCTGATTGCTTTGTTTAAGATTTAATTTTGTGGGTTTAAGTTCATATATTAATGTATGCAATACTATTCTGTTACACTGAATCATTTTAATGTACTGGGTTTTAACTACTGTTGTATTCTGTTGCTTTTCCCCTATAAGTATACTGAACAAATATTATTGAATAAGCCCATATATAAAAACAGCCTTTTTTCTATTTTGGATTTGTAAATTGTCAAATAGAGGATGGATGGACTTCATCAAAACTGGTTACACTTGTATGACAACCTTTGGAAAATTTAATGAGCTAAATATATCAAATTGATTTTAAGGTGTCTTTAGACTTGATTTGATTTTTAGGTTTTTTTCAACAACTTTGATAATTTTGCCTGCCTCTAACAGGAGGTAAGGTCCATTTTAGTAGCTGAAGTGAAATACAATTCTAATCCCCACCTCCCACATTTATAAAAATGTGAATGGATGTGACATCACAGTCTCATACCAAAGGATCTGGGAAGTTAATCCCAGGGCATGGTACCTCTGGATGGCTCCCAAAAAGGGTGCATCTCTCATTTATAACTCTTCAGGTCACTTTACCCTTTCACTAGAATGATATCTAGATTTCTTGATGATGTTCTAGATGCAAATAAGTTTTATTTTGTTTAAAATATGTTTGCCAAGGTTGAAACACTGCTACACCTGAAAAACCTGTGACAAGTATACATTTTCTTTAAATGTCATACAGCAGACTCATGTAAAATATGATAGTGGGTTTGTTTGCTATAGCAATTAACTGGGCTATTGCGAATTTTGGGCATATTGATACCTTTTGAATGTGCATTACCTGTTGTACTACTATTCTTTATAAAAAACTGTTATTTTGTAAAAATTATTTGCTTGTGCTCACAGTGGATCATGGCCAGGTATGAAGAGAACATGGATCTCATTTTTGATGAGAAACCTTTGTATTCTACATTTTCTTAGCTGACACAGTATGTCATTATAAGCTATATTATATTATTATGTGATTATAAGCTATATTTTTGAATTTTAAAAGTCTTTTATTATTAGTTTTCCTTGCATGTGCAATATACCATTTCAGTTTTTATTATTTCTCTCCTTTTTATATTTGAAGTACATGTCACCAGTATTGAGATTTTCTTTAACTTTTTTTTATTTTGCAGTAATATAAGTTTAAAATACATTTCCTATAATGTCAATGCATACCCAAAAAGCTGGAGACTATAAAAATGATGCCAATGATTTTTTTTAATTATGGGACTTTACTTAATGATTCTGTCTGAATCCAGGACAAGAGAATACAAAAAAAATCACAAAGCTAAACTGCACAGTGCCAATCGAGCACAAGGTCAAAGGGAACAACCAATCCTGATGGGATTGATGAAAATTTTGAGCCAAGACAAGAGGACTTGAACTTGTTTGGGATTTGATGTTGTGGTTGTTTAATATGTGTTAAAGGCAGGTCTTCCTTGTTCAACATTCTATTAAGTATCTCAAATAAGGCTACTACCTGACTCCTAAAAATCTAGTCCCTTTTCTGTCTTTCATAGTGTGGCAAACTTTCTGTAGTCCTGACTACTGGTTGGGGAAATGCTTAATTGTTTATATCATTTTAATTGGGCCCTGATTCAAGAACCTGTTATAGATTTATTTTTCCTTTACTTAGAATTTATACACATAAGACTTTGATAGTCTATATTTCATCCAGAAATTATTTTATTGGGTTTTTTTTGATGTTTTTGATTTCTCTTGCCAATTGATTCATATACCTCATAATTCAGCCATGCATCCCTGAGTGATCCCTGTGTTTTTCAATCACTCTCTTCTGGGGGGGTGTATAATTATTATTATTTTAAGTGACAAATTTTAAATTCCTTTTGAGAGTAATTTTAGGTTAAGAAACATGCTACCTCTCTGAATCCAGAAAGTGAACTGTTTGGAGAAGGCACCATGAAGATGCCTCCACAGACCACAAGCTGCACCAGAAGATCCAGAGTGAACTTTGAGATGTAGTGATTTGAACTGTGTGGGATTTGAATGCATTCGTTTTGTATGTATACTCTTATGCCAAAGTGGACTGTCCCTAACTGGCGTTTTGTCAATGCGCCTAGCAATTATTGGTTTTGTTTTCTTTTCCTCTTATCCTCAAATTATGGCAATTTCATAGCTTGTATGTTTATAAAACCTATCAGAGAGACTAGTCTTCCTTGGTTCTCAGGGGGGGAAGCATAAATGGAGATTTTGATCCCTAGACTTCATTACCCAGAAGTCCTTGATATTTCTCAGAATTCCCTATAATCTCTCCTGTGTCTCCACATTGGCGAGATTACATTATTGGTATTTAACTGACAGTAACACTCCCACTCTCTCTTCCTCTGTAATGATGCAGCAAGTATAGTGGTAAGCTAAGTGCAGGGATTTTAAATGGGCTAATCAGCCATGGGAACATGGTTTTTTTATTTTGTGCCTTCTTTATTCTTTGATTTCTAATGATCCTTAATAAACCTCATTAAATATAATATTTTTATTATTAGAGATATAATTTAATTTTTACACTGACATGATCATTTTTCTTTATTTAGACTACATACCAGACTTATTTGAAGTCTATAAGGCAGTCTTTATCCAGAAAGACCTGGGAGAATCAGCTAATGTCTAAATCAAACCAAGTAATTAGAAGGATTAAAAAGAATTAAAGTTATCCCAAATCTTTATCTGGGAAGGAAGAAAAGGGTAATTCAGAAGTAAAATCAACAAAGGCCAGTCTTGATACACAGAGGATGATAAAAGATCAAGAGAAATTTCAAGGAAGTTTACTAAGAAGATATTTAGACTTTTCAGCCCCTAGTTTCAATTACCATTCCTCCTCTTAAATACACACCTGGATTCCATTCAACTAATTTTGCCACTCTGCTCCTACCTTTCTTGTTCTTTTGTATGTACATGTCTTTCCTTACTCCAATGATAGTAATAGTAAAGGAGATGAAGAATGAGGGAACTCCTGAAGTCCAATCAACCTTCTAATATTTCCACTTCATCCACTTGGCTTTTATTGAAAGTCTCTTGGAAAGTATGAATAGACTCTCTGGGATGGCCTTCTCTCCCACTTCCTACTTCATTACCAATATATAGCACCTTATAAAGCTCTAGTGACAAATGTCTCAAGAGTGAGAGTGAATCTTACTTCCATTATCCTCATATTCAAGGACTTTGAAACTGAACATCCTGATTATAGAGGAGTTTTATGATATGTCATGCAAATGCCTTTAAGATACTGTGAAGAATGCTTAGACATTCTATATTCTATAGATGGTTCCTTTCTTTTTACAAAGTAAATAGAAGACTTTTTTGATTAGCTTTTTAGCTAGAATTGAAAGTGGCTTCAAAAATAAAAAAGTAAAAAATCACCTCTGCCCTAGATTTTGCTTATCAAATTTTGGGGGATTTTTTGCAATGTACTTGATAGTTCTGTAGAACTTAGCCCACAAATTCTGGAGGAAGAAAAAGTTGTCAAGGGAGAGGCTTAGAGGTATTCTCTATAAGTTGTTCTTCTTTTGGATGTGAACTTAGTGGGACTAATGCTATGTAGGAACTGACCTAATAATGTGTCCTTGAGATATTAGGGGAAAATATTCATAGTTTCAGTGTTGGCACATATTTGGAATAAAGAAATCTTTGCAAAAGCTAAGTAGCACTGGCTCACAATACTTGGGGATAAAGGAAGAAATAGAAAGAAAGCCAGTGTAGACTTGAGTTATTGGCAGTAGAGAAAAGTAATTTTCCTCTAGCACTCTGAGGACATATAAAACCTATTTGGTTCTGGGGAGCAATATTTAATCACTAAGCTGAAACTCCAAATGCATTTCCCCAGAAATATACCTCTAGCTTCTTAGAAGACTTACTCTGACCCTATACTATAGTTCCTTTCAAGACAAGGTAAATTCTAACTTTTCAGGAGGTGTTTCTTAGTATTCCCTCCCCTACTCCCATGCTATAAGATTTTGCCTTTTTTTGTAACCTCAACATTTAACAGAAAACCTATTGGAATACTTTGGAACTTGAGTATTGAATAAATGTTAATAATTATAACATTTAATAAATGGTTTTCAATTGATACTGTAGTAGTAGTACATCACTGTGGTTACTTTAGTCAGTTAGAGAATCATTAAGTGTTTGCTATATGCTAAGTATCCTGCTTAGTAAAGTGAATGCAAAAAGAAGCAAAAGGAAAGACTGCCCCTGTTCTCAGACAGTTTAAATTATAATTGGAAGAAAAAGAATTTAATGAAGGAAGTTGAAAAGGTGGGCAATGGGAGAAGGCAGGAGAAGTTACCCCATATCTGGAGGCAAGATGGAGAAGTCCCTAAGAAATAAAGGAAACCCTAGTTTAAGAAGCCTCTTTTAAATGAAGGTCCTTGGAAGAGACAGCCAACGAGAAGGGCTTCAGGATTGAAGAGTACTTACAAGGTATTAATTACTGGACTGAAGTGATCTTCCAGGACAAAGAGGTTATTTGGAGTGATGGAGGAGTCTATAGTATAGACTAATATATTTGGAGCTAAATGTACTTTGTAGGCTGGGCTAGGAACTTAACTACCAGGTAGAATGTGGTTTATGGGGAAATGTACTAAGAATACTGAAAAAGATTTTACCAACAAACATTTGTAATATAATCAACACATTTTTGACTGTCATCAAGTCCAACAGCTGTATAGTTTAATCATTACATATACTTGGACCTTCTCTACAATAGATAACAAAGGGACATTGGGTCTCTCTACTTGAAGACCTCAAGTGAGGGGTAATCCACAATTATATAGTGGATATAGATATATTTAAGAAGAACTTTTTTTACGTGGGATTGCTCTCTGAAGCCAACATTTTCCTCCACCCTAAGCAACAGACAAAACAAAAAGAATTCCTTTTTCTGATACCATGTTTCCTCTAAGCCTCTTCTAATCCAAGCTATTTTCAGCATGATCTCCAGTCATCTCTTTATCTTTGTCATTCATTACTACATAATTCTATAGTGTTAGCAAAGTTCTTTTGAAAATATGGTATTCAGGGGCAGCTGGGTGACTCAATGGATGGAGAACCAGGCCCAGAGACAGGAGGTCCTGGGGTCAAATCTGGCCTCAGATACTTCTTAGCTACTTGTATGAGCCTGGAGAAATCACTTAACTCCCATTGCCTAGCCCTTACTACTCTTCTGCTGTAGAACCAATACACAGTATTGATTCTAAAATAGAAGGTTAGGGCTTAAAAAACAAGAAAATATAGTGTCCAAAACAACATAATACACTAAATGTGACCTGACCAGGGTAAAGTATACAGAGACAATTGTTTTTTGTCCTCCATATTATACAATTTACTGATAGTGAGCTTTCAGACTGAAACAGTTTTCAAAGAAAATAGAAAAGAAAATACAAATAAGACATTTAGTTCCTTTGAAATAGATATATTTTGCCCACAGATGCTAAGAATACCATTTTATTTCTAGATCTAGAATACTAGGACTATGATTTTATTGTAAATCATAGTATTGTTGGCAATTAGAAATTAAAAGAAAATAGGAATTAAAAGAAATAAATAAAGGAAATTTCAAAAAGAAAGCAAAGGGATTCATATGTACACATTTCTGAAGAGTTCTCTGGAATAATAAAAGCTTGCAAAATAATTTAATATAGAAAGTATCATTTTGAAATATGACCAATAGCAAGATTTACAAAATGTAAACATTCATTTGATCAAATAATATGCCTTCATGATTCCCGAAAACTCTAAAAGATTTCTGGATAGCTTTTAGACCTTTGGAGCCATTAAGCCTCATATATTCCTCTCACATATTCCTTCTATAGTTGAAAACTTTCCACCATAACCCTGCACACTCCAGTCAAGTTTCCCCCATTTCTTTTGAAGAATTTGTAGAATAGAGATAAAAGGCATTTACTTTGGATGAAAGATTAAATGATTTAGTGAGGTCATTGTGTCCCTATATTTACCAATTTAGCCAGAGTCACTCAGGCTAGGCAAAGACAATAACCTTGTTAAAATCAAAGTTCTCAGTTCAAAGATTACATTAGATTTGCTTTATTTTTAAGACAAAGAATGTTCTAAATGAAAAGAAATAATGTTTGTCTTAAATGTTTATTTTCTTTAGCTTTTTTGTTAGCTAAGTGAAAAAAAGTTTGACATCAATAAAGGCAAGGAAATAGAGAAATATTTCTTCATTTGTATAAAACTTTTTTCAAGGATAAGTTTTAAAATTCTAAAACTTAATTTCCATAGAGCACTGTTTCTAAAATTTTCATCAGATGTATCTCAAAACTAGTCTCAGTAGCTCCAGTCATTAAAATTACTCCTCTCTATTCTTCTTCATCTGTCCCTTCTTTAGGGGGAAATGTAAAGGAAAGACAATGGAAATGGAAAAAGACAATGGAAAGACAAAGGAAAATATGTAAAGGAAAAACAAAAATTAGTCTGCTGAATTTTTTAATTCTGTTTTCTCAGTCCCTACAAAATAATCATAGTATCCATTCAGAACAGATTCAATATTATGTTATTTTTTCTAGCCCAACCTACTTATTTTTAAAAAACTTTTACATGTTAATACAAGTTTAAATCATCATTTTCTGAAATTTTGTGAATGAACCATGATCTTTCCGTCCCTCCCATCCCACACAGCTTCCCAAGACAGTAGGTAATACAATATACATTGTACCCGTATTAATATAAAAACATATTTCCATGTTCATCATATTATGAAATAAGACATAATTTAAACTATAGAAAAATTCATGGAGGAAATAAAGTAAAGGATGGTGTGTTTCAAATCCTTCTTTGGCAGTGGTTAGTATTTTTTATCATGAGTCTCTTGGAGTTATCTTGGATTTTTACACTGTAGGTAATAATTTAGTCATTCAGAGTTGATCATCCAAAATTGTTTCTCTTATTGTGTACAGTGTTCTCCTCATTGTGTTCATTTCATTTTGTATCACTTTGTTAGGGTTTTTGTGATCATCTTGTTAATCTTTTCTTATTACATGAAAGTGATCCATTAAAAGTATATTCTACAAATTGTTCAGAAATCCCACAATTAATAGATATCTCTTCAGTTTCCAGTTTTTTGATACCACAAAAAAGTTCCTATAAATAGTTGTGTACAAGTAAGTCATTTTCCTCTATCTTTGATGTATTTGGTATACAGACCTAGTAGAGTGCTTCTTGGTCAAAGGGTATGCAGTTTGGTGGTCTTTTAACATGGTTCAGATTGATCTCATGAATGGTTGTATCAGTTCACAACTCCAGCAAAATTGTACTAATGTGTCAATTTTACCATATACCCTTAAACAATTAATATTTTATTTTTTGTCATATTAGTTAGTCGGCTAAGCATGAGGTGGTACTTCAGAGATGCTTTAATTTGTGTTTCTCTAATTAATAATTATTTGGAGCCAATATCATGCCATTTTGTACTAAAGTACATTTTTTACTTCTAAAAGATATCACATGCTAAATTCCTTATTGACTTACTAACTTCTCTCTTCTTGTCTTTAGTGGATTCTTGTATCTGGAATCAAATACAAATTCCTTGACATTTCAAGCCTTTCACAACTTGCTTCTGATCTATTTTTCCATTCTTGTTACATATTATTTCCCTTTATCTGTCTTTTGTTCAACCAAAAAGTTCTTTCTGCTTTTTCTTACACATGACATTTCATCTGCTTTCTACATGCCTCTTCATAAATTGCCTTGTTATAGCTATAAGATTCTCTCCTTTATATTTCTTTGAATTTCTTGATCTCTTCAAAAACTCAGCTAAGTATTTCTTCTTACATGAGACCTTTTCTGAACCTACCAGGTACTAGTACTTCCAAATGAAAAAATCATATATGTCTATGCAAATATCCACACATGCTCACATATAAAATACACACATACATAAAATGTTTAGATAAACATTGCACCTATGTCTTGGTATATATGTGTATGTATGCATATGTATAATTGTGTATATGTAGAAGTATACAAATTCATTGTTCCCATTGGGGAAAAGAAAATTAATCATGATTTGTGTTATTCTTTCTACCACTTTCAGCATGTTATGTCCAAAAGTTATGTCCTAGTGCTGACCAAAGTCTGCTATCTATAGCAAGCTTCCAAACCAGTATTTCTGTTTTCCAACTTCTAGATTACCTGTATATGATAAATATGATATCTGATGGCCATCTTGTACTTTCTCCCACAAGGAAGAATAAGGAAGATGCTCATTCCCTTTGCCCTTATTACTTGATCTCCTTTTTCTATTATATGTGGTCTCTTTGACCTACTGTTCTATTCTTTCTTGAGAAAGTAAGAAAGGATTAGAGTGTCTTTTGCCTTCTATTCAATGGCAGGTACAGAGATACTATATATCTTCATTTCTCTTTACATTCCACTCTTGACACTAGAAATTCACAGACTTCATCTCCTTCCCCTGAGAGGTCATCTCAATTCTGGAGTTCTCAACCTGGAAACTAGTTTTGCTACTGCAACCCTTTCCTCTGATTGACATGTTTCTCCAAATAACATCCATATTAAGAAAATACCAAAGCTTGCCAAATCACTTCTTCTCCTATGTATATACTCCTAAACACCTAGACATTTTGTCCTGTGCCCCCACTCAAGTACTTCCTCATTTTCAGCTCATTATTTCATATTTTCTTTCATACATTGATTTCTCCCATTAGAATGTAATCTTTTTGAGGTCAAGGACTATCTTTTTATTTATGTTTATATTCCTAGCATGTAGTACAGTGCCTGGATCAGAGTAAACATTACATAAATGTTTGTTGACTTTGCTAAAAAAAAATCAAGATGGGATTGGAAAGAGCCTGTATTATTTTACACAGAAAGTCAATTTCTGGATTGTGAAAATGGAGCAGATTTTATTTTGAATTGAGAACCTTCTGACACAGCTGTAAAATTATATGATTCCTCTTGTTTCATGATTACCACAATAACAAACAAGCTATTAACATATTTGCATATGTCATCTTATTTAATTTTCACAATGTCAGTGAAGTAGTTAGCATTCATTAATTTCCAAATATTCTGATAGATTTATGATATCGGTGATGTAGTTATTACCTCCTAAATGTATATCATAATCAATTCATGCCAGTCAATTTCATTTTGCTCTTGTCCATGTTATTCAATATGTTAGACACAGTAGTTCCACCTAATACACTAAAGACCTTTCTTTTGTTCTTTTTATGTAATGAATATCCTAGTGGAGTATCAGTACTGTCATAACTATTTCTCATTTTTACCACATGATCTACTGAACTTTAGATTACTCCACCCTATGTAGTCTAATTAAATAAGGAATGTCTACACCCATACTTATTATTAATAGTTGTATTAGTAGTACTTATTAGTATTAAGTATTTAGGAGGATGGCCTGTGACAGACATGTGCTAGCAAATGACTAATCAGAAACAACTGAAAGACCCCTGGGCTGTCCGAAGTCAAGCTTAAGCTACCATTGGTATATGTGAGACACAGGAAAGTGATGTAAAACCATCTATATATTTAACATCACTTCCTCTCTTAGGCCTCTTTGAAGGCAGAGAGGTGCCTGGTGGCAGCTTGTTGAGTGTGTCGGCATCTTGGCATGGCGGCTGCTATTGTCTGGGTTTAGCGGTGAGTTTTCCTTGATACCATACAGGAGGAAACCTAGTAACCTAGTTCGGTGAGGCTCTTCTCTGAGATCTCTCAAAGTTTAGGCTGATTTTTCTTTCCTTTACCTTCCAAACACTATCCTCTTAGAGAAGCCTCTAATCTTCAAGGACCTCATGGCTCACCTGGCACAGGACGGGCAGGAGAAATCCTATACCTTTTCCCTCTCTCTTCTCCTTGATTTCTTCCATATATATTGATTAAACCACCATATATTTCCCAACTGACTTGGGTATTTTATTTGGGATATCCCCTGGCAACCAAAAATCAAATTTAGATTAGTTTACAACCCTAAATTATCCTTACACTACCTATATCCTTTTTTATCACACATTTCTTTTGCAACATCCTTATCTTTTGTATCACTCTATTACCCTTTAGATGTTTCATACCTTTTATTCTTCAGACATTCAGTCATGCTGTATCACTTGAAAAATTCTCAAATGAACAAATGGATGTGTTTTCATAGATATGAATTCCTCTCTAGATTTATAATTATAGAGATTATAATGATGATGATGATGACCGCAACAATGAAGGTAGAATTTGTGTAGTATTTTAGGTCTGCAAAGTACTTTACATGTGCTTTTTCATTTAGTCCCCACAACAACCTTGTAATATAGGTATCATTATCATTCCCATTTTACAAATGAAGAAATTGAAACTGAAAAAGATTTGAGTGACTTGCTCATGATCATATAGCTATGAAATATCTGAGGTAGAATTAAAACTCTGGTCTGTCTTATTCCAAGTTCAACTTTCTATCCACTGCACTACCTACTTCCATGATGAAGAATGCTACCCATTATTTCATGCCCATCTAATTCAATTCTTTCCAATTCACTCATAAATTTTATATATGATCTTCAGCATGTGTTCTAAGACCCTCTTCACTTTCTATTACAATTGCAGAATTTCTAATGGCATACCAAAATGTTTAATGACACCTATGGCATGGGGTTAGTGTGAAGATAAAATGGGATATTTATAAAGTGCTTAGCATAGGCCCTGTTGCATAGTTGAATGGATGAGAAAACATGCAAATAGCTATACATCACATAAAGAGGTCATAATCATCAGTGGGAAAGTCCTAGCTTACAAAATAGTAAATGTACCAGTAGAAGAATTCAGTCTTAACCATTCTGACATTACTGGAATAACTGAAATGAGGACAGAAGTAAGTTGATGCTAAATATAGGTATAGTTTTTCTTAAATACAAAATTAAAGAAACCACTTCATGGGACATTAAATTTATCTTATATTGAGTTCTTATTTTTTAAATGCCAGCATGACATGAAACTTCTCAATATTTTACACCAAATTATTTATGAAACCAAAAAAATATTAATGGCCCTCAGTTCTCTGTTTCCCATTTTTGCTGCAGAAGAGAGAGGTGATTAAGAGTTTTAAGAATCACATATTATTTTCTAGATTGACTTGGCTAAAGGAATCATTGGAAAAATATAAGTATTATTAGTAATAAAGCCTTTAAAGCTTGATTAGTTCAATCCTTGGGTTCAATATGTTGCAATATGATACTCTAAGATTTTCCAGTATAGAGTTCACTAAATCTTGCCCCCTGTAAACTTAGTCTTAAAGAACACAAAGACGCCTGCATGTAAAGTTGAAACATAATATAAGGATATTGTGCAGGAAGAATAATATCAAATATATGTCTTTTATCAGTATTACATATAAGGAAACCAAATCTCAAAAACAACCAGATATTGAAGCTATATTGCTTCAGAGTAATTAAATGACACTCCCCATTAACAAGTAACAAAATCCATCCTTTGGTTTAGGTATTCTTTCTCAAAGATCAGTGCCTTTCTATTAAAACATATTGTCTACTGTATTTAATTATGCTGCCTTGATAGAAAGGGAAAGGCAAAAAAACAAAAGCCTGAGAAATAATTGAAAAAATTTGCCCAAGGATACATATAACAACAGACAAGCAGGAAAGCACACATTGGCAGGGTGGTCTGGCCCTGTGATTTCATCAAGGTAGGAACCTTTGGTGTAAAAACCAATTCTACTGACATATTCAAGTAATTAACTCATTATATACTGCCATACAAATACACATTTTTTAAAAGTCAGAACCTACAAGGGAATACACACACATACACACACACATACATATATATCTATATATCTATATCTATATCTATATATATAATGTTCATATTGTATACCTGTCTTTCAAGAGTCAATGTCAGCAAGGGAAGATTAGAAAAACTAATTACCATAGTATTCTCTAGTCATAAGTGAATAATTTGTCTCATTTTTATTTCCTTTGGGAGAGGATCAGGGTAGCAGATTATGACAATCTACTAAAGAAAGATGAATGAAGAAGGCTAAGAAGGGAGGAAGAAAGTAGAGGTAAAATATGCAACAATGGAGACAGTATCCACTCAGATTAAATTAGCAAACTTCATAGACTTGAAGTATTAAAATAAGAAAGAAGGAATATGATGAGAAGACTATTTTAATAAGAATTATCCTCCCTTTATATTGTTTTTAAGATTTACAATTGCTCCTTTATTTCATTGATATTCTCAATATACGTTTGTAGAGTAGTATCAAGAACAATGCTTTGAACAAATTTGCATCCAAATGAAAACTTCATGAGGATAAAACCAGCATCCTGTTCCCATTTAACAGCTTTTGCCTAGATTGAAAATAATATATTGATGGTTATATCTAAACATACACACACACACACATATATATATACATATGTATCCTGATATATACATCTATCTATAAAGTTCAGCTTTGCATATATCTATATATAAAATGTTCTTTGTAAATTCAATTGAACTTCAAAAATATCAAATCAGAAATGTGATATTACTTAAAAACTATAAACTGTAAGCAATTTTTTCCCTTTTAATTTACTGTCCTTTTAAAGTTGATCTTGTAGACTATAGAGAACATTTGTCTGTTTACCTCCTCTGTCTGAAAACAACAGCTGAAATGTCTGAAGGAGGTTATCAAGAATGACAGTGGTACATGCCAATAGAAAACAACTCTGATGGATAAAAGAAGGAAACAAAGATCACGACAGGAAAGATATCTGTATTCAATGATACCTTCCGAAATATCAAAACTGCCTGATGATTCAGACTAGAAGCTAAATAGCTTCAAAAACAAGAGTCTTGTCTCACAAGATAGGACAAAATCAATACCAGGGGCAAAATAGGGACATGAAAGGAGGAAGGGAAGTTGGCATAGCAAAATATAACCTAATGAGTCTGAGCCAATGCATTAGAGACTCACTGCAATGCCATCCTCAGGGTCCATATTATAAAACTGCCTTATAGGGGAAGTTTCTTTTAATGGGATTTGGGGGGTTCAGTAACTGAACTCCCCTGTAGTGTCCAAGATGGAGCATGCAATATCAAATCCCTCTCAAATGCAAATAAGATGACAGTGAGATTTTCAGAGAGCTAGCAAAGAGAACTATTTTTCTTTTTGGCCAGGATCATCTAATAGTTATTAAATAGTACTTAGTGAATAATAGATAGAGCCAACATCATCAATAAGCTGGTTGCATAAAGCAGCAATAATTCCCCTCCCTCCCAACTGCCCCAGAGGAAATAATCAGAAGAATCGTCGGGGGTGTTCTGCTTTTGCTTTCTTACTTTCAGACTAAGGTACACTGGAGGAAAGGAATAGTATTGTGTTTTTTTTTTTTCATGGCTGAGATGAATTTTCAGGTTTGTACATGGTTGGGCAAGGGAGCACAATATTTTTGTTTTGTTTTATTTTTTTAAAGAAGGTATCTTAAAATAAGTTGAGTACAGTTTAAGATCCCAAGACATTGTTCAAGGAAACAGTGAGAAATTAAAGCAAGGCAGCTTTATTGCAGGTAAATAGAATAAAGAAGGGCAATCAGGGACATTGGAAGCAGGTCAGATCTGTTGGGTCTTGATGTTGGGAGAATACAAAACTGCTAAATCTAATGGCTTTTTATGGAATCTGAAATAAAAAGCAGGACCAGATATTAGGGGAAATATCAAAGAACCTAGATCTTTGGTCTAACCTAATTTAGGCTAGGGTAGGACATCTGGGGAATTGCCCTCTAGTTTAATATTCAAAGTCTCCACAGATATGTAAAGCATCTTTCTGCCATTTCTGCAGGCATACCTTGGGTAGGGTAACTGAAAGAGTTTTAATTTCCAAAGAACTTCATTTCTCTGAGAAGGCTACAAATGACCTTGAGGGAACTGAAAAAAAAAAGGCAAAAGAAGTTCAAGACTAGGCCCAAGGTATAGTTATAATAAAAAAATAAATAAATTATTTATCACTCTAAAGCAGGAATTATTAACCTACTTTTGTATTTCAGATGCCCCTTTGGCAACCTGGTAAAGGCTATACATCTCTTCTCAGAATAATAGTTTGTAGCCTGTATTTATGAATGAAGTGTAATTTGACTTCCCTGACTCTCACTTCCTGAAGGTGAGGTATGTTATATTTCACTGTTCCCCCAGGGTTTTATACTACTTTTAATAGGGAGGGGGGGGTGGTTGTGTCTAGGCTCTCTTAAAATTCCTCTCACCCCAACCAATTGTGTTTCAGCCTCTACAGGAAATGAGGCTTCTGTGTTCAGTTCCATATAACCACTATTGTCACTACCTTTTAAAAATATTTACTTCAAAAGTAGAATAATGGATATATAAATATAGTCTACAACTTGTGGTAGTCCTATTTCCTCCCCCAAATCACCTCAGTCACTGAAGAAAAGTAGAGGATTAGAGTTATAGTTTAGTTCAGTTTTTATAGCATATAGTGCCAAATTTCAAATCCAAAACATCTTCTCTTCCAGGTATCTTGGCTTTTCTAGATATCTTTGCCAAGTCTAGATGGCTACAACATTCTGCCTAGAATCCTGTATCCATGCTGATCAGGGCTCTAACTCCCAGGTCTGATTTGACTGCTACCTACACCTAAAAACCAAAGCTAAAATAAATAAAATAGAAACTAAACTCACAGAAGTAAAACCCCTACAGACCATTTCCCAGAGTGGTGAGATAAAATGTAGAGTAAAAAAGAAAATATATCCCTCTTTTTTTGTTCAGTTCATGACAGTAAAGCTATGAGAGATCTGTGTGATCTGGATTAAGCAGGAAAGTGTGTGAGAATATGGAGTCTAGAAATTTTAAAAATTTAGTCTATTCTGAATATGTAACTAATCAAAGTCTATTTCTTCCCCAGGACATAGCAAGAAGTACAGAGAATCAGGGTGTCTCCATGTTAGTCAGTCATGCTCCAATACCCCATACATAAGAAAATGCTAAATTTCAGTCAGAGGTTAATGAAAAATACTTTTTTAACCCAAGTTCATGGACTCCTTGGTATTTATCCATAGACCAAAGGTTCATTTTCTCTGAGTTAAGAAACTTCTCCACCAAAACTATAGTAGGTACTGGCAATTTCGGTTTCATCAAAGAAATATTCCACGTCTTCACAGTTTGCATTTTAACCCAGCATCACAAACATATACAACAAAAACTTGAACTCTGATTGACCAAGAATGTAGATAAACTGAAAAAAAAAGTTTAGCCCAAAAGGGCTGAACTTAGTAGGCCTCAATGAATGTTTAATTAAAGATCCTGATCTTGAGGCCTTCTCCTAATTAGCAAGGCTCCTTAAATGACCTTTATTTCCTTACTTTCTTCTCTTATGTACATAGTGTAGAAGGGGGAGAGTCATTATAACATTCCAGAGGACAATTTTTGACCCTGAAACCAAAATTAAATTTCATTTTACATTTTATAATAATTATTCTGACTTCCCTCAGAGCCCCACTCCTCAAATCCTTCTATTCCACATTATCAAGCATCCAAATACACACGGAGATATCATTAGATTATCAGCCTACTGGGCAAGAATTGTGTATTTTCCACTCACTGTGGAATTGGGTTTACAATTAGGTCTCAATAAGCATTAAATAATAATGAGATACAATACCACCACAATAATAATAGCAACAAGATAACTAAGGACGACTAGGGAGAAAAACTCAATCATCAAAACTAACAGTTATCTGCTGAATCAGGAAAGTTTTTGTTTTTAAACAACTTCTGAAAGCACTTGCTTTTTTTTATTGTTCACTGAGAATAAATTTCATGAAAGATTAATGATTTATTTGACAATATATTATACATTGTTTCTAGAATTTGCCCCCCAAATATTGGATATCTCAGATATCATTTGCAATTCCCTCGTGTTTCAACTACAATATATTTTCATATATAGTTTCTAAATATAAATTATTATGAATTATGGAAATTCTTCAAACAGAAAATCCCATGGACAGTTTTACCAGCACTTTTGCTCATTTCCATAGAGGCAATGACTATAGCAATGGTTGTTTCATTCAAAAATTAGATCCATAAATATCTCTTTTTAGGTTTCCAATAAAGTACCTCCCACCTTACTCCAGCAAAACACACTTTCAATAGTTTCAAATATATTAACTATTTTTTCAGTTCAGTCATTTCAATCATGTCTGACTCTTTGCGACCCTATTAGGGATTTCTTAGCAGAGATAACAAAGTGGTTTGGCATTTCCTTCTCCACCTCATTTTACAGATGAAAATATTGAGTCAACCAGGATTAAGTGACTTTACCAGGATTACACAACATGTAAGTGTTTAGGGCCAGATTTGAATTCAGCAAGATGAATTTTCTTGACTCCAGGTTCCACTCTCTGTCCACTGAGCCACCTAGCTGCCCCATAAATGATTTGTCATTAGATGAAAGTTATCCAGAAGTATATGACATAACCCATTAACATCTACCACAATATGGTCCAGGCTTTTATGGCCACTTCTAGGATCCTTTTCTGCTTTGTCCCTGGTTTTTAAACTCTTACCAAGGCCAAAACTGTTTTTCTTAGATTCCTTCATCACTAGGAAAGTAATGTCTGGCTGGACTTTATGGACACTCATTTTCTCTACTTCATATATGAATAGGCAGTTTTCAAAAGCAGAACTGTAAGTTATTAATAAGTATATGAAAAGTGTCCCAAATTATTATTAGAAAAATATAATTCAAATAACTGATTTTCTCTCATGAGAAGGCAAAATACTGAAAAAGACAAATGTTGGAGAGGCTGTGGTAAAATGGCGATATAGATACACTATTGGTGGAACAATATTTTCATCTAAGCTACTCTAGATAGCAATTTAGAATTATTTCTCAAAATATATTAAATAATGTGTACTCTTTCACTCAGTGGGTGTTGAAAAGGGGATCAGCCCTTATTGGTTATTGGTATTAATAGTACCAATAGTGTCAGTTGTGTGGACAGACTCTTAGGTTGACCATTGAGGAAAATGGTTGCTCAAGTAAGTGAAGGAACACTTCTTCTCAAGCCAGTTATATAAAACTATTTATTATAACTATAAATAATTATATAAAGTAAAAAAAGAATGAGTATTAATAAGTGATTCCCTATTAACTAACAATTCTATATACTTTTCCCACAACCCAACTTTCCCTCAAGGGAATGCTTTTTGAACACTAACAGTGATCCTGCTTACTATACACTTATCTATCTAAATTATGAATTCTAACTCACTAAATCGATTGTCAAAAATTATAAACTTAACAATAATATAGATATTTCAAATTTACTTCCCTTCAGTCAGAGATCAACTCTGTTGTCTGAGTCACCAGTTGTTCTCACAACAACTGCTCTCTGGTGGCCCCAGAAGAAAGAAGTCTGAAGAGCTGCTCAATAACTCTCCTGACATCTGATCAAAACAACTTTCCAATTCCTTCAGATTTAAGATCTTCCACAGATTAAAATCTTCCACAACCTCTCGAGGCTGATCAGAGAGGAAGTCAGGAACAATCAACCTCCAAGTCTCTGTACCAGAAATGGGGTTACCATTTCTCAACTAATGATCCTAAGATACACTCCAAAATTCTCTATCTCTGACCTAGTCAAGGTTCCATGGCAAATCTTAAAGTACCTCAGGAAATCCCAAATCCCTTTTTTAAACCTTAAATCTAACTACACTCCATTCTTAACTAAGCTAATTACTCCTACATTGCAATTAACATTATAGTGGTCTATAATCAAACAGATGAAAGAAAGAAGAAAAAGACATATTTAAACAAATATTATAAGCAGTTCTCTTAATGAGAAGGAAAGAAGAGCCTAGTAAGTTTGGGAATTAACATACAAAATAAAAATGGAACTAACAAACTAAATACTCATTAGTTGGGTAATGGCTGAACAAATTATGACATATATGTATAAGAAATGATGTAAGAAGTGATTTCAGAATAATCTGGGAAGATTTGTACGAACTGATAAAGAGTCAAGTAAGCAGTACAATTTATACTCTAACAACCTCATGAAGATAAACAATTTTGAAATAATTAAGGTAATAGTTCCAGAGGGCCAGGAATAGAGCATGATATTCATTTCCTGAAATACAAGTGATGAAGTCAAAGTTTGTAATAGTGCAAACACTTTCAGATAGACCCATGAGGAAATAAATTTTGTTTTGTTTAACTTGCTATGCTTTACAAGGACTTTATTTACTCATTTTTCAGTTGGAGGGAACAGAAGAAGGGAATGGAGTTATAGTAATCAAAAAAAAAAAACAAGAAAAAGTGTGCCATTAAAGGATTATTTCTCAAATTTTTTCTTCATTTTATTCCAGCAACAAATTAAGTTTTCCAAGGTTACATGATTTATGTTGTCTCCCTCCCCTCTTTCATTCCCCATCCTGAGTTGACAAGCAATTCCACTGTGTTATATATGTAGTATGATTCAATACTGTTTCCATATTATTCACTTTTGTAAGAGAGTAATCTTATAAGAACAAAACCCCAAATCATATACCCAAATAAACAAATGATAAATCATGTTTTCTTCTCCATTTATATTCTAAAAGTTCTAACTCTAGATGTAGATAACATTCTTTTCATAAATCCCTCAAAACTGTCCTGGATCATTTTATTGCTGTTATTAACAAAGTCTATTATATTTGATTGTCCTGCAATGTTTCAGTTGCTGTGCATAATATTCTCTTGGTTTTGCTTATTTCACTGCATCAGTTCAGGTAGATCTTTCCAGTTCTTTAGGAAATCATTTGTTTCATCCTTCCTTATAGTACAGTAGTATTCTATCACCATAATATACAACAATTTGTTCAGCCATTCCCCAATAGAGGGATGTGCCCTCAGTTTCCAATTCTTTGCCACCACAAAAAAAGCACAGCTATAAATATTTTTGTACAAATAGGTCCCTCCTCATTTTTTAAAAAATATTTTCGGGATACTATTGTGGAGCATTATTTTTAAATGCACAGAAAATAATGGAAGCCTGGATAAGATCACAGGCAAGAAAGGTAACTTTAAGTTTATATCTTGAATTAATTATATACTTGAAAAGAAAAGGAAGTTATACTTAATATTCAATTTCATGCACAATCTTCTTTTTCTGATCTACCATATATATGCCTATGGGGAAGCAAGTGGTATAGTGGATTGAGAACCAGGCCTATATTCAGGAAGATTCATCTTCCTGCCCTCAGATATTTACAAGATGAGTGACATTGGGTAAATCACTTAAACCTGATTACCACAGTTTCCTCATCTGTAAAATGAGCTAGAGAAAGAAATAGGAAACCACTACAGTATCTTTGCCAAGAAATGCTAAAATGGGTTTATGAATACTTGGACACAACTGATAGAAGTGAAAGACAACAAATGCAATATATATGTGCATATGGTAATGTATAGCATTTTGAGGTTTACAGAGTTTTTATCTATTATCTGATATAATGATTTCCACATCAAAATGTAGGAGGAAAGTAGTACTATTAGTATTACAATGATCCCTTACCTATCATGAGAGTTACATTCCAGAGACCCTGTGATATAAGAAAATCCTCATAGTGGCATTTATATATATATATATATATATATATATATATATATATATATATATATATATATATGATTTCCCCTGAGTGTGATACACTGAAGGAATTCTGCTGACTTATTTAAACTTATTAAACATTTTATATTTTCACTGCCAATCTTTTTTTTAAACAAGTGTTCTGTAATAAGTGTTTTTAATCCAGGTAGAAAGATTATTCTCAGAAGTTGCATAGAACCTCAGTCCTGGGATTTCCACTAAACTACAGAATGCAATATGCTTATATAGATTTTGGAGGAGGGGAGATTATGCCCTGTCACTCACTTGGGACCAGCACTAGTCACTTTAAAATGACTGAGAGGCCTAGATGCAATAGGCAAATGGTACCTGGGAGTAGCCTGGCTACAAAAAGAGAGACAAAGAAAACAAAAAGGGTATTTAAAACTTGACTACATCACCACTCCTATTCAGGGTGCTCAATATATGTTTGATGATCTAGTGTTTAGTTGGGACAAGGGTCTTTCAGGAAGTTATCTTGAAGACAAGTTGCTATGGGACAAAGGAAAAGTTGGAGTTTCATAAAACAAAGTTGTCATAGGCATGATAGAATCAAAGAAATTTTTTTTTCTTTATAGGAGCAAATTAGAAAGGTAAGCAGAAGGGAATATATATTTACATGATGCAAACACTTTGCAGACACTGTAATAAGAGCTATACAATTATTATCTTACTTGATTCCCACAACAATCCTGCAGAGAAGATGTTGCTATTATCCCCATTTTGAAATTAAGGGAAATAAGGAAAATATGTCAATTGATTTGCCTAGGGAAGCAAAGGTAATATGTGTTTAAGGCTGAATTTGAACTCAGGTCTTCTTGACTTCCAGAGCAATATTTTGCATACCACCAGATGCCTTCATTCTCTTAGTAAGCCATTTCTTTGGCTCTCTGTTTGGCCACAATAGATAGGTATACAGCTCTAATCATGCATAACCTGCAGTCAGTCTGGGTGACTAGAAAGTGGAGGAAAAGTAAAATGATAATTTTTTTCATCATTTTTCACTCTTTTATGGGCCCATCGCTACAACAAACTAATATATCTATAATGTCATAATGAGTACTCTTTTCTATAATAAAGATTGTAACCTCGCTCATCCTGTGTGAATCTTTTTTCATATTGTTCCATAAATTTCCCATAGAAAACGAAATCTCTGCCACAAGTTGCGAATCTTTCTCATATTCAGCAAATGCTTGCAATATAAGGAGATATTTTTCTGCCGGCTAAATTAAATTATCATACCCAAGACCAAATCACTGATCATCAGGAACTAGCATTTATTAAGCTCCTACTATGTGCCAAGTATTGCTAAGCACTAGAGATACAAAAACTGTGAAAGAAAGTCTCTGATCTCAAGGAGTTTATAATCTATTAGGAGAGACAACATGGAAACTATGTAAAAACAAAATATTACAAGGGATAAAATAGACATGAACAGAGAGCAAGTACTAATAGTAAAGGGGATCAAGAAAGTAATTTTTTAATAAAATGCAGCACTTGAGCTAAGACTTGAAAGAAGGCAGGGAAAATGGGTAGTCTACATGTAGAAGGAGAGAGTTTCAACCATGGGGAAAATTATTGGAATTAGAAGATAGGAGTGTCTTGTTGAAAGACTATGAAGTCAACATCACTGGAGTGAAGGATATATGAATAAAGGAATATGATGCATAAGAAGACTGGAGAGATATGAAGGAACTATGTTATGGAGGACATCAAAAGCCAAACAGAATATTATAAGGTTAGATCCTAGTAGAAATTGGCAACTGGAGTTAACTTAATGGAAGGGATGACATGGTCAGATTTATTATTTAGGAATATCAGTTTGATAACAGAGTGGAGGATGAATTGAAGTGGGGAAAGACTGAAGCCTGACTATTGTAATAGTATAGGCATGAAAAAGGAGGACCTGTACTACAATTGTCACAATGTTATAGGGACAAAGGGTTTTATATTAAAGTCTCTGAAAGCTAGAAATGAAAGATTTTGGCAAAAGGCTGAATTTGGGGAATGAAAGCATGGAAAGAATTTAAGGTGACACCTAACTTGTAAGCTTAAGTGCCTGGGATCGCAACCTCACGAGTAAGGAAAAAAAAGTTAAGAAATAGAAGGGTTGGGGGAAGAGGAAAATGAAAGGAGGTCCATGAATTGGGGAATGGCTCAAAAGGTTGTGGTATATGCTTGAAGTAGATTACTATCATGCCATAAGAAATGGCAGACAAATGATCACAAAAACCTGGCAAGACTTGCATGAAGTCATGCAAAGTGAAGTGAGCAGAACAAGGAGAATATTGTACACAATAACAATAGTGTGTGCTAATCAACTGTAAATGACTTAACTATTATCAACAACAAAAAAGATCAGGAGAACTCCAAGGGACTCATGTTGAAAATGGCTACCAACTGCCACAGAAGGAAATAACAGAAATTGAATGTAGATTAAAGCACAGCATTCTTCATTTTATTTGCTCTATGAATTTTTCTTTAACATAAGCAATGTGTCTTTGTTCAACATGATGAATATGAAAATGTGACATGATATATTACATAATAACACATCTACGGCCTATATTACCTGCCTTCTTGGGCAGGGGAGTATAGAGAAACAGGAGAGAGAAAGAGAGCACCAATTGCAACACATCATAAAATTGAATAAAAATTGAATGAAAACATAATGTGGAAAAAATTAAAATAAAAAAGATGTAGGAAAGTGAGAAAGTACTTTGAGAAAGTACTTATGGACTATAGATAAAAACTATATTTTAGTATTTAAAGGGATTATATAGAGAAGGAATTGGAACTCTTCTTTCTGTCCTCAGAAGACAGAACCAGGAGCAATAGACAGAATTGGAAAGCTTGCAACTTAAATTTGATAGGGAAAAAAAGAGGAAAAAGATTCTTTTTAAAAATTAGAACTATAAAAGGCATGGCTTAAGAGGTGATCAGTTACCTCTCCATAGATGTCTTTATGTAGATGCTCAACCACTGTTTGTTCAAGGTGTTGTAGTAAAGATTCCTTCTTAATTATTGATTGAACTAGATGGCTACTGATGTTCATTCCAATTCAGGTCTTGTGATTCTGTAATTTTCTTTGCTTTAAAGCCAAATAATTTATTACCGAGTTGTTGACATACTGGTGATTAGTTCATTTGTATTTAGCTAAATTTGTCCTTGAAAAGTAAACAATTTTAATTTCATGAAGTGGGTATATTTCTGATGTTTGAACTACACTTAAACTGATTTTCATATTACTGAACATACCAAAATTTAAGATAAAGCTTTCAAGAAGTAAAATCAGTTATCATTTATTAAATACCTTCTATATGCCAAGTAGTGTTATGGTAAGATTAGGGGTGAGAAAAAAAACAAGAGGGAAACATATAAATAAATTCTGATTTATTGTTTGGGAAGGGTAGGAAGGAATAAGGGTTTAGGAATAAACTTATACTTAATTTAAAAGCTAATATCTATAACTAACTAAACTATATTACTAAGCTAAAACATTAACTTCTAGATATACGAGTCTCACACCAGGAGTCCAATCAAAGAGGGCCAGGATTTCAAGTTGGTAGATGTCCAAGTAGGTCCAGTGATCTCACTGATGCTGCCAGCAGAACAGATCCAGAAAACCTCTTTCCTCTGTTGGTCACTGTAAAGATAATTTTAGGGTTGTGACTTAAAATCTAAATTAATTGGTCACCAGGGAAAAATCCCAAATAAAATACTCAAGTTGGTCTGGAAATTTATGGTAATTTTAATGAATATACAGGGAAGGATTTAAAGAGAAGAGGAAAAAGGGTATAGCATTTCTCCCACCTGGACTGAGCCAGGGGGATTTCAAGATCTCCACTGCTAGGTCTCTGAAGGAGATTAGAAGCTTCTAAGAGGTTAAAGTTTGGAAGTATAGAAGAAAAAACTCAGCCAGAAACCCAACACTAAAACAGACAATAGCTGTAGCCACGCCAAGATGCCGAAAGGCCCAGCACACTGCCACCAGCCACCTCTCAGCTGTCAAAAGTACCAGAGATAGGAAGTGAGCCCAAATATATAGATCTTTACACTTGTGTCCCCTCCTCTAAATTTTCACATCTACCAATCACTTCAGAGGCTTTTCTTCCAGGACTGCCCATTCTTTAGTTCTCATCTTCTTTGATTAGATTATATCTTTTGAATTACTTAACACTTCTTTGTTAACTTCGCCTTTTGTTAGTTACTTAACCTTTTTGTGATTAATTTACCCTTCATAGTTACTTAATACCTTTTTGTATTAAGATTTTAAAACAGCTTAAAGTTCTAACTTTACTATAAAGTAAGAACTATGTACCTTCATTGTTCAATCAGGAGATTACAATTTTATCTTCACCATAAAGTAACATCTAAGTAGGGTGGAGTAATCTAAATTTCACAAGACATTCCTGATTTTATTAGATTAAGTAGGGTGGAGTAACCTAAAATTCACATCACAGGAGAAAATCCTCTTCCAGCCTTAATCTCAAATCCTTTAGGAGAGGAGACAGTTGGACAGATAGAATATTCTCCCAGATTTCTCAGGGTTCCCATGTGATCCTTGATCATATGCTCCTGTCAATCATTCTCTAAGGTTTGCATCTCTCAGTTTTTGCAACAGTTTTTGCAAATTTTTTCATCCTTTTTCACAGAAGGCAGTGAAATGGCTCAATGGATAGAGCTCTGGGTTTGGAATTAAGAAGACATGAGTTCAAATATACCCTACGTCAGTTATCTTGGGCAAATCAAATAACCTCTTTTTTCCTGGAAGGAACTTAGGTCATTCAAGTAGGTGGCTGGGGTTGGTGTCATAAAATTCTTAGTTCCAATCCAGCCTCAGACACTTAAAAGCTGTGTGATCCTGGGCTAATTGCTTATCTTTTTGTTTGTATTAATATACTGCAGAAAGAAATGTCAAGATATCCCAGTACCTTTGTGAAGACACCCCATGAACAATGAGGTCTATGGTGTCATGAAGAGTCAGACAAGCCTGGATAACTGAAAGATAAAAATGTCAGGCACTGTCATAAACACTGAGCTAACAAAGAAAGGAAATAAAACTGGCTGGGTTCTCAAAAATCTTAAAGTTGGGTGGGTTTAATAACATGCAAATCACTATGTAAAATATATATGTGTGTGTGTGTGTGTGTGTGTGTGTGCGCATGTGTGTGTGTGTGTGTGCAGGATAAATTAGAGGCAATCTCCAGAGAAGGTACCAGCATTAAGAAGACTTAGGAAGACTTATTCTGGAAGGAAGGATTTTAGCTGACTTAAAGGAATCCAGTAAAGCCAAAAAGCAGAGATGAGGAAGAAGAAAATTCCAAGTTGGCTGGGAAAATACAAAGAATAAGGAACTGGAATGTCTTTTTTTTTGAGAAACAGAAATGAGTCCAGTGTCATTGGATCATAGAGTACATGGATAGAGGTAATTAAGAAGACTAGAAAATTAGATGGTGGTAAGGAGATCATATGGAGAGAAAAGAAGAGAAAATCAAATTGTGAAGAATTCTGGGTCACTTCAATGCTGTGATGAGGAACCAAAAGGGGATTTCATGGTTCATTTAAGAACTTAAATAATTTTACTTTTAATGGACTTTAAAAAGACTTGTTCATATCCTGATATGTTTTTGCATTTTATAGTTTGAAAATGAATGTAGTAACAATGCTTTCTGTTCTTCTGAGTGTTCAGTCAAAACACCATTTCCAAATTATTGTGTACACATTATAAAATTTTCCCTTCAGTAACTAGTTGCACTAATTGAATAAATAAGCATAAACTCATTCAATAACTTTTAGATTCTGCTGTTTTCATTTTACCACTGTAATTAATATATTTGTCAAAATGTTATTTTTATATTCATTTTCAAATTCAATTCATATTTGATTCATATTCATGAATTCATATTCAATTATTATATTCAGTTTTCCATAGGATAAAATGTCAATAAGAATATTGGTTTGAATTTGAGAAACTTTTTTTTAATCTAAGTATTTAAAATGTGGAAATAAAATGATTTAAGATTAAACATGTGTGATGCTTTCTTGACAACAAGGTATATAAACTGCAAAAGAAATTGAGTCCCACAGTGAATGTGCTATACCCCACATAAGATCTCAGATCCAAAAATCAATATATGGATTAAGCATATTTTGCTTGTTTTCTGTCCTGTGACAGATGGAATATGGAATTGCATTTCTATTTTTCTTATCACTCAATGAAAAAGGGGAAAATATAAAGGAAATTACTTATGAGAAAGCTAAATAGGTTGCAACACATATTGACATATATCTGTGGAGAGAAAACTACTCAGGCCTTGCTGAGGAAGAAGCAGTATACAGTGTGCTGAAGATAATGCATATCATACAGGAATTAATATGATTACACTCAAATATTAATTGTTTTTATTATAGAAATTACTCAATATAATTAATGTAAATTTTCTCTAATACTTAAAAATTGGTAAAATCCAAATTTGCATGCATGTGTATCTATTGTAATATTTAAAATTAAATATGCCAAATTTAATGTGCTAAATGTAATATTCAGAAATTGGTTTGGAAATATAATATTAAAAAATAATTAACCCTTAAGTCATGAGGATGATAGTAGCTTTTAACAATTTAATTTTAATATAAATTTAGTCTAAGAAAGAAATAAGGAGGGAAGGAAATATAAAAATATTTCCCAAACTACCACCCTAATCTTACCTGCCTATAAGAGTGTCTTCTGCCCAAGCCACCAATGCTGAATCACAGAAAGACTCCCCAGCCAAAGACCTCCAGAGAAGAACCCAATTTCCTTTATGATCTCATTTTCTATAGTCCTCTTTTTCCACGTCACTTCCTTTCCCTATGTGCTCATCAAATCCATCTCAGGAACCATTCAAAGTCTCCCTCACTTGGCCCTGTAATCCTTAATTTTGGATCATGATGCTAGGGCTCTTAACCTGTGACCTCTGTTTTGGAGTGTTCCTGCTATGCTGGTTTAGACAAGCAGAAAGTTCACAACTCCAGTAGGAAGGGTTTCCATTTACAATGAAGAAGTGTATTTGAAACTGAGCTCTAATTATTACTGGTTCCTCTTAATTATGAGGAAAATATAAATTAAAGCCATTTTGATGCAAAATGCTCTTAATTGTTCTACTTGACTCACCTTTCCATATTCCAAGAATATTAACATGTGGTTCTTAACATATTATACTGATGCTCAATAAATTCCAGTGACTTCTTTTGTCTTTAGGAACAAATATAAATTTCCCTATTGTTTTTAAAGCCCTTCATAATCAATCTGTTTATATGTTATATGTTATTTTCTCCCTTGCCCCTTTGCTCTGATATCTAAAGTAGAATTGGCTTTCTATTTGCTCTTGATGGCTGTTCCAGTGGTAACAATTGGTTATGAGATTTGGTCTATAAGAAAAACAAAGTCCTGCAGAATCAATTCTTTTGAATTGTGGTGCTAAAGAGGACTTTTGAGAGGACAGCAAGAAGATCAAATAAGAGAAATTGCATAAATATGAAAACGAGTGTATTATGTTGGGGTGATGTAAAAAAATGGATTGGCCAGAAAAATGGATGCCAAGAGAGAAGGGGGAAGGGGGAGAAAGAATAAGGAACCTTATCACAAATAAAGGCAATGTATAAAAATATTTTACCAAAAAAATATTAAAAAGGACATGGTAGACACAGAGTTAAATAAGAGCCCAGAGAAATATCGTTTGTGATTCAGCAAAGGTTTAAAAGAGGTGGGTAATCTAACTGACCATAGCAGCAGCAGCAGTTATCTCAGAGGGAGCAGTGGTAACTACCACAGCAGTAGTGTCCACAACCACCTCAAAGGCAGCTTAGGATCAAACCAAGAAGCCAAAGTAGAAAACACCCAAAGCCTGTCAATTTCCAAATATAAAAATTTTAAGTAGTTAAGATACTTAAGAACATAATGAGTTTTAGAGCAACAAATATTAGTAGATATATAGAGAGCCCTGGGAGTAAGTTGAATATGTTAGGAAAAAACCAAAGAGATGAAAATGTATACTACACTAGGAAAAGAGAAAAGGAAATAAAGGGGAAAATAATTATCTCATATGAAGAAGCATGAGAGAGTCAATACAGTGGAAGTGAAGATGAGGGTGGTGGCAGGCAATGCTTGAAAATTATTGTCATTGAAAAGGACATAAAGTGGGAATAACATGCAAACTCAGTTGGCATATAAAGCTGTCTTATTCAAAAGGGAAGTAAAAAGGAGAGGGAGAATATAAAAGGGAAGAAGTTAAATAAAAAAGAATGGAAATTCAGGGAGCCAATAAATAGAAACAAAATCATTTGTGAAGAAGAAATGGCTGGAATGGGAGAATGAGAGGAATATATAGGAAAAATAAGGTGGAAGCAAACAAACAATAATCAAAACTCTAAATGTGAATGGGATGAATTCACCCATAAAATGAAAGAGATTAGCAAAGTGGATTAAAAGCCTGAATCCCTCAATAGCATGTCTATATCAAACTCATTTGGAACATGGAGATAAACATAAAGATAGAAAACTACTGAAAATCTACTATGCCTCAGCTAGAGTTAATTTAAAGAGTGGGGGTAGTAATTATGATCTAAGACAAATTTAAAAAAAATTAATTGACCTAATTAAAATGATAAGGAAAGTATCTGCATATTAATAACAAAAATTATAGATGAATAAGTAACATTAGTATTAAATGCATATGTATCAAATGGCATAGCATCCAAATTCCTAAAAGAGGAACTACATGTTACAAGAGGAAATAAACAATAAAAATTTATTAGTAGGGAACATTAACTTTCCTTCTAAATACCTGATAAATAAAAGCAAAAAAGTAAATTAAGGAGATGAATAGAATCTTAGAAAAGTTAGACTAGATAGACTCTGAAGAGAACAAGAATAGAATAGAATAGAATAGAACTTTTTTCCCTCAACAGTAAATGACTACTTCACAATAATTTATTATATGATATGATCTAAAATCCTCACAAACAAATTCAGAAGAGTATACATAGAAAATCCATCTTTTCAAATCACAGTGCCATAAAAATTACCTTGAACCTAGGGCAGGAGAAAAAGTAAACATCAATTGGAAACAAAATAACTATATCATAAAGAATTAGTGGATCAAAGAAGAAATATTTTTAAAATGAATAATTTCATAAAAGAGAATGACAAGTTGAAAGTATTCCAAAAAAAATTTTAGATGTAGTCAAAGCCGTGCTTAGGCAACAATTTACATCTCTAAATGCTTATATCAAAACAAAACAAAGAGAGGAACGGGGAGAGAGAGAGAGAGAGAAGAGGGAAAGACGGAAAGACAGAGAGGAAGAGGGAGATAGAAGGCCAATGAATTGGGTATTCATTTAAAAAAACTAAAAAAAATAGCAAATTAAATCCCCCAGTTAAAACACAAAATTAGAAATCCTCAAAATCAAAGAAAAGATTTATAAAATTGAAAGTAAGAAAAAAGTCAACTAATAAATAAGATAAATTAGTTTTATAAAAAATATCAATTAAAATGATAAATCTTTCATAAAAAAGAAAGAAAACAAAATTCCCAGTATATAAAATGAAAAATGTGAGATTACAACCAATGAAGAGGGAATTAAAGCAATCATTAGGAATGTTTTTCCCAGAAATGTACAAAACTTTAGGCCTTCTTTTTTGTGGTAGCAAAAAAATGGAAAATGAAGGGATGTCAATCAATTGGGGAATGGCTCAATAAATTGTGGAGTGTGATGGTAATGGAATATTACTGAGCTGAAAGGAATTAAGAACTCGAAGAATTCCATGTGAACTGTAATTACCAGTTCTGGAATGTTGCAGAGTGAAAGGAACAGAACCATGAGAATAGTGTATGCAGAGACTGATACATTGTGGCACAATCAAATGTAACAGACTTTTCTACTAGCAGCAATGTGATTACCCAGGACAACACCTAGGAACTTAGGAGAAAGAATGCCAACCACATATTGTGAAAGAACATTAGAAATGGAAATGCATTGGAAAAATACGTGATTGATCATGTTGTGGAATAGGGATAAGATTTGATGTTAAAGAATCAGTCTACTACTGATATGAATAACATGAAAATAGGTTTTGCACAATAATACATGTATAACCCAATGAAACTGCTTGTTGGATTTGGGAGGGGGGCGGAAAGAGCAAGAGTGGGGATTGATCATGAATCATGTAACCATGGAAAAAAACATTCTAAATAAAAAAGGGGGAAAAAAGAAATGTTTTCCCTAAGTATATGCCAATTAACCTGATAATCAAAATGAAATAGATGAATATTAAAGTAATATCCCTGACAGAAAAGGAAACAGAAATCTTAGGCAATATAATTTCATAAAAGCAAATTGAACAAGCCATCAATGAACTCCTAACAAAAAAGACAGATGGCTGGAAGGATTCATAAGTTCATTATACCAAATATTTTAAAAGCAATTTATTTCAACAATACATGAACTATAAAAATGTATGATGAAGGAACTCTAACAAATTTTTATGACACAAATATGATGCTGATATTTAAACTAGAAAGAACAAAAGGAGCAAAAGGAATCTATTGACCATTATCCCTAATAAATATTAATGCAAAATATTTTAACAAAATTGAATCAAGATTACACTATATCACAAGGATCATAAATCATGACCAGGAAGTTTTTATAACAGGCAGACAGTGATGATTCAATTTTAGGAAAACTATCGACCTAATTTACCACATCATTAACACAATCAACAGAAACCAAATAATTATTTCAATAGATACTGAAAAAGCATTTGACAAAATACAATGCCCATTCCTATTAAAAACACCATAGAACATCAGAATAAATGTAACATTCTGAAAAATAATAAATGCCATCTATATAAAACTATAAAATATATGTGATGAGGATAATTTAGATTTCCAGTAACATGAACTAATGAAATAAGGATGCTCATTATCACTCCTATTATTCAATATTGTACTAGAGATGCTAGCTATAACAATAAGAAAAGAAGAACTTTGAATAAATAGAATAGGTTGCAAATATTAATAATGGAGAAATAGGTTTTGAACAAAGATGCATATAAAGCCCAGTGGAATTGCTCATCAGCTCCATGAGGGGGCAGAGAGGAGGAGAGGGAAAGAACAGGAATCATGTAACCATGAAAAAATATTCTAAATTAATTAAATAAAAAATGAAAAATGAAAATAAATAATTAAATTCCAACCCACAAAAAAATAATTAAAAAAGGTATTGAAGAAATAAAGCTATCATTCTGCAGATGATATGACTGTCTAGCTAGAAAATCCTAGAGAATCAACCAAAAGAACTAATCAAAACTATTAACAACTTTGACAAGATGCAGTATATAAATAAACCCACAAAATCATTAGTATTTCTCTATACCACCAATAAACCTCAACAGCAAGAAGTAAAAAGAGAAATCCCATTAAAAATAACTTCAAAAATATAAAATATCTGGGAATCTCTCTGCCAAGATGAACCAAGGAATGATATGATCACAACTATAAAACACTTCACACAAAGTCATATTTAAACAACTGGGCAAACATAAATTGCTCATGTGTAAGACAAGTCAATAAAATAAAAATGTTAAGTTATTTATTCAGTGCCATACCAATCAAACTACTCAAAATTTATCCCACAATGCTAGAAAAAAACATAATAAAATGTAAAGGAAATTAATGGAAAAATATAAAATAAAATGGCTCAGTTTTACCAGATCTCAGCTTATATTATAAAGCAGGAAAAAAAATCTTGTACTGGCTAAGAAAACAAGTGGAGGACCAGTGGAATAGACTAGACACTCCACATGCAATGGTAAATTACAAGAGTAACATAATGTTTGACAAAAACAAAGATCCGTTCTTCTGGAAGAACTCAGTATTTGACAAAATGTCGGATGATAACTAGAAAACAATATGGCAAGAATTAGAGATAGACCACACCTCAGGACCTCATGCCATATAACAAGAAAAAGTCAAAATAATACATGATTTATAAATAAAGGATGGTGCCATAAATAGAATGCACTAACTAGTTTATTTATAGTTCTATAGATAAGGGAGGGATTTAAGTCAAAACAAGACATAGAGGACATTATGTGTTGTAAAATAGATAACTTTGACTACAATCGTTTCTGCACAAACAAAAGAAATGGAACCAAGAATAAAGGCAAATAACAAATTGAGGGAAAATCTTTGTCTTTTTGTCAAAGGCTTCATTTCTAAAATATGTAATCAAATCAAATCTATTAGAAAAACTGTATTTTACAGTTGAGAAATGGTCAAAGGGTATGATCAGACAAATCTCAGATGAAGAAATTAAAATTGTCTTTAGTCATATAAAAATATTCCAAATTGCTATTGATTAGAGAAATATAAAGTAAAACATTTCTGAGATACTATCTCATACTCATAAGACTTGCTAGTGTGATAAATAAAAGAAAATTACATATCCTAGAGGAGATACCACTATAAGGCCTTTATTCCAAAGAAATCAAAGGTAAAGTAAAAGGATCCATACATACTAAAAATAACTGTAGAAGCCCTTTGTATAGCAGCAAAAAATGTAAATTAAAGGAGAGCCTATCAATTGAGAGATGGCTGAACACACTGTGGAATGTAAACCTCAAAATTTCTTATTCTTATAAATGTTGGAAATTTCACCATTGGGAAATTTCATACTTGAAAAATTTCCTATTGATAGTGGGTCTTGACTATTGGAATGTGAACCCCATTGGCATGGGAGGTTCCTTCTCCTTCCCTTCTTAAGATTACTTTAGGACAGAAACCCTTTGCTGAACAATGGAAAAGACTTTGACCTATGCTTAAGCATAGAACAGGAATTTCTTTGAGTCATGATTGATTTTAGAATTGATACAATGGAGATACTTGGAATCAATCTCCACCCTATTCAGTCCTAACAGGATTGAGTAAGGGCTACAGCCTAGATCAAAATTTAATTATTTCAATCTCTACACTACTCAGGTTAACAGGATTTAGAAAGGGCTGTAGCAAAGGATCAAAGATTTAATTATTTGAAAATATGACCTTCAACAGACATGTGCAAAGCCAGAAGACCTCTGGGCAGTCCTGGGTTAAGCTAGAGCCTCCATTGGCACAAGGAAATTGAGGGACAGGTGATTGGTAGATGTGAGGACTGAGGGGAGGGAACTTGGATGGTTTTCCTTAAGGATAGGGGGGTCTGAAGACTCGGGGGGGGGGGTGGAGAAGTTGGTTGGTGTGGTTGGTGTGTGCTCTGAGAAGCTTGCTCTGAAGGAAGCTGAAAGTGGGGGCCTCTGAGACTGTTTCTCCATTTTGGTCACGTGAGTAATAGGGACTGATTTTTTTTCTTTGCCCCAGCTATCTAAGGGCTTGGGCCTTTTGGCCCAGCCTAAACAGAAGGGGTATTTAAGCCCTATTCCCTTCTCTCCCCTTTTCTCTCTCTCTATCTCTAATTCCTTTCTTCCTCCTATTGTAATTAAACTCCACAAAAGATTGACTGCTGACTTGAGTTTTCATTTAGGAATTACTTAGCTGAATTCCTTGGTGACCTTAAATTAATATATATCAGTCTTTTAAAGTGATTTCCTTGTCACATTGTGGCTGACCACACGGGAGTCTAAAGAATCCTCTCAATAAACTTTTGAAATTCCTTGCCTTTTTACTATACTGTCTCACACTTAGTTCCTTTTTTTTAACAAAAAACTTGGCTTAAAGACACAGCTGCTAGAACAAGTGAGTATAAATTTTTTTTTCTCTTCTCTTTTCTCCTTAAGTTAAATTGGAATCAGCATTTTTTTTCTTTTTCTTCCCTTTAATCTTAAGGGACAGCTGGGTAGCTCAGCCGATTGAGAGCCAGCCCTAGAGACAGGAGGTCCTCGGTTCAAATCGGACCTCGGATACTTCCCAGCTGTGTGACTCTGATAGACAGAAAACAGCTGTTTTAAATCTCAGCAACAGGACTCTAAAGTCCTGGCTGGAAGAGCTGTTTCTAAATATCCTTTCCCTTAAGGAACAACGTCCTGGATTAGAAAAAAAAAACCCTGTGGAAAGGTTGTTGCTTTGCCCTGCTCCCCACGTGTTTTGTGAAATTACAATATATATATATATATATATATATATATATATATATATATATATATAAATGAGTACTACATTCTTTAACAATTATATGGCAGCTGAAGAAGTAGGGGCATTGAGGAATGCAGGATACCTCCAAATTTTTATATTAATAGGTACTGTCATTTTTGTAATCCTCAATACTATATTTAGAGATGATAAAATAAGAAAAATTGAGGATAAAATGCAAGCCCAATTAGAAGATCTAAAAAGTTTCTTACAGGATCAATTGGCAAACAACCACTCTACCAGAAACAGACCTGTTTCTGAACCTTTGAATGAGGAAATTTCCTTCCCTGAAATAGAGATGGAAAACACCTTCCCTATAGCCCAGTTAACAGACTGCTTCTCTCGTGTAGTGCAAATCTTGTCTGAATTTAATCCCCAAAACCCTTCCCCTGCAATCCCAGCTTCTCATGTTCCTTCTCCTACAGAAAACCAAATTCCAATGCAAGGGAAATCTTGTCCTCCTAGAGAAACCTGTCCTTGTCAAACTGACCCACAGGTGCAAAATTCAACTAGAGGCCTGTTTCCTCTAAAAGAAGTACCTGAAATAGGACAGAATGGGGATGTGGTGACTTTAAGACATAGGATACTGTTTACTCCCCAAGAAATAAATGAATTTACATGAAATATCCCCACATATGAACAAGATCATTTTCTAGTAACAAAAAAGATGGGAGACATATTTTTTCAGTATAATCCGTCTTACAAGGACGTTGAGAACTTACTACAGGCTTTTTTAAGTGAACGTGAAAAAAATATAATAATTGCCCATGTCAACAAAACCCGGGGGCGTAATGCAGCACATTGGCCATCTCAGGATCCTGAATGGAACTATCACAATCCTGAGGATTATCTACAACTATACCGTTGTAGAGAGGCCATCCTCACAGCCATGAAGGAATGTGCAGACAGTACAGATAAGTGGATGGAACTGGAAAAAATTAAGCAAAAGGAAGACGAAACACCCTCCAGATTTATGGATAGAATTATCGATTTTGGGGACAGATACTTAGATTGGGACTTAACTAAAGAGAGTAGTTTAAGACAAGTTAGAAGAATCTTTATAAACAACTCTTGTAAAGCAATTAAGAATTATTTTAGAACACAATGCCCAAGATGGTCAGATATGGACCTTGAAGAATTGCGAAAAACAGCTATATATGTTTTAAAAGGAAACAAGGAAAAGGAGGAAGAAAATAATGATGACATAGAGGAAATAAAGAAAAAAATGAGATATTTAATAGATAGGATGACTAAATTAGAAAGTGGGCATGATAATGAACCAACGACAATTTCCCCTCTCCAGAAATCCAATTATCAATCCATTACTTGCCACTTCTGTGGGAAGAAGGGCCACAAAATGATGGAATGTAGAACCTTTCTTAAGATGTTTGGAAGGAATACACAGTTTAATAATAGTTTTAGAAATAATAACTATAGAAATGATGATAATGGTTATAGAAACCAGAATTCTAGAAATTATAATAATGACTATGGAAATAACTATAATGAATATAGAAATAAGAACTTTAGAAACCAGAATTATAGAAATAGGAATTGGGAAATTAATGACAATGTTCCAATTAAGGAAAATTATAATGATAATGAACAACAATAATATATGAGAAATGGAGCTCGTCCAAAAAATACTCAAGGTGCTAATGATCCTCAGAGAGGTGCCCTTCAGGAGGGTGCACAGGGAACTTCCCAGTATAATAAAGATGATTCTTCTTAGATTGTATTGATTTTGTTGATGTTAATTAACCTTTTTCAGTTTTTTTTTCTTCTCCTCTCCAAATAGTAGGAAAGAATGAATAAAGAACTTAAGACTAAGATTGGCAAATTATGCACTGAGACCCATTTGAAATGGCCTGAAATTCTCCCTCTGGCCCTATTTTATCTTAGAAGCAGGCCTAGAGGAGACTTACATATTTCACCATTTGAGATGCTTTTTGGACATCCGCCTATACAGGCTAAGCCTTTCTCCCCGGCTTATACATCACTATTAGGGGGAGATATTACTATTGCTTCCTATATACAGGAGTTACAGCACAAACTACGTGAACTTCATGAATCAGGAGCTGCAGTACAAGCTGGACCATTAGACTTTTCTCTGCATGACCTGAACCCAGGAGATAAAGTTTATATCAAGAATTTCAAGCAAACTGGAGCAACTCAACCTTCATGGGAAGGACCATTCCAAATATTATTAACTACTCCAACATCTATAAAGATTGGAGAAAGAGACTCTTGGATTCACAACTCACATGTGAAGAAAGCATCTTCTGCTGAGACTGATTGACTCTATCCTATCATATGAATTGTGACTCTATCTTATCATAAGAATTGGAGATAATAATCCATAGACAAATGGATGCTGTTTTTTTTCAAGAATATATTGAATTACTGATTTTTTCTTATTTTTTCTTATTTCTTTTCTTTTATTTTTTTATCAGAATATTTGATTTTTTCTCATTTTTGTACTGAAGGTACACATAATTAATATTAATATTATTTTTCCCTGCAGTAATACAAGTTAATATATATACTCTTGCTATAATATCAATATATGCCTAAAAGCTTTAAACTATGGGAACCTGCCATTTATTGATAAAATATTATAGGACTGTGATTAATGTTTGTGTCTGATTCCAGGAAAAGGGATAAAAACAAGGAGCACAGACTAAACCTGAATAGTGCCAATAGAGCACACAAAAAATATTAAAGTGAGACTCGAGGTTGCGACACTTAACTTATGTTTAAGTCGTAGGACTTCCTTGTATCTACACTCTTTTCGAAGTACTCAAACAAGTATAAAGCTTGACTATCATGCTGGCTCCCTATATCCCTGAGGAAAAATCAGACAAGGGAATGACATTTCCCCATCAAAATAGAATTCTAATTATTTTCTTCTTACATTATGGCAACTTCCTGTAGTCTTGGCTACAAATGGCTAAGTGAAATATTACTGCATTCTGTCCTACATACATGTGGGTTAGAAATTACTTTAAACTGGACCTATACAAGGTCTATTTTGAATTTTTCTTATGTTTTTGATTATTTTTCTATTCTTTTGATAATTGACACATACACCCCCATAACTGAACATTGCATTCTGAGCTAAACTTGATATTTTTTTTAAATACTTACTTCAGGGGGGATTGTATTTTAATTTAAAATCTAAGAATTTTTGAATTTTTTTTTGTTTGAGATTGTATTTTTATAAAAATCCAAGAATTTTGTTTAAGATTTTACTTTTATAAAAAAAAATTCAAAGATTTTGATTCTATTTGAGAAAAGATCTTCAAGAAAGAAGCTTGAAACTTTTATATCCAGAGAATGAACTGTTGCAGAAAGATGCCGAAAACCTACACTTCATCAAGAAGATCAAGAATGAACTTTGGATGTGATTGATTGGACTGAACTTTTGATTGAACATTTATTGTAACTGTACACATTTATGCCAAAATGGACTGCCCCTAATTTGGCTTTCTGTCAATGCACCTAGCAAACATTGGTTTTGCTTTCTTTTCTTTTCTATTTCCTCTCTCACTATTCTAATTTCTCTTAGAAAATTGAATATTGTGTATATCTTTAGTTAGAAGTGAATTTAGAACTACAAAATGATTATGTTAAATGATCAATGGGGAGACTAGTCTCCCAATGATCATCAGGGGGGATTGTAAACCTCAAAATTTCTTATTCTTATAAATGTTGGAAATTTCACCATTGGGAAATTTCATACTTGAAAAATTTCCTATTGATAGTGGGTCTTGACTATTGGAATGTGAACCCCATTGGCATGGGAGGTTCCTTCTCCTTCTCTTAAGATTACTTTAGGACAAAAACCCTTTGCTGAACAATGGAAAGGACTTTGACCTATGCTTAAGCATAGAACAGGAATTTCTTTGAGTCATGATTGATTTTAGAATTGATACAATGGAGATACTTGGAATCAATCTCCACCCTATTCAGTCCTAACAGGATTGAGTAAGGGCTGCAGCCTAGATCAAAATTTAATTATTTCAATCTCTACACTACTCAGGTTAACAGGATTTAGAAAGGGCTGTAGCAAAGGATCAAAGATTTAATTATTTGAAAATATGACCTTCAACAGACATGTGCAAAGCCAGAAGACCTCTGGGCGGTCCTGGGTTAAGCTAGAGCCTCCATTGGCACAAGGAAATTGAGGGACAGGTGATTGGTAGATGTGAGGACTGAGGGGAGGGAACTTGGATGGTTTTCCTTAAGGATAGGGGGGTCTGAAGACTCGGGGGGTGGTGGAGAAGTTGGTTGGTGTGGTTGGTGTGTGCTCTGAGAAGCTTGCTCTGAAGGAAGCTGAAAGTGGGGGCCTCTGAGACTGTTTCTCCATTTTGGTCACGTGAGTAATAGGGACTGATTTTTTTTCTTTGCCCCAGCTATCTAAGGGCTTGGGCCTTTTGGCCCAGCCTAAACAGAAGGGGTATTTAAGCCCTATTCCTTCTCTCCCTTTTTCTCTCTCTCTATCTCTAATTCCTTTCTTCCTCCTATTGTAATTAAACTCCATAAAAGATTGACTGCTGACTTGAGTTTTCATTTAGGAATTACTTAGCTGAATTCCTTGGCGACCTTAAATTAATATATATCAGTCTTTTAAAGTGATTTCCTTGTCACAGGAATATAATTGTAATAGAAAATTATTGTGATTTAGAAAGTTAAAAGATAGTTTTCAGAAAAAAGTAGGGATATCAACATGAACTGATGCAGCATGAAGAGAGCAAATACAAAAGTCCATTGCACCAGAATAATAGCAAATTAATTGATAATTAACTATGACTTAGCTACTCTGACCAATACAATGATTGAAGATGATTCAGAAGGATACATGATGAAAAATGTCAGTCACCTACAGAGAGAAATAAAAAATAAACTCTAGATGCCAAATTATATATAATATTTTCACTTTTTGTGACATGACTAACATGAAAATATATTTTGCATGATTTTACATGTATAATTAATATATTGGTTAGCTATCTCATTGAGTAAGAGAAGGAAATAAAGGGAGGGATATTATATAGAACTCAAAATTGTTTTTAAAATGGATAAATAATAAATTGAAAATAATGCTTCTGTTTGATTAATTCTTGGCCTTTTTATAATAAATTTATTATATATGATCTCCCGGCCAGATTTCTTAACTGCATTTACCTAAATATCCCAAGATGATCCAGAAGAGCAATGAATAATGATATATTGATAAGAAGTAAGAAAGAAATATTACTTGGGTTGGTGTAACTACTTTATACACTCCTGGACATCAACTATGTATCATGTACTATTGGCCACTATTGTACATCTCATAGAATAGGTGACAAGAATAGAAGCTCTCTAAGGATTATAGCATAGATTCCCCAACAGTTGTACTTAAGAAAGGGGAAAAAACCCTTTCTTGAATAACTAAAATATTGGGGGAAATATAGGGGAAAAGGTTTTTAAAAAATTCATTCTTTAACAATACTTTCTTTGGTTCTTACTCTGACATATAATTTAATAAACATTTTCTCAGTAACCTCTTTCTTCATAGATGAAGTAGGAATTACTTTTAAACATATGGTCAAGGCCCTATTTATATATCAGTTTTAAAGGATAGTGGAAAAGTATACATCTTGGGAATATGGTATAGTCAGAGGATAGTAGGGCTCTCAGTATTTTACCTGCTTATGAAAATGAAGTGAGCGATTTCCATGAAGCATAAAAAATCCTGCAGTTATGTCTGTTTTGATGCTGTCTTAGAAATTTGAATCAAGTACAGTTATTTTTAAAAGTTTAGAGAAAAAAGGAAATTAGAACAATTGTTTAAAACTATACATTCAGAAAGGGTATTAAGACTTCAGTATTTCAAAACATCTTTAATGTCATCAGTGTGTAAATTTCCTTCATAAGATCTCTCCTATTTTTCTAGTCTTCTTAAATCTTACTCCCCATCACATATTCTGATTGCCTCCTTGTGATATATGGACAACACACTCCAGCTTTCTGCTGCAGGTCATTTTTCTGACTGAACCCTGTACCTGGAATGCTCTTCTCTCCTAGGAATGCATACTTCCCTTACTTCTTTTATGTGTCAATTAAAATTCCATCTTTTGAAATGTCTTCCCTGATCCCTTTTAATTCTAGTATCTTCCCTTTGTTAATTGTTCCCTGTTTGTGCTGCATATGATTTGTTTGTATAATTTGTGTTCTTCCCCATTAAATTGTGAATTTCATATTTTCTTCACCACTAGATGTAATCTCCTTGAGGGCACAGTTTGTATTTTGCATCTTTCTGTATGCTTGGCACATAATATGTAGTTAATAAGTATTTATGTATTTCTTGTTCTGATCACATTGATTCTGATCACAACCAATTAATACCTTTTCATTTTGGACAATTTCTGTCCATTTTTTTCTGTAGATCCTTTAGCAATGGTTCACCTAACATCTTATAGTGTTCCTTCAATATCTTTTTTTGACAGCAATTCAGTCACTGATCTGTGTTTTTATTTTATTAGGTTTATTATTCTTATTATGCATGGTGTCCCAATGGTTATATAGAGGGTACAGCCAAGAATGACTAGGTTGTACAAACAAAAGCCAAGAATTGACATTATTTAAAGAATCAATTGTAATACCTGGCCATATATTTAATATCCTTTGTTTGCAACATATCTCCAGTTCACTGCCATGTTTGATCATTCATTTCCTTGATAACTGAACAAAAGTAATTTTTTTCAATATGCTGAAATAGTTAATTACACTCCCCCAAAAATTCTTTACCCCTTTTTGTTGAGCTATAACTTTAGTTATTCAGAGAATATAATTTTCCTAGTCTTGAAAACACAGAACACTGCCAGGAAAATCTTTGTGTTAAAAATATAGTAACTGCTTAGAAACATTAAAGTACTATGTAATTTTCCAAATACAATCTTGTCCATCTTTTTTTTCCTTCTATTTGATGCTGGAACCAATTACAATGTTTGTCCTAAAATATAAATTTACTAACCTGTGTATATGCTAATCCAATATATTGGATGTCAAACTGCATGTCATAATTTTAAAAATATATATTTTCTAACCTTTCCTTTTTCTGTACAAGTTTTGGGGCTGATCTATTGAATAATGATGAAGCTCACTGAAGAGATCCTGTAATATTCTGTTGTCTATTTCAATTACCACAACACTATATTCATATAAATGATTCAAAATGAATGCTTCTTATTTTCTCTTAAATAGTTATCTGGGTAATATCATACATATACAGATATCCTATTTAAATACTGTGAGGCAAGACCAGAGGATTTCTCTCCTTTATATAAAGAATACCACTTCCATTTGGACTTTGAATGGGGTATAATTTATTAGCAAGAAGGGTGGAACTTTGTTGAGCATACATCCCATTTCATGCCTTAGTTAACATTAATAAGTGCAATTGAACAGTTATCTCTGTGGTTGCTCTTGTCAGGCAATTTTCTATTATCTTACTATATGTATGAGAAATTCCATATTAGAGTAACATCCTTAGGGGGGCATTTTTCTCAACCAAATCAATTCTTTAATAATTTTGGGTGTAATCAACAAATAAACAAAGCAGCATAATTTTACATTCCTACAAACTTTCATTTAGTTTTATAAATCTAAACATGCTACAAATGTAAGGGGAAAACATATCCCTAACTGTCTTTGTTCTCACATTTTTCACCATGGATTAGTTTATCATCTATATAAAGATTATTCTCAAATATTTTTACACAGATAAGAAAGTGAACACAGGTTGATTGTGATGTTCTCCACACTGTTGCTTTTTTTTGTATCTTCTCTCAGGAAGAGAGTTTATAATTTGATCTCTAAAATAAAATTTCTATAATATGAATTCTGTCTGACCTAGTAGTCTTTTTTTTTAAAACCCTTACCTTCCATCTTGGAGTCAACACTGTGTATTGGCTCCAAGGCAGAAGAGTGGTAAGGGCTAGGCAATGGGGGTCAAGTGACTTGCCCAGGGTCACACAGCTGGGAAGTGTCTGAGGCCAGATTTGAACCTAGGACCTCCCATCTCTAGGATTGATTCTCAATCCACTGAGCTACCCAGCTGCCCCCCTGGCCTAGTATTCTTACCAATTTTATCCTCATAAATGTCATTTTTCCCACTTTTTGGAACTCAGATATTAGATTCCAAATGTAATGGTTTATCTGTTATTATGATAATGAGAAATTGCTATAAAACAGTAACAAAGGTGTTCTTTGCTCTATTTCTTATCCTTCTGACAATTGCAGTTTTGATTGTTTTTAGCACAGTATGATCTAGGTCTTGTGTCAAGCTTTCTTTAATTTTTTTACCTTTAATTTTTGCACATAGACAAAATTACATGTAATCATAAAATATATGTCTAGTGTCTACATTTTTACTTATATGTTTTTCAGGGGTAGTCTTAGGCTTCCATATCACTCTATCAAGAAAAGCAAGTATTTTCTTTCTCTGAAAGTTTCTGTGTTCTTTTGCTTTTTCTCTTTGGAGTAATTGCTTTAATCTAGTGTCATCTTTTTAGATAATACAGAATGAAGGGCAATATATTTACTTTTGACTGTTTCAGTTGTAAGATTTACCTGTTATCTAGAATAGGCCATATTGAACATATTTCAACCATTTTATGATGTCTTTTCATCTTTAGCTATTCTACTAACTTTTGTTATTTAGACCTTTACCCTAATATTCTAACTATACAGAGACAATTAATATTGAGATGTCAATCACATCAGAAAAACATAATTTCTTATATTTTAAAATATTTCAATAATTGAAGGATTTTTCATCATGGAAGCTTCCTCTACTGACACAGATCACAGCTATTTTTATTTTAAATCTAAAGATTTAGTGCACCCAAAAAATTAATTCCCCTGCCATCAAACTAAAGAATGTTGACTTAGACCAGTCTTTAGAAAATTATCTTACAGTCCAGCAACAGGTAAGTACTTTGCTGAGAGCCATCAAATCCATGCTGTCTGGCACAGTCATAGGTGGGCTCCAGAGGATGGAAAAGCGGCCCCCAGGAAGGATGGAAACACCTACTCAGACCCCCCTCTCTGACTTCTCTCTTACTAGCATCCCCTAATGTTGGAATTGTTATGATTAGTATTTTCACTCAGCTCCAGGAAAAATTCCATCTTTATATGTAATGATACAGAAATCCCCTTAGAATATTGTCAAGAGATTCTACTTACAAAATTAGACCTAAGGACTCTCCTTTGTATGCATTTAGATAAGGGATCATAGACAGGACCCCCTTTAGGTATAAAATCCACAACAAAACTGTACTGTATATTAATTGCCTTTCATGGAAAGGCTGTTATTGTCAACCCCATTGAATTATTTTATTAACTGTAGGCTAGGCAATATGTCTTGGATACCTTAGTAAAACATTAGAGAATGAGAGATTATTATTGGAATAATACTTAAACTGTTATGTTGATTGTACCATTTAAGCCCAAAGTCTAGGCAACAATGTTGTGTTAATTGTATCCTTTGAAGTCTGATTGATTATATAATTGGTTAGTGTAACAAATAATTATTCTTAGCTTAACTACATGTCTAGGTACGTCATGGGCTAATGAGGAAGCGATCTCTAGCTATGCTATCCATGACGAGGAACACATATATATTCTGCAAAGCTTTGTGTTTTTTGTTGGAAACTATGGAATCAAAGAATACAGGATAATTATAGAATGACAACCAAAGGATTTGTTAAAAGTTAACATATGACCCATTCCATTACCTGTAAGGAAGCCTGTATGTTGAAAATGATAAGGTTATCCACTGTGAGAGAAGGTTTGACACCATGGAGAGAAATGAAAAAGGAGAGAGCTGAAGAATATCACAGCAGTAGGGGGTGGGCAGGAAAATGAATTCAGAACTTTGGAGGTGAGAGCTGAGCTGACCCAGTTACAGTTGGGAGTGGACTTCTGCCTGGCATCATAGACCAGGCAGGTAGCTTCAACTGGGCTTCTTGATCCAGTGATTTTCTCCTTGTGGATTTCCTGACTCAGAACCCACCAAAAGAATAAAGCTCTTAAACAAGACTTTGGGAAATAAGCTGTCCAAAAAAAAGAGTTTCCATCTACCTCCTTAAATCTGAGTTTGGGACACTTACTGTGCAGACAAGAATCAGATTCACACATCATCCTGACCAGAAGTGGGTCAGGTG